>NW_020955349.1:22098-81948 GCF_003031625.1 Empidonax traillii
GAAAGGGGTAATGTCATACAGAGGATTAACTGGGAACAGTAAGACTAAACTTGATTTTACTTTTGATTAGGACTGCCATGTAAATAACTCCCGAATGGAAGAATGGCAGCTCTGTTCCAGCATCTCCTAACTGTATCACTAGGGCCAGCCAGTGCAGTACTTGTGCCAGAAGCACCACTCACTCAGTAGGGATCAAGAGGGAAAGCACACAGCTGTTCTTTTATGTACAAAAAAGGGGCGTGGAACTTGTCTTGCACAGCGCCAACAGGACGCCTTCTTTAAAACACACTTTAAACAGATTTGATTATCTTCAAATCTATTTGCACAGAAAACATATTTATTAGTGGGTATTTGATGGCTTCTGTTTGTAGAAAAAGTTAGTCACCAGTCCCTCCAGATCCAGCTTTTAAAAACTGAAGTGTTCTAATGTACTAAAAAAATAACTGTCACCAGCAATTCCTGATACAGCAACTAGGAAACTTCTAGCAGTATACTCCTACACAGACCGGGATCCACATATACCCACAGTGACATTTCAGCAGTCACATACATCACAACAAAGACCAAGCTCTTTTGAAACAAATCTTTCATTTTAGGTCTAAGCCCAGTTCAAGAGTTAAGATGAAAATCTGACACAAAGGTCTTGTAACTGCAGCTTCCATGAGATCTAACTTGTTCACTCACTCTCGTTAGGGACAGGGAGAGCTTGAAGGGTGACACTCAAGCAGTGAACGCACACACAGACAGCTCTCTACCAGACACTGTGAAGGGATTTACAGAGGGGGCTGACTTATAACTGAACACAATTTCCACCTAGCTGAAGTTGTTTTGTGAGGTCTTTCAGGTTTGCTGCGTGCTTGCGCTTCTGGGTAGCCAGGTCATCCTTGAGTTCATCCACCTGGGTCTTCAGTGCTGCTCGTTCCTCCTGTGCTGACTCCAGCTGGGCCTGCAGCATCTCAACCTCCAGCTTCCGCTGATCCTCCTCCTTCTGTAACTTGGTGGCCTGAAATTGGGATTTTATTTCTAGTCATCTACAAAAACATTCCAGCCTAACCATACTGTATACCCAACAGCTCCAACTGCATTTTTCACCTCAGAATCTTTCACATTTTACACTTATTATTTAGGCTGAACACTAGCCCTGCAGATGAATAGTAAGATTCCTGAACTATCTCTAAAACGTCTGGATGATAAAGTATGAAGCCTTGCAGCGCTGTACAGTACAGTCCATGAAACACTAAGTTTATTAATAATTACATTTATCTCATACTACAAACAGGACCTGAGAAAGTTTACTGTAATAAATTTCACAGGAACGTTACAACCTTTTGCTTGTTTCAATGACAGCTGCACAGAGAACCACTCTCTACTCCCAGAAAGACAGAAAGAGCAACACAGTAACACCTCCTCATTCCAGTGCAGTGTGCCTCAGGATTTCTCTTCCCTCAGGAACATGAGGTGTTCATATCCCACTGCCACTATTCTACCAAACTGGCAAACTCCATGAGAAACTGCAGTCAGGTAAGCAAAGACACAAGGTGGTAGTCATGTGGAAAATCTTTATCTGTATCAGACATCTTACTAGCACAAAAAACAAGCTGCACACTGTACTCACCAGATCGTCTTTAGCCTGTTGAACACATTCCAGCTGATTCTGCAGCTCTCTTTCGCTGTAAGAAAGCTTATCCAACTGGCTCTGCAAGGAATTGTTTTCAGACTGAAGCTGTGCATTCTTACTGGTTAATTTTTCAGTGAATATCAATAGTTCAGATTCTCTTTTCCGACTACCTTCAATGTCCTTCTGGAGATCAGCAACCAGAGAATTGAAACCATCTATTTCTTCCTTTAAAGCATTGATTTCTTGTTCATCTCTGTCAAAACAATTGTATTTTATTAGGGATAAGCTGAGCTTAAAGACATGACATCTTACTGAAATAAAGGCATTCAGGTCAAGTTCAAAGAAGGGGAACAATTAGTGACCCTGGGGCATCTGTTAGTCACTGAGTGATTTTAAATGTCAAAGTTTTCACTTAATTTCATGACATGCTGCAGTGCTGAAGTAAGAGGGATCTGCAACCCAGAGAAGGACAAGCAGGCATTAGCTTCCTTCAAGGAAGACCATCACTCTATATTCAACTTCCTGAGCTGCAGAATAGGGTACAAACAAAACCCTCAAAACCAGATCCAGCAGGTAATAGGAAGGTCTGCAAAGGTGGCCATTCTGTAAGAGGACTTGTCTTCAAGAGATGGGGATATACTTCAGTTCTGAGCTTCTCCTGGCAGCAGTACAATGATTTCTGAAACATCCTTATCCAAGCAGCGCAGTTCTGAATCAAAGGGCCTGTCTTACTCCATTATCCCTCCCCCCAAAAATAAGTCCCTCCCTCTACAAAACAAGTTTTTGTTTCTACTGGAACACTTCCATTAGGTGACTTTTGATATATCACATGCAATCCACTTGAGTGAAAAATGCTGTATCTTCAGTTATCATCAACACTTTAGAGAAAGTTATAAGATCCAAGGTATTGCACCCTGCCTTTACAGTCCTTTTAGGCTAATTCCACCTTTCAGAAGAAGATAGAACAGCCACCACACTGATTTTTTGCAGTCATTTGTGCTGCAAACTATTTCACCTATAGCTTGCATTTAAAAATCTATGCCAGCAGGCTATGCTTAGATTTGACATTTTCAAATCTGTTGTTTCATTATGACAGGAGAAATCTATGCCTACAGTCAGGACTGAACCATGCAAAAGTAAATGTTTAGACCATTCTAAAAGAGAATTCTAGCTTATCCTTAAAGTTTGCCAGGGAAGGAGACCAGGGAACGCTGCAGGTTATCAGTATCCAGCTCAATCATAAAGTTCTTGCCAGCATTCAACCTAAAATCATCTTCCTCCACTGAACAAGGATAGCTGATTCCCTTTATAATAGAGCCTTTTATACATTTCAGGATGTTTGCCTTCCATCTTCTCTTCCCTAGGCTAAAGAAGCCTGCCTCCTCTATTTTTTTCTCATTAATAGAACAGGTATGATTTTGTGTGAATGAAAATGAAATTCCTTCCATTTGCTTCCAAGAAAATGAAGGGCAGTTAAGTTTATTTATTCTATAAAACAATAGGTAATAGAAGGCAAAATTCCAGGATTTCTCTTTCACAGGGGGTAACAGTAATTTACCAGTCCAAGTTTTAAATCTGTGGTTGATATTGCACAACTTTACCATTCTAAGGAGTACTGAAAACATGTTAAAATCTTTTAGAAGAGAAATAAAAGACAATATGAAGTTTGATGTAGGAATAATAAATGTATGGCATGGATACTGAAAAAAAAAATCCAAATTGAATAGGAACGAGAGACAGACATTTAAGCATGTCTCAATTACCGAGAGGAAAAGATAACCGGAAAGACACATTTGTAGTTTCACACTTTGATCACAGTCCCTTTAATTAATTTGGCAAGATTCCAAGTGAAAATTAACTGTTACTGATCCAAGTGTAGGCTTCAGTTGTCTCTCACACATTGCAGTTTCCCTAGAAAGGCTGATGACACGGTGACAATACAGCTGACCAGCACACAGCAAATGGAAAGAGTTTAATTGCCGAAACCCTAAGAAGGCCTATAATTACTGAAGTATTTTTCAATGATAAATGAGAATTGTTTAACAGCACAAGAGGGACACATGGGTGGTTCTGCTTATCTGACGTTTATCTATCTCCACGTATGCAACACCACTGGAACGAGCAGAGCATTTGTATATCCTGGTCCATTTGTACCACACAGAAACACGACTACGCTCAGACACTCCTGAACTGAGCGAGAGCCCAACCCTTCTCTGAGATTATTTCCCTCACGTTCTCAAATGAGCAAACTTTGACAAAGCAAAATGAATTCCAGCCCATTAGAAATACAAACGTTCCACACTGCCTGAATACAGCATCTGTCAAGTACATAAAATTCTTTTCGTTAAATACTTTCCTCCATCCATCACAACTGCACATTTGCGAAGCCATCTATCTTTGCAGCTCAGTGGCTTCTCCTCAATAAAACAAGCACTTGGCAGACACTTAAAAGGCCTAATGTCCTGTGCTGAAGATCAAGCACTTCTTATTCTAATAATGAAAGGCACTGAATTAAATTTATCAATCTCAATCCCCTTGCTTTATAAAAAGACCAATCTCAAGTATTAGAAATATTGATTTAAATTAGAAAAACACTTAAATCAGAACAGGGATTCTTCAAATTACAATACATTTTAAAGCATCAATAACTTCAGTAAAGAAAACACTTCGACAGCTCAGATAATCTTTTAAGTCATTACTCAAAGGCACAGCTATACCTCTGATGTTGATCCTGTAGGTGATCTACAGTTTTGACTCTGTCCAGTAAATTCTGAATTTCGGTTTTCTGTCTATTTATTATTTCTTTATACTTGGATAACTCGTCCTCTGTTCTTAAACGCTCATCCTCTAGACACTTGACCTAAACAGAAAGAAAAAATAATGAGAAACTATTTAGTGTCACAAACTTCAGAGGTAAATTATCCTGATCATATGTCTAGACTGTTGTACAAAGATCACGTGTTAATTTTTTGGTGGTTCCAAGTAACCTAGAGCAATATCCCAAAATATTTCATATCAAATACAGTCAGAAAAATAAAAAAAAACAAACAAAAAAATGGAATTCAACAAGTGTGATTAACATTAGTATTGTCCAAAGACTCAAACTTACCAGCCTAATGGACCAGGATCCACAGACACCATATTTTCCCAGTTACCAAGCCATCTCCTTACTTCCTTCCTTTTTCTGCAGTCCTACTGAGCTAAATTCCCTGCTCTGGATAAAGTGACTGACACGCTAATCTACAGACTGCCCACAAGTTATAGACAACCTATACTCCTTACCACAGGCCATATGAGACTTCTAACCTCATGCCAGCCAGTCTCTAATCCCACTGTTTACTTTGAAGGAAATAGAAGTACAATTAAGGGACTGAATGTAGTGTTGTTCAATAACCTGACACTGTGCTTCAGCCCCACTGCAATCCAGCACAGCACACGTTACCTTTGTTCTCAGTGTCCGAAGCTCATCCATGCCTTCCTTAAACGTTCTCTTCAGGTCTTCCAGTTCTTTTATTTTGGCATGATGCACCTTTTTAAAGGGCGGAAAGCTTATTTAGAAAACTAAATGTACAATAGCATCTCGAAAAAATCAAGGCCGATACAGGCCACTCCAACACAGGTAACCCAAAGGGTTGGTTTATATCTTCAAAAAGCAAAGCAAAACCTCAAAGTTTCTTTATTTTCTGAACTGAGAGGAAGAGAGAGATGACACACTCTGGTTTTAGGTATACAAATGGCTAAAACCAGATGTCTATACCACAACAGCCCTTGGGGAAGTTCTAGGCAAACCCACACGTGGTCAGTTCTGAAGATGGCATAAGCACATTTGAGCTGTGGGCAGGTACCACATCATTAGAGAATTTCACTTTTAGATCAGCAAATCTCTACACAGAACAGAGGCTGTTCCTTGTCTCTCCTTGTAATATAACTTGCCAAAACACTGGTCAGAGAGAGGCCTGCCTATCATCTGAATTTGTGCTTTAAAGTACAGCAACATTCATGTTTATAAATGCAAGAGCATATATTTCATGTTCATTATATCGCATTTTTCTCCTAAATTTGATTTTAAAAAGTTAACCCAAGGTAGTATCTGAAAACATCCTCCAAAAAGCAGTGCTGGAGGCAGGCACCTGGGATATAGTATTAGGCCAAAAAAACCCAACAACTCCAAACCAAAGAGTTTGGCAAAAATGTAAGTAGCTTAAAATAAGATTCTCAAAATTAAAATCTCATGGAATTCTTAACTACTAAGTTGCCAGTTGCATGGACTCCACACACCACATATTTACCTCCAGGTGATCAGACTTCTCCTGAATTTGTTTCTCAAGTTCTCCTTTAGTTACTCGGAGTTTTGCATCCAATTCACTTGATTTAATTTCTTCTGATTCCTAAAGGGATTGAGAAATATACGTACAGTTTTAGAGCTCTATGTTCCCCTTTCTAATACTGTGAGTGTACAGACAGCTTTCCATATCACTTTCCATATCATCTTTCCTGCAGATACATACCTAATAATCCTGAACATGCCAAGAGAGACCCCCATGCCACATCCCAATCAAGACAAACATTTTCCCTTTCATTCAACAACTTGCCAGTAAAGAAACCAGTCACTATTAATCTCAGTTTGTGGCTTGCACAGGATAATTCTTCCCTGCTACAGCTTAAGGTAGAAATGGAGGAAAAAGAAGACTCTGACACTAAACTTTTATTTGACCTCTTGAGAAAGTGTACCTACTTGATAGGATTTTATCATTTCTTGACAGTTTATCCTTATCTGATCTGCTTCTTCTTTTGCTTCTGTTAATTTTGTCATTGCATCTTTGAGGCGTTCTTTTGTTTCCTACAAAAAGAGTAATAAAGAATGGGTTAAACCTAGTTAAACCTGTTTATCTAACTTAATCTAGAAAGAAAATTTCTCATAATAAAACTTTCCTATTTCGGTCTGGAAAGAATTAACAAAACAAAGAGTCTAACATTACTGTTCCTCATGCTTCCATTCAACTACTGCTTTATGCAATTTCACTTGGCCCAACACTGAAAGCACAAGATAATCTCTTGCTTGTGTGCCAAGATGATAGATTTTCAGATGATAGATTTAACTCTGTCTCTTAGACACTAATCAAAGATGACAGTTAATTCAAACAAAAAAAAACCCCAACAAGAAATTAGAAGTCGATCACCAAATAAACAGAATCCCCCACACATCCTCCCCTCAGATCCTTTCAACATTTCCATTACAGCATCAGAACCTCTCAGAGCACTATTCTGACTCTTGCTGCAGGTATCCAAATTAAACAAAATACCAGTTCAGAAATAGATTTTAATACTATATAAAAAGTAAACAGTATGACAACTACATTACTCTGACTATATTTTCATGTCATGGTATCAGCACCACTTCACTAACCTTGTGTGAATCCATTTCTGTTTTCAATTTGTTCTGAGCCCATTTTACTTTGATAACATGAGAATTGATTTCTTCTTTCAGTTTTTCTATTTCTCTGTTGAGTCGAGTGGCTTCACCATCCTAAGAAAAATGTCATAGGTTTTGTTTTATTTTAAATCATCCAGTGTTCCTACAACGAGACTCCTGCTTTTTATTTCAACTTGGGGTTTTTTCCTTAGTGACTGGATTTTCAAAATCATGTACATGTTCGAGAATGCCCAATAATGCTTTGTTCCACAATCCAGGGAAAAAAAACCAAAAAGGGGGTTTGGTTTGAATACCAAGGTAAGGTTGCATTAGTGTTAATGTATGTTAACATTACACATCTGTTACAAGACAAAGTTCTGATCTCCAATATCTCCTGTGAAAGAGCACTGACAGCAAAACCTCAGCAAGTCAAATCAGTAACCTGTGCCAAGAAAGGATGTCAACAGAAACACACTGCTGGTGAAGCCTTCTAGATCAGTACCCACAAACTACTGCATTGAGCCAAATTTCTTAACTGCATTCCTGAAGTAATAATCTCATCTTGCAAAGAGAGTTTCAAGCAGCACAATGAGGGCAGTACAGATTCCTGTAGGGCTCTGGTGTAACCCTCAGGAATGACAAACACAGACAGTATGTTAAGTTTAGTAAACCTGAAATCACACTCCCAACTTCCTAGTCATGTAAGAGAGAACACAGAGCTGATGTTTTTCATTTCAGAGGCATAGTTTTTAGTACTTTTATTAGGATGTATCCTTCAGTGCATATTACAATTACTCAGAAGAGGCCTAAATACAAGTTTGATGCGTAGTCATTTATCAATTTTTGGATCTTTCAGATGAAATAGAATTGCAAACACAGCTGTGAAGCACAATACAAAAAGACTTGGATAATTAAATAGCTCTCTTTCACTGCTTTCTAAAAACCAAAAAAAAAAAGTAAATTTTTGGAATTTGGCTTGAAAAATCCTGTTGCTTTATTACTACTTTTTAGTATTACAAAAGAGGAAGTCCAGACTTTAAACACATAAAACCAGCCAAAAATAGACTGCAATAATTTAATGCCATTGCAGCCTTTAAAAAGAATCCAAACAACTTAGAAACTACCTCAAAATCTAGACATCTGCAACAAACACTCTTTTCAATTTTGTAACAAAATTAAAAATGAAAAAATCCCTAACGTTTCACAAACTAATACCCAGGGAAATATTAAAAGGAACTTCAAAAAGATGACAATGAGAACTCAGTAACTTCTTCCCCTTCACTTGGAAGAAAGTTGCTTTCAGAGCTATACAGCAAAACCAAATGAAAACAGGTTTATTTCGCCAACTGCAAGAGCAAAATAAGTGATAAGGTTGTTCTGACAGTGCTTTTAATCATTCACTCCCAGCCACTCCCAAAACTTTGAGTACCTTAGTTTCATAGAGCTGGTGCAATCTTCCTTTTTCCTGAGAAAGTTGCTTGATTTTATTAGTATGCTTTTCTATTTCTTTGTTTGCATCTCTCACTTTTCTCTCAAGGATCTCCTTTTCTTTCCGGAGGTCAAGTGACTCCTTCTCCCCTCGGACGTATTTCATCACCATTGTTTCCTTCTCATGGCGTGCCTCCTCACATTTCTTGTTTGCCTTGAAAAATACCAAAGCAGAATGAATCAATCTTGCATTTCATAATTCACTTTTGTAAGACGCTACTGGGTATTTTCAGTATTGCAGTAGAGCAGCATAACAAGGCAGGACTCAAAAACTCCAGTTTTGCAAAGGTTAACATTAAATCTCTCTTAAGCACTGGAATTACTCGTACTTCTAATGGTGAATATGTGTCTAAGGAGCTGCAGCCTCACAGCTAAACATTTCAAATGAGTTCTCAATACATCAGTAATTTGGTATATAATCTGTTGTTTCAGAAGGAAAGAAGTGTATTTGGGAAGTTTTAGTAACAAAATAATTTTGCAAGTGCTCAGTATCAGTCCTCTGTGTTCCCATATCCACATGCCAAATGCACAATCATTATCCAGTGGACTATATTTCAGATGGCTTGCTTTCAGTGACTTATTTTGACCTATCTCAGCACTAACAAATTCTGCTTCAAATTAGAGAAAAAAAAAAAAATCACACACCAAGCTTCAGAATACATTCAACAGAGAAAATACTGGCATAATATGATATTAAGAAGGGGAAAAAAATCCCAGAGCTCAGTAATACATAAAGACAAAATAACAGCTTTGTGCTGGAGTTGAGAAAAATATTAAATTTTCTGATAGCCTGTCTGAAGAAACTTACTTCCAAGCTTTTAGCTCCTTTTGAATCAAATTCAGCTTACAGGTAAGAAAAATGAGATTTCCTTGAGGGCTAAATTCCATACATATAAAAATACACATTTTTTACAAGAGTTTTCAGGTTCTCTAGAGTGCTAACTGCTATTTGGAAACTCATTGGTACCAGTTATCAAAAAAAAAAAAGCATGTTTAATTCCAATTTTTGAAAATTTTGTGCTACCTGGTGATCCAACATGTTTCCTACAAGAGCCAAGTTATTTCATTCAGTGGTCAATAATCTAAGGTTTTCCATATTACCTGTTCCATTCGAAAGGCCATCTCCTTATGCAACTGCTGAATAGCACTTTTGGCTGCTGCATCTTGACTAACAAGTTTGTCTTTACTAGCTTTCACTTCTTTATTAAGCTCTTCTATTCTTGCTTCCAGCTGAAAGACAACATTATGATATAATTACAGGGAAAATAACACTTTGATCATGTTTTATACAGGCAGGAACATTTCACACAAAATTAGATACTTCAACAGATATTTACCTGTATTTTACACTTGTCAAGATGCAACTCCCCATATCAACATCTACTTTTGCATGACAGTACAAGCATGAAAGATGTCACTTCTCATCTTCAGTGAGACTGAAGATGCATCAAATCAAGTAAAACACAAGCACAGTAATTTACTACACAAAAAAATCAGACTGACAGCAAGTGCTGAGATGCCAGAGCAGAGCTGGCTGCTACCTGAGTTGCTTCACCTTCCACCCTTTTTTTTTGTTCCTATCCTTGTGCCATATCCTTCACCTTGCCACCAAAGCAGCCATGCATCCATACTCAACTGGACTGGGAATTAATTCATTGAAAAACAACTCAGCAAATGAAGAGGACCTTAGTCATTGTGCTGGCACTCTTCTCAGCCACCCAGTGAACCCAACCAGAGTCCTGATGTGGATGAAGAATAATTACCCACTTTAACTGGAACACTTCCCAGAACGTGCTCACTGCCAAGTCATGCAAGTCCAGTAGAAGCTGGATGGTGGCTACATAAAGCTGTGATACTGCCCAAACCTTGTTCAAATCGTGCCTAAAGACTATCCCCTTGTCCCAGGGGAAAGCCAACTCACCAAGATTACGGGTTTTTGTTTCCTTGGGGGGAGAGGGAACAAGATCTCAGGGTCAGTGTCTCAGATTTTTATGCAATTCCAAGCTGTTACATAAAAGGCAAGAACTACCTCAAATGCTTCTGTTACTACACCATGACTTGATCACACTCTGTTCAGCTTTGCAAATTCATCACTGGCCATACAAGAAGTTTTACACATAAAAGCATGCACAGTTTGCTTGAAGCTTTGAGTGCAGTCAAGCTTTCATTTACTTGAAAGTTATCAGAAAGCACTAATTCAGAAATTCAAACAATAAAACACTCACCATCACAAATGAGAAAACTCAAGAGCAACGTATCTTACAATTCCAGGCACGATCTAACCACCATATAAAACTATTACACTCCAAAAGAATACTTTCTCAAACTACTTGCAAGCATGTAATATCACAAACTCCCTCACAAATACTTTTTTTCAGAATGTGATAAAGCAATTGCTGCATGATACACCCTCATGAAATCATACAGTGCTATCATGGAAATACAGACAAAAGAAAATGAGTGAGCTGCTCATACTGATTTATTCAGGCACAAGCAATTCTAATTTGCAGCCTAAAAATAAGACCTCTCAATTCCATTTTCAATCACATCACGGATTTTCAAAGACTCTTTGAAATTAGGCAGACTATAGACAGACTAAGCTTCCATACACATTAATATATTCCTCTGGAACTACAAGCCTGACACACTGTTTTGTGAACAGATTTCTGTGTGATGCAGGCATTAAAAGAGAAACCTGACAACCAAGATAGCCACCACTACTTTGACAAACAGAAATTAATATTTTAAATACTATCTCTTGCCAGATTTCCAAGATACAATCTCTAATCAGCTGGCCAACCAACTGCAGGGACATCAGCAGACAGGTTTGTAACAGACAAGCGGTGACACCTGATGTGATACATTTTATTCCCACACTAAACCCAGCCCACACCAATGGACACATCATGTTCCTCTCTGGCCTTTTGTGGTTCTAACAAGTCCCTGGGGAAATGCCTGTATAGAAAGCCAGTTTATCTAAAGCCATTAATGGCTTTCAAACAATTTCTTGAAATAGAAGAGCAGAATTATCCTCTTAAATAGAATAATATGCACAGACATCCCCTCCTTCTTTGTGCCACCAGGGATCATGTCTTGTTAAACAGTGGCAATAGTGACACTACATACAGGTGAGATACTAACCAGCACTTCTGTTTTGTTATCTGTACCTGCTTAATAATGCTGAGGTGCTGCTTTTCTGTTTCTGTTCGTTTTTTCAACTCATCTTTTAAGTTGTCCTTTTCTGAGCAAATTTCCAAAATCAGTTCCTGATGCTTTTTATTTTCTTTAATCAATCTGTAAAGGGAAAAAAAAAAAAAAAAGAAGAAATTAAAAACAAGGTACATCAGGTTTTTAGTTGTTTGTTTCCAGTTCTGATACACATGATTTTTGCTCTTTGATCTGCAAATTTTATTAGGAAGACAGAAATCCTAATAAAATTCATGAAGGTCTTACCAAAAAAAAAAAAAAAAAAAACAACAACTCAGAAATAATGTTGTGCTGTGAAACTTAATTCCAAACCAGCAAGCAGCATCTTCCTTGTGAGGAAATTGCTTGTTTCCAGCATTTTGGGGTTGTTGTGATACAGATGACATAAGGCATTTGGTAACTCTCTGAAACTCCAGATTTAGTAATTACTCCATGTCAGTAATTTTAAGGTACATGTAAGACTTCCACTCAGTTCTACCAGTCAAATGTCTGAAAACACAAGAGATTTTATTCACTTAATGGAGTGAATAGTACTCAAGAGTATCCCTGGAAGTTCACAGCCTGATAAGAAATGGAATCCTGGGTTTTTTTTAAATCCTAAGTAGGTATATAACAAGTGTCCATGGTCATGCTCCTTTTAAAATTCAATTTTTAGCAACAGTTCTAGTTCAGCTGAGATGTTTGAAGCAATCACACACCTAATTTGACCTTCTAGCATAGAACTCTGAACTTACATTATCAGTTCACATTATCAGAACTGCTGAATAAAAAGTCTCAAATATGCAGACCTGTTAGATGGTGGGTATTTTAGACCACCAACTGCATGCATTTACCTGGAAAACATATTTAAATAGCCCTTTACAGATATATTTTCATCTTTAGCTCTACTCTGCTGAAAAAAAAAATTCTCTAAACAAACTAATCTCCTAAATTATAAGGAAGTAGAAACCAGTGAAAGAGAGCTTAGCAGCTGTGATCTGGTTTCGATCTATTAATGAATATTCTAGGATTAAAAATTCTTAATTTATGCCATAGTTGTTCATGTATATATTTAGATCTGATCACAGAGACAACTTGGCTATTTTCAGAACAATGTTACAAGAAATTCTGCTGATCATAAAGTGATAAAACAAACAACCCAGAATACTCTTTGGACCAACCATGTTCCACAGCAGTTTTACACTCTTGAGGTGTCCCCAAGAGTCAAATGGGTGCAGCTGGAGAGACAAAACATTTATTTATATAAAAGGCCTTCTGTATGTATACATAACACATACATATATACATAAACATTTGTCTTTAAGAAAGTAATTGGTCCACGGCTGGAATCGCTGACCTGAGTTTACCTTAAACAAGTAAAACTCGTTACCTCATGAACTCCTGCAGTTACAACTATCTACACACCCACCACTTCAGATTCCCTCTGTAACTACTCAGTGTCTAACTGTGCATTCTCATGCCTTCCTGTCATCAAGTGACTTTCTTCACATTCATGATTTCTCAGGTTAACTGGTGAAGTGCAAGAGAACATTTTCCCTATTGGGGTTCTCTCTCTATCTGATTTCCCTTCTTCTGATGCCATCTCATATCATGGTATTGGAGAGCTTTATATGAAAAGCAGGACACTCACTTCCAGCTCTGCAAAAAGGAATAAATATGAAATTAGAGGCTGCAATTTGTTAGCAAAAAAACCCCAACATTTTTAAGGATGAAACTCCAAGTAAGGGATCATGAAATCAAGCTTTTGATGAACAGGAATATTCTTCATGTTGTACCCATTGCCTGGTAGAACTATTAAGCCCAGTTCATTACAGTGAAGCTTATAAGCCATGTAAGTTCAGAAGTTGTCCTATAAAATGTGGGAAGATGTTGGTTCATCTATACATGACACTTCCAACTCAAAGAATAGCTCTCTGCTGATTAACAACTTTGCTGGATTACAACAAGAAGCTGAATATTACTTGGAAAGGAAACAAGCAATTTCAAACATAAATAAAATGCACATTATGGGAGTTAGTACTTACAAAGATTCATTTCTCCAGAGACACATATGGATGGAACGAATCCTGGACTATTTGTATTTCATCATTACTTTTACAGTATTTAAGCAATTCTAGACATTGGTAGGCTATTCAGTGACATAGTTGGCTATTCAGTTCCTGCCAAATTCTGCAACAATTCAGATATCTAAGCACACGCCTTTATTTACAAGTACATACCACAAGTAAAAATAATTCCTCACTTAGAGAATATAAATAGAAAAAGCCCATTAACTGTCCTTTTAACAACTCGAGACAATTTGCTTCATTATTAAAACGCTACATGAGTTGCATGCAACATGCAGCCGAAATTGTTCAGTACAAACCTTCAACTGTGATGAGTGTACTCCAATACTCACTTTTTTATAGTTTGTTCTTGCTGCAGGTATTTGTCTTGCACGCATTTTTCAAACACAGCCAAGGCATGTTCACCCTTCTGCACACCATTTGGGAGTTTTTGGTCCTTTGAAAAATCCGTGGATAAGAGTTCAGACTCTATTTCCTTTAGCAAATCCTCCTGTGAGGAAGTCTGATGTATTGTGGAAATAAGCTTCTTTGTGCAGTCTGTGTCGAAAGGGCTTTCTGAATAGATTTTATCACTCGATTTTTTCACAAAGTCAGACTCCTCCCTTAGATCCTGTAATATTTCCATTAATGACTGTTCTGTCTGCTTAGTTTTTGGATTGTGTTGTTCAAGTTCTTCAGTAGGTAAATGTTCTGGTTTTGTGGAGCTTTCTGCCTTTCTTTCACAGGAGGCATTGGCACAGCAGTCTGTCCCTCCACTCTGCTGCTCTCCTTCTGCTGGGGCCCCATTGCTGCTTATGCCAACAGCTGTTGAATCCTGATCCGAGGGCAAACTCGATTCCCTTTCCAAGTCACCAGCATCATCTCCACTACAACTGATGCTGGAGCAGTCCTCCATTCCAGATGTTTTATCACACTTTTCATTATCTGGGGTCTTGAAAGAGGCATCATCTGACAGATTGTCTGGCTCCAGCGTGCTCTGCATTTCTGGTAAATGTTCCTCCATAATCTTCCTTCAGAAATCTAGATGAAGAATTCACATTACACAATATATTATATTCAAAACCAAAAGAGATTTAGGGGGGATAAAGACTACTAGTAAGCAAAATTCAAAGCATTATGTTGTGTTATGCAGAGTTTGTTGCTCTTTCAGCACAACTTTAAGTAAATGCTCCAATATTAAGTTTTTCTAAAACAAGGTGAGAAATTAGGGACAACAAACAGCAACTAGTGATATAGTAAATGCCAAGACAATAAAACCAACAGATTTTTAGAATTAATAATTCTACCATTTGAATCCACAAAAATTCCAAGTAATCACCTCTGAAAAGCACTTAAAATAACAAAAGACATAAAATAACAAAAAAAAAGTAACCATCTAGAGTCTTACAGCTTTTGCTTTCCTACACATGGTTTGAAAGCAACAATATGTCTTGATTTATTCATTTTTACAGCACAGGGTGACCCCCCCAATCCAGCTGGAATATATATCTTCCTTACTGTCATATCCTCACCAGCAGTCATACAGCCAATGCATATGTACCCAGGAACCCAAGGGAAGGGACTAGGGGAGGATGGGGGTGAGATTCTCTTTTCCCATCTGCTTTCAAGAAACCAAAATCCCCTGTGGAAGAGCACAGATGGTCTGTGGAAGATCTGCTCTCTCAAAAAGTAGCTTGCAGAGCAAATATTAGAAGACTTAAAAAGCTCTGTAGAAAATGTTCTACTAGTAGGACACCATCTTGAGATGCCAATAGCCAGAACACTTATGGAAGTGCCTGGGTATAACACTGTATCATCTTCTTCAGGTTTCCCAGGTGGTGCCTGCTAAGACTACTGGCAATTTTAGCAAGCACATGAAGCCCTTATTTCCATTAGGAGAAATTCATTACAGCAATCCTGACTTTTAGATGCAACCCTGTAAATTAAGCTATTTAAAAACAAGGCAAATTCTTCATTTATAAATTCAACTCTGCTATTCCAACAGTTGTCTCAAAGAAAGCAGTAACCTCGCCACCTTGCAACATCAAACTTGTTTTCACCCTTGCTTTCTCATTTGTTCAGCTCTCTCTCAGGCAGCCACATAGTCCAAGTCACTCAGCTCTGTGCCCTGCCCTTTGCCTCAGCCTGAAAGGAAACCCCTTTGTACTGCTTGGCTCCACTCCCCCTAGTCCTGCCTTATTAGCCAACTAAGGCTCAAAGCAGAAGGATAAGTGAGTCCCATTAGGTCTGTCACTAATTGCTACCACTATCACCTCGCACCATTAGGTATAAAAATCAGCTAAGGAAGCAAAGCAGCAGCTTCAGCCCAGCTGTTCCTACCAGGAAATACCATCACACAAAACATCTACCACCAGTATCTGAAACCAACAGCTGAGCCACAACTGCCCCTTAATCCACAAGAGCGTATGGAAAACTGAGCATATGGCTGAGAATATGAACGGGAACATGTCATGACTGGACAAGAGTCACAAATAATCAAACAAGAACTATACATTTATAAAATAACATGCAAACCACTTTTCCTTTTTGGTTTCAAAACAAAACAACCTCAATGCCACAATCCCTAACTCTGTACAAATCAACAGGAACAAATGGTAAGGGACAGGTACAAATGAGAATACAGAAGGGGAACGAGAGCATCTGTACACAGTGTGACACTTTCACAAGGATTCGCCACTTTACAAACAAATCCCCGATAATTAAAAAAATCCTTGACTCCCCTTTGCTTCAAATGATTTATGTTTAGGTCAACACCAGAGCCAAGAAATCCATCTACTTGGTTTGTGCAGTCCAAACAAATGCTCTTCTGGAACCTATCTAATCTCTGGTACCTTCTGCTAGTAATGAAAGCTCACAGTGTACTGCTGATATTCTGAAATAAAAAAACCCCAACTGACAATCTCAACGTGTAAACAAAAAGAGTGAATACTTTTTTTTGCAGTTATGCTCAGCTTGATAGCAGCAGAACACGATAGGTCCTACTTAATTAAAAAGCCATTAAAAAACAATGCCTTGAGACTGGTGCATTTAATACAATCAATAACAGTAAGACAGTTTGCAAATGATACAGTGAAGATGGAGGAAAAATTCACCTCCTAGTAACTGTTCCCTCTTGTCATAGGTGGTTTATAATCCATTCAGCTGTGGAAGACACTATTATATTAGCATAAAGCTGAGGTACTATTTTTTTCTATAGCAGTTACTTCAGTCTAAGTTCACCACTTCCAGAGGAAAAGAAGGAGTAGAATCAGATACATGAACTTCCATGCTGGTTGTTACACCTAAAATTTCCAGTCCAGACAGCAAACTGGGTGGCATTTATCTTCATATGAAAGTAACAAGTGAAAAATACAGTCCTATTAAGACAGCACATTAGGAAGGTCACTAAGTTTTCTTACTGTGTTACTTCCTTCTATAAATAACACGGTGAATTAGAAAGATTAATCTACATAGAAACAGAAATACAATTATTTGCACAACTCAGTCACAGAGCAAAAAAAAAAAAGCCACCTACTCCATATTCACAGTAGTTTACAGTTAATATCAATCATAAATAAAGCGTAGGTTTCGTATCAAAGGTAAGAAGAATTTGAGTAGTGATTATACAAATTGGTTAAAGCGTGAAAAGTAAATCAAGATTCAGTATTCCCTACAGTCCTACTTTAATTTTCAATGGTATCTAGAACATAATTTACCACATTAAGTTCCCAGTCTTTCTGATCCCAACATCCTGGATTTTGGACTTATCTGCCCAAATCTATCTGAATCTGTTTATGATATATATAGATTTTTTCCCCCTACTGTCACTGAATAGTATTACTTTTTGCATTCTAATTGACCACTTTTGAGCAGAAACTGACCTTAACAATTGACTATAGGAGCACCATTTATTTTCACATCAGAAATGTCCACAAGATCACACTGATATTCAAATGTCTCTTGAATATCCAAAGCTGTCGTGCCTCCCTCAGGCAACTGAGTACAGCAGTTACCTCCTTTGTCATGCCAGAGACAGAAAACTGCAGTAACCCTACTAAAGGAAAGGCTCATGGCTTTGTAGGCAACAGGGTTTGTGTGAAAGAAGCTTAAAAGGATCAACACTGCCAGCCTAGCAGTAGTTTGCTGAAATAAAACACGCAAATATCTGTTTCACATCAAACACACTTATATAGCAGGTTGCAGATATTATTTGCACACCAGCTACACATTTCATAGCAGTTCCATGCCTTTCCAGGCTCAATGTCAATCTTCTATCACCCTACTCAGCCTTACAAATAATTTTTCCAAAATTAGGGAAGTACTAAATTATGTATACTGCACTTTAAAAAACCACAATAGTTTAGTGCGTTATGAGGTTTTCAGAAGGCATCAAAAACAATCAAAAAATTTGACTCAAGGAAGTGAACTAGTTTTTGTAATGATATGTTCAAACACCAAACAAGCACACAGTGTGTTGATTGACAGCAAAGTGCCAGGCGAGCACTGGTCGACCTTCTTGCACTGTTTTGCTGAGCTTCCACCTTCAACCACCTGCTCTGCTCCTTCCTCAGGGCTGATGTTCATCCTAACAATACAGCACAGGTGTGTTGTTCCTCATCCCCTCCATGTGATGTTTGTCTCACCCCCTCAGCTTATGTCCCTTCTGCTGCCTATGCCACAGAGAATGTAATCTCTACCCAGTCAGATTAAAAGCCCCAGCAAGAACTTCTCCAACTGGCATTTTGAGATCAGCCCAGCCCAAGCTTGCCTGCCCACATACCGTGAATAACTTCCATCCATCTAGAGCAGCATGTGAAAAGCTTTCTGTCACTGGGCTGTAACGCTTTGCTGCTGCTGTGACAGGACTCTTTGCACTCACATAACCGGTCTGACCAGTTCTCCTCCTCCTCTCTGATTTACAGCTCACAATTAGTTTGACACTCTAACACACCTTCCCTGTGTCGCTGCCCCTACTCCACAGCTGAGCACACAGCCGGCTGTGTTTCCCCACAATGCAGCAACACAAACCAAAGCAAGGGGAAACGCAGCAATTCAGAACGTGGTGATGTGAGCAGCAGAGAACGAGGAACAGGAGCACAGCTCAGCCAGGCTCACTTTGCAGATGAATGGGCCCTCAGGCCGCATTTTCACAAGCAAACAACACATCTCTCTGCATATATACATCAGAATACAGACTGTACCCTTCAAGAGCAAAACTTTGCCTTTTTCTAAGAGATACACTGTTTTCCCTCATCACAGACGTGTTCTTCAGTACGCCCATACATACATTTCCTCATTACTCACAAAAAGAAGTTTAAATCTGCATCAGCACATAGGATCTCCAAGTCCTAAAGTAAAATTTAAAATGGATAAGTCGTTAAACAGCAGCCACAGGACACGCAACATTAAAGGCTGGTGCTGGCAAGGGTTACAACCATTTATCATGTCATGTAAATTGAGACGTGCTTATCTGCTAAATTGCTGATAGCACAATCAAAAGCAGGGAGCAGAGAGCCTGCCAATACAATGAGTGGACAACACAACAGCTTCTTAAGACAGAAATGTCTCACAGGTATGTACGGGAATGCAAATACTCGGGAAATAGCAATGTTTTAATTCACTTTCTTTGTTACACAATTTAAGCATCCTCTATTAATAGCTAACCAAATGATAAAAATAGGAACAAATGTGACAAGCATTCATTTAAGCTCTTCAAGAAAGTACCTTACACAACACAAGTATTGACTAGCTTGGTACACATCAAAAATCTTGATACATGGTACCATTCACTGGCACAGAGAAAAGCAGTCTCTGCAACAGTCAATCCTTCCCTTTCCTCTGCTGAAAAGTACATACAACTTCTGTTTTTCAGGAAAGCTGTTGACACCCTCATCCTTGCCTGCTCATCCACTGTACCGGTTGAAAATCCTTCCTCCCCACCCCCCCCACTCCCCCATTCCAGTACTGCTAATTCCCAGCCACTGAAAGGTAATTCATGATGAAAGCAATTCCCTGTATGCCTTCTACTGTCTGCACTGATCTAATTAGGAGTACAACCTGTCCCAACTATAGCCTGCTATCCTGTGAGTACAGGCACGTGCACTTTTTAATTCAATATTATGTCGTTTCAAACTGCCTGTCTTTTCAATCTTCCTATTCAACGCAAATAAGATTCTTTTAAACCCCTGACTACAAAGGACTTTCCTAAGCAGATGCACTATTAACTCTAACTTTTAATTTCATAAAATAGATAGTCTGACCTAAAGTATCAACACTTTAGTTTTAAATAGGCAACGAGGAAATTACTTTGCTTCAGGAGAGGACATCTAAAGGAACATAAATTGTAAATATAGCAAGCATTTGCTGAGAACTCACTAACAACAAGGGTAAAAAAAGTGTGTGCCTTGTCACCTAGTAACTATCACAATGGGGCTCTTTTACAACAAAGAGATTAAAGAATGACAGAAGTGTGTGCCTGGGGTGGTTCTGTAAGCAAACAGATTGACTGTCATGGTCTTGAGAAATAGAAAGTACTACTTTAAAAGAAAGAAAAAAAAGAAATGTATGTTACAAAGCTTAAAAATACTGCAGAGAGAGGAGCACAAAAGAGAAGGAGGGACTAATGCTTCATGGGTGTGTGCATATACAAAACCTTGTTCAACCCAGGGTTGAAAAGAAAGTGAAGAGCATTGAGATAAGTGACTCTGAGGCACAAAACCTTCTGAAAGGGGAGTAATAGGAAGTTAATACAGTAAATGCAGTTCACTGTACATGAGACACATTCAACCATGCATTACTTAATATAATGGGACAGTAGCAGTCAATTATGTCAGCTCCATTCAATAAGAAACAGGTTTGCATCATCTTGGGGTAGAGGTTTTTCACTCATAGCTGTGTTCCCAAGAGAGGTCTTGTAGCAGAGTCCCTGATGAAGAAGGAATAATCTCTTCTCCAAACAAGTACACATACAATCCACAAAATCCTGAAAAAACAGTTCTCACCTCAGCTAAGACCGTATGTGCTCTTCAACTCTGGATATGTAAAAACCATAGGCTACGAAACAAGCTCATTTTTAATAAAAGTACAAGGTAAATTTACAAAGCTTTCCCCCTTCCATTTCAGTTCTGTCATAGCAGAGTACTCAAACTTCCTTTAAATAATACAGTCTCAAAATTACTCAAAGCTGCAATACAGATAAGATGCACTTCAGAGAGCAGGTGGGGGGGGACAGAAAGGAGAGATGAAGTGCTCCATGACTCAAGGGCAGATGACTCCAAGAGTCAGCAGGGTCCTAAGTACCATGATGTGGCCAGGCAGGCAGCTCAGTGACAGAAAAATCTGGTGACACTGACACAAGAAGCCCACGTTCACAGAATTCCCTGCTCTGTCCCTGCAGGGCGTGCTGTGAACTTGCTAAGGCAACACTGCACACCTCCAAACAAAGTCCACACGTTTACAGGAAAAACCTACCTAGATAATAAGGCCCTTGAAATTGCTTCAGAGCAATTTTCTCTCTGTCGTAATTTGCGATCCTTACTTCCTTGTTCTTTCTCAAGAACTGGATCGATAACTCACAAAATTGCTGCTGTTACTCTTTATTTTGCTCTACGAGATGGCACATTCTCAAGACAAGTTCCACTGCAAGTTCATCATAAAAGTCTAAGCAAACACCCTTAAGCAGCAGTCTTTTCAAATGCTCTGCAATACTCACTAATCTTCCACACTGGTTCTGGTTTCTGAACTACGCAGTTCAGCTCTAGCACGCAGTGGCAATAACCAGAAGGGATAATGCTTGTCCTTGGAGAGCTTTTTATGAAGATACCTATAAAAGGGGTTTATTCTTAACATCCTCAAAATGCTCAGTGAAAGCAAATCGTTACTTCTTTTCCCTAGTACCAGACCAAAACACTTGAGCAGCACTACATAAACCCCAAAACAATGAGCTGTCTATTCCAGGTGCTGTGTTACTGTTCTCTGTACCACATTCCTAATTATGTTACAAACACCTCTACTCTTCTGCATCCCTCTATCCAATTCAACCAAAAAAAATGCTTGTTTGATATATGGGTTTACAGAGCTTTGTTTTGCCAGCAGATCCCAATGTTGCGGGAACAAGAGAGGAAAAAACAGCTTCAATTTTGATACTGGAGGTGCCAGAAGCAGATATTTATGAAGTACTGCAGTTCTGGCAAAACTGAATTTAGGAAAGTGGGCATCCAGCTTGCCTTCATACCTAGAGAGCCGTGGGTTTTATCTCTGCATAGCCCAGTGTTAGATGAACAGAAAATTCTACACCCCCATTAAACCAGCTATAAATGTAATGCTTTCCCAATGACTGCCCCGTTTGTTCACCTCCAGTCCTTCAGACAGCAAAGTAGAGCACTAAAGCACCTGAACCTGGAGCTGGTCTAAAGAGACACCAGAAACTGTTTATTTCATTACTCTGGCTTTCCAACAGCTCTCCAATCATCAAGAGGCCTGTTCATTGAGATGTCATACCTGAAAACAGAAATACTACTACTACTAAAGCCAATACACAAATACCAAAAGGCTACTAAAAAAATCCAAACTAACAGCTAAATCTAGAACTGGGAGGTCTGGACAGCAGATTTTTTTTTTTTTTTTGTTTTTCTTTTAATGAAATGCATTATCCTCACAAAATTATAAGTGGCAAAGAAAACAGTTTTCTTTTCTGTATCCCCCAATAGCAGACTAAAATGCAGTTGTGAATCTCCAAGAGGATGTTATATGCATTTTACATCTATTTTGAAGATTCCCACTTACAGGATTTATGTTTTCATCCACTTCATTGCACTCAAGCAGAATCCCAACTCAGAAGCAACTCTGTGTAACAGCCACTACTGCTCAAGAAGCACAGATGAATATGTAACTTTAACAAAACCACATTTATCACTTATACTGCAATAATGTGTTATCTCTTTTCCCAATCACTGCAGTATAGATTAAAGGCTCTGCTAAGGGCATTTTTTTTTATACTGCCTTCCGTTTCCACTCATGCATCTGTAAAGTGAAGTCACATATGACTGAAATTTCAGTGGTCATAAGAGTGTTTTTGTTGGAGCTCAGATGCTCATCAGAAGACCCCCAACAAAAGCAAAAACTGCACATCAGCAGCATTTGACCAGTTTGGTTACAAATCCACTTCCTTCTTGAAAGTTCCTGGGCAACAAAAAGACAGAGTACAAATGATTTAGCCAGTTTTCAACTGCAAATCTGAGTTAACATGAGATGCAATGTACCCCAGTGTAACACAGGAGATGGACTTCATTTCGAAGAGTTAATCAGTATTTATTGGCTGAAGAACACTGAAGAGAATAAAAATGATTTTTAGAGTTCTCTTGACAAGGCCCACACATACGAAGCTATCAGCAACCAAAGATTTTAAGATGCTACATGTAAAAAAGCCTCACAAATGCCATAGGATTTATTATAATGACCATAATTTGTCTGAACAGTTTGTTCCACAATGGACTGTTCCTCTCCTTTAGATATCACTCTGCAATATATTCTACTAGAAAGAATCTCAGATGAATCACTACAGAATCATAAAGTACTATTATCTTTAAACACATTATCCTGAGACATTAAAGTAACCATTAACCATGAGACCACTGCTAGAATCAGCTGCCACTTCAATCTAGGTTTAATTCCAACCTATTACACTCAGATAAGAAATGAAGCTGTAGGACAACTTACATGCTACCATATATATAATGACAACCCAATAAGTGTGCTGAAGAATAATTCTGGGGTACAAAAACGCTTCTATCTTCTTATAGTGGGGTTGTTCCATTGTAAAACCCAAGATGCCTCTCTTCAAAAGCTATTCACATCTTTACTAGACAATAATCACTGTTCAAGCATTTCCAAGCCAGTGCCAACCTGTCATTGCACCAGAACTCTTGCTAAGAATTTTCCATGACAGTAAGACTAAAAATAAAATTGAAGAGATTTTTTTCAGTTTGTTTATCTTACTGTAATCCTGATAATACTTTCACCTAAACTAATCTGAACAGATTGAACACACCTTTCTACTTCACTTGTTGGGTGAGGTTTCTGGTTTCTTTTCCTCAAGCTACTTTTTCCTTAACTACTGTCTACTGCTCAACACATTGCAAAACAAACTACACTGGCAAAACAAACTTTACTGCTGTTCCCAATTAATACCCAACTTACCTGTATTTTGCTTGGTATCTTTCACAAGAACTCTGCCAAAAATTACTTTCCCAGACTAAGCATTATGTCACCAGGCAATACTGCAGAATAGGAAAAACTGAAATCCTATAGATAATTTAATTTGCAACCGAAGTTTATAACAAAAAAAAAAAAAAAAGATAATTTAACCAAAGAAGTTCTATTCTACATGACAAGATAAAAAAGGCAGCTCTACTGCACAGCAGCTCTTTAGAGGGACCAAAGGTTTCAACTAAATCAAAAGGGAGTGGGATAGAAAGGTCCAGGAAACCTGATATTTTACATAATCTCGTGTGAGATGAATTTCAAAAAACTCCTTCTGGCTTCAGGTTCTAACATTTGGTTACAACTCCACACGTAACATTAATCAGAGCTTAGATTAAGCCACCCGAGCTTAGAAGTGATGAAACACAATAAAAGGAGATGAACTGGACCGAAAAGCATCACAGCACTTAAGGAAAAGGCAGAATTCTTAAGCTTAAGAAGAGATGCAGTTGATCACCACTGCTTGTATTTCATACAAAACAAAGGGTGACCATGAGCTCTCATACACTCATGGTCTTCCTGTATTCACAGAGAGCATGCATAGGAAAAAAAAGAAACACACCTGAGTCCCACCTACATTAGCTCTCCCAATAATAATTCACTTTTATCCATGATCAAATAGACGATTCTGTTCTAATTCAGACTGAAGATTACTGGGGTAGTGCTGAGAAGGAAGATGAAATGTAACATGGTTCCATCCCCCCAGAAACACTCGAGGGAGAAATACAGACAGCACAGCTGTGACACGCAGTACTCGTGGAAAAGCTGGCTGTGCACTGGGACATCAAGTCCTCCAGCCCAGGCATAACTTGACACAGCTCCTGACTCAGCTCACACAAAGACTTGCTTTGATGCTCATGCTTGAAGGGAAGGGAGTGGAGCAGTGCGTATACACAGTGGGTACTCTCAGGATTTCCTTGCTTTTATCAGTTTAATACTTAATCACAGTTATTTTTCTCAGTTTTTTAATCTGACTTTATTAAGCACTGACTGCATAGCCTCATGCCAGCACCAAGGTGCAAAGCTCAGCATTTCTACTGATTCTTTGAGCATGGGACAAGTACTTCAGAAGACAAGGTTTACTCAAACTTTATCCTTGCTTACGTCACAAGTTCAATAGTTGAACAATAGCGTATGATTCCTTCAGGGCACCGCCAGGTTTTCCACCAACCTCGTGCATGTGTTAATGATGTGGTCATATTAACTCCATGTCTGGAGTCAAGTAACTGCCAAAATAAAGTCCATCTGTTAAGGTTTAACAAGTGAGGCTGGATTTGTTCCCATCACAAGTCACGGGGTACATTTTGAGAATGTTATTTTTTGTCAAACTTGTCCTAAGGTTGGAAGCTCATCTATACAAGAGGAAAACAACGTTCTAGCAACAGCATCCTTTTACTGCAAACTTCGTGAGACTTGGATACTTAAGGGTTTACATACAGACTTGCAACCTTCTGTTACTAGAGTGTTGTGTCTTCAGCATAGAACTACTCTTAAAAAAATGAGTCTGTACTTCAGCAACCAATGCAACACCAGCAAAAGCACTACTCTAACCTTTCAGATTTTAGCATCACGCTTGCAGCTTTTCTTACAACAGGGCCAGTAGCAGCCACGGCAGTCATTACTACTGCCCTGTTTGCATTCACATTCTGACACTGATAACATCACCTGCGCAAAGATGAATGTCATAAGGGAGGAGAAGAAATCAAATTTATGACTGAGCACACATTCTCTGACAGGCCTTCTACCCCTATAACAGAGCCATAACTCTTGTTCACACTACAGAAGTTGGAGCCCTGGCAGACCTTCTCACAAACCTGGGGTGTTATGGCATTGGTACGATACAGATCTTAGCATATTTGGCACTGGAGACAACAACACGTTTGCTTTAAGTGGCTTTTTTCACGTGTTGTTTCCAGAACATGCAAGAGGGTTGTAAAATTCCAACTGTGGTATTACCATCTGCATTATCACTGTGTGCAGGAAAACACCACTCAGGGGGACACAGTAAGGCTCTATTCTTTTCAAACCTGATTTTCCTAGAGAGTTTCTCCAGTATCCCTGGAAACAAAGAAGTAAAAAACTTCAGTCCTTTAAGGATGTGAACAAGTCAACTGTAAGTCTATAGAAGACCATCTTCTGTTAATTAATATAACATATTATTATATACAATATTATCACAGTAAAAAAACCAACCAGCTTTCCATGTACTTCTTGAAATCAGGGTCGTGATTTTCTCCCCTATTATGACACCAATTTGTTTCTGATGATTTTTTTTTTCACCCTCAATCTGATGCAGAAGGGTCTTGGTCTATGACCTGAAGATAAGAATTATCCATAGGGCTTTCCAATACCGTTTTCAGCAACAGGAAAATCAGTTCAGAAAAACCTAGTCCAGAACTAAGTACAGGATGTTGCCTCCTGGAACCCTCACATTAACAAAACTTGCAGACTACTGACTTAACATGCTTAATAACACTACAAAAATCCAAAACAACACTTGTCTTTCTATTTTTCATAGCTCTTTAAAAAGCCAGCTTCAGGAAATCCAATATTAGCCTTGGGTAGTGTTAAGCAACCCAGCTGCTAACTATGACCTAAAAAAACAGTCTCTGTATTTGGTTCTTCAGTCCTTTTCTCAACACTTTAAAACACTGAACCTCATAACATGAACAAGCATCTGTCAACAACCCCAAATTAAGTCTTATAAAATGATAGAATAATACTGTTTTAAAGCCAAGACAAAAACATATGATCAAAGATTTTCAGAAAAAGGAGGACTCAAAGGCAATACAGAACTAGGCTTGGGGTTTTTTTCATAAAATGTCATTTCAAATGTCATCTTATGGCCTCTTGAAATATCTTCACTTTCAGTTTCTCATATCTCTAGAGCTTAACCAACTCCTCCCTAAAGCCACTGGCAATACAAGCATTCATAGCAGCTAGTGATTACATTTCCTTGTGGATAGAGAAAAGCAGCTGTGGCTCATGCTGTTACAACAATTTCCTTATACAACAAAACATACCGAGACACTGGCCACATGTGAGGTTTTACTGTATTCTGCTTGCAACACTTTGACTTCTGAAAAGCAGTTGTACAAGAAGGTAAAGCAAACCAATACCAAAGCTGGAACGGCATACTTCTAATCTTACACACAGGTTTCAATTCCGCAAGAAATCCTCTCCTGGTCTGCACAGTCTCGCTGGCAGTATACGCATATCAGACTCACCTGTGCAGACTATTTTCCAGGATAAGAGCCAAAATCCGCAAGCCTACATCATAATCACCTCGCTGAAGTCCTTCTTTCAAACCCAGAAGGGCAAGCAGCTTTTGCAAATACCTTCCGCAAAAGCCAGGACACGCACTGTACCGCAGCCGGCTCTAAAAACATAACCTTCATACTGGCGTAACACTTACTGGGGTTTGTTATCGAATTATTTAACCATACAGCGAAATCAACACGCAGCCAAACGAAACAGGACAACCTAATTAACACCGCGGAGGAGAAAGCTGTCAAGAAACAAAGAGATTGCGAGCCAGCCCCGGAGCCAGCGCTGCCCGCCCGGAGGTCCTGGTTGAGAAGGGGCTGCCAAGGCAGGACTGCACCCCCCAGCCCAGCCCTCCTGTCACCGCGCTCTCACCTCCCTGTGCCTCACCCACGGACCTGTGACCAGCCCAGTGCCCCCACCCGCATGGGGAGATGCCCCGCCGCGGCCACCCGCAGGAAGTCAGTCTGTCTGTCTGTCTGTCTGCCTGCCTGTCTGTCTGTCTCCTCCCCTCGCCCCCTCGGCCACGTCCCCCCTGGGTTTACCGTCTGCTGACAGCGAGGCGGATCACTGGCCGCGCCGCCCCCTCCCCGACCCCGCCGAGCAGCGCAGCCCGATCCCGTCCCGTCCTCCGAGCCCCGGCGCCCTCGGGGAGCCCGGCAGCGCCCGCGGGGCTGGGGGGCGCCCCCACCGAGTACCCACACACAGACATACACATACACACACATATACATATACACACCCCGCCCGCCTTTCCCCCCCCCCTGCGGCTCCTCACCCGCTCGCTGCGCGGCCGGCAGGGTGAACAGGAACCCCGCCATGGCGGCGCTGGTGCCGCCACTGCCGTGCCCCGCCGGCCGCCCCGGCCCGGCGCGCTGACACATCAACAAAGATGGCGGCGGCGGGCGGGGACCGGCCCGGCAGCGGGGGCGGGACCGGGGGAGCCGGCGGGGCCCTGGGGCGGGACCGGCCGGGCCGCACCGCGGGGTCCGGGGTAAGGGGCGCCATGAAAGGCTGCGACCCGCTGAGGGATCCAGGAGCATGGGGCGAGGCGTTCGTTGACGGTGCCAACAGCTCCAAGCGGCTGGTCCTGTAGGATAGAGGAGATGGGCTTAAGCTGCGCCGGGGGAAGTTCAGGTTGGACATTAGAAGAATTTTTTTCACAGAAAGGGGGATTAGACATTGGAGTGGGCCGCGCAGGGAGGCGGTGGAGTCACCGTCTCTGGAGGTGCTCAAGGAAAGACTGGCTGTGGCATTTGGTGCCGTGGTCTGGTTGACCTGGTGGTTCGGTCACAGGTCAGATTTGATGATCTCAGAGGTCTTTTGCAACAGAATGTGTGATTTCACACAGTAGAGAATTTAGAGCACGTGACTGAAAATTATTTCAACCTGGGT
The DNA here is from genome assembly GCF_003031625.1 of Empidonax traillii. Taxonomy (NCBI): domain Eukaryota; kingdom Metazoa; phylum Chordata; class Aves; order Passeriformes; family Tyrannidae; genus Empidonax; species Empidonax traillii. Next base: position 50,789 of record NW_020955349.1, read on the forward strand.
TTTTTCCCCCCGCCTTTTCTTATTTAAACATGCCACCTTTCTGGGCAAGGGATCCCTTGTCAGGCATTCCATGGCGCTTCCCAAGACCCAGATCCCAGAGACGTGCAGGAGGGACTCTTCCCCTCAAGAGATTTCAGAGAGATGGTTACAAAGACGCCTCTCCTTTTTGCAAGATCAGCGCACAAGTAATGACTAAGAGAATCTCTTCACCCTTAAGTAAACGGCATCTCATTCTCCAGAACCAACCCCTACACATGACATCAAAACCCCCTGCACCCACATAATACTTAAGAGTCAGTCCAATGATGTTAATAAACAGAGTCCAGCTTCACTTAACACCTGCTGGGACTTCGTTCCTTATTCTGATTGGATTAAAAGAAGAAAAAAAAAGTGAAAAATTTGCTAGGCATCAAAAACTACATTTCAGAGATGGGAGCAGCAATTTTTCAGTGGCACACAAAGCTTTTTGTAATCTAGAGCAAGGCATAAAAGCTGTTATATTTAATACAAAATAAATTGAAAAAATACCTTAGCAGACAAGCTGTTAAGTGAAAACAGTTTTATTTACTATAGCAGCTCAGCTAAAATAAGCACTGGCATCTCTCCTGCAGTAAGTTCTTAAACATAACAATAGAAAAGCAAGTTAAAATCATTGAATAATTCAGGTTGGAATGAACCTCAGGAACTTAGCTAGTACAATCCCCTACTCTAGTAAGACTAACTTTGATGTCAGATCAGATTGTTCCTTTATATTGGCTAATTTATTTTTATATAAATAAAAAACCATGCACATACCTGCATGTATGAAATCATCACATAACAGTAATGATTTCTTCAGTTCCTACTGTGGGTGACCTTGAAAACAGAATGTGCTGCATAACTTTTACTCACAAACATTAATTAGGAGACTTATTTCAGAGCAAGTTATTTTTCTCCATATTCTTTCAAGGTATTTGGAATTTCAGAGCTGCAAATGCAAATTTTGGGGTCCTAGAAAATGCTCCCTTGAAACCTGTCATTTAACACCAGCCAGCAACTAAGCCTCACACAGCTCCTGGCTCATGCCCCTCCCCAGCAGGATGGGGGAGAGAACTGGAAGACTCAAACTCGTGGGTTGAGATAAAGACAGCTTAATGTGACAGAAAAGAAAATAATAATTATGTTAATAATGATGATGATAAAGAATTAGAATGTACAAAACCAGTGATGCACAATGCACTTGCTTACCACTCGCTGATCAATGGCCAGAGAGTTCCCAAATGGCAGATCCCAGTCAGCTTTTCCCTCTGTTTATGTACTGAGGATGACGCCATTTGGTGGGGAATATCCCTTTGGCTAGCTGGGGTCAGCTGTCCAAGCTGTCTCCCTCCCAGCTTCTTGTTCCCTCCAGCCTTCTTGCTGGCAGAGCATGAGAATTTGAAAAATCCTTGATATAGAGTAAACCCTACTTAGAGACAACTAAAAACATTAGTTTGTTATCAGCATTATTCTCCTTCAAAATCCAAAACACAGCTCTGTACCAGCCATTAGGAAGAAAATTTACTCTATCCCAGCCAAAACCTTTTTACAGATCCTTGAAAAGGAGAGTGGGATTTTGGAGAAAATTAATCTGCAAACTGTTCAGTGCTATCATAACTATAATTTTTATTTTAGGAAAGATAATTCTCCTTCAGGTAACTAAGCAATGTCCTAGCCATCATCTCTAAAGCCATGAAGGAGCCAGTCATATGAAGGCATATGTCTAAGGGCATTCTTAAGTTTAGATCATAAATGAAAGGAGATTGCAGAGAGAACTTGTGTCCTCAGCTTTAAACTCCAAATACCATCTTAAAGGCAAATGTCTATCCCTTGCTTTGCTCATAATATGCCATGCATTCCACCTTATTAAAAAATACAAAAAACCCCACATCAGGTGTGGAATAGGGATAAGTAAAACTTGTCCCTTTTCAGAAAGCAGTGCCATGCAAAATTCACTTGCTAATTGCCATACAGCCCAAATCTAAGCTTAGCTTTCAGAAAGGCTTCTTTGCCTCTCCTGCTACTGTTCTGCTGCTCTGTAACACAGTCATTTCAGGCCCCAAATGCTTCTTATTTGTTCTTCTAGTTACTTAAAGGCAACTTCAGAGGCATCAATGTACTCTGGCCCCCGTCCTTCTAAGATCTGTGCTTCTGCCTTGCTGAACACTTTCTCTGTAGTCTCACTTTATGTTAATGGTGTGTGGTTTAGTGCGTTCCACCAGACCTGGCAGAATTTCAGATGATTTTTACCTTTTATTCTGGACATTTTTTTTTTCAGCAGGACTGAAATCAGGTTAAAAAAGTAGAGCCTGGTTAGTGGACTTCTTCTTTAAAGGCAGGAGAAAAGGGGGTTTTTTGTACTCAGCTGCACTCCCCGTAGTTCTAGTCCCAGAACCGATGTTGACAGTTCTGACTCCTGTAATACCTGTGCTTAGGCCACATTTTCATCTAAAGAGTATCTTGTCCCCAGGAGGCAGCCACAGATATTTAGGAAATGACAATGACAGGTCACAGAGAGAGCCCTTCCCCAAACTGCTTGTGTTAGTATTAAATAAGAATGAATTACTGTACCTCTTAATTAGCCAGTCATAGCTGTCTTTTGGCATGTACAAATGCTGAGGAAAACAATTCCTGAGTGAGAGAACTAACCATCTGAAAGACAGACAGTCCTACACAAAGACTTCTCTTCTGCTGCAGACAAGCTCTGCATTGCAGAGGCAGAAGCTGAATTTGGCCCACATATTCAAAGCATTGTAGTTCTGACTTTTGGCTCGTGCTTTGTTATGTAAGAAAAAGAAAAGTAAGTGTTCATGTAATTGCTCCATGTCCAGTTGACATTTGTTAATTATACAGACATTTTTATAGTTTTGCCTGCTGGAAGGGCTTATAAATCTATGTTTTCTTCTTTAGCTAAAGAAGTGTTTGCAACTCCACTTTAAGGGAAAACAATGAGGTGGCTGAAACAGCAGATGAAGGGCCATGTCTGGCACTGCCAAGGAGGAGCTGGGAGCACAATCCAGCTTGTCCAACACCCATCTTCTGTATTTGTCAGAACACTGGTCTGTTATAATGTGATTACTGATGGCTGACTTGATTCCTACATTTCATACCATGGCAAGATTACATGAAGGGTTATTATTTTCTTCATTAGGAATCGCTTTTGTTGTCTAACCATTTTATTTGAGCAAGCACAGTTTGCCAGGGGTCGTCAGGGAGCACCATCCACGAAGCCCCAGGAACCCCACCTTCCCTCCCTGTGCCAGGTAAGGACAGCACCTCTGCTGAAGCTGCTTGCCACCACTGTCGTGTCTGATCTATGCGTGGTAAATCCTAAGTGTGACTGTAATCACTCAAGTGCTCTAACTGGAAAAAACTATTTTCATTATGTGTTGCATGGGCTGTCCTTTGTTGAGCACGTAGCCCAGTGGCGTCCCAGCTAGTTCCTAGGCACTTAGATCCAAGAGCTAATGACACACTGGCAGAGTTATTACAGAACCTACGTGTAGGATAGCCTGAAGCTCTTGCTAAGAGGCAAGCTGCATTAACCTCCTGCAGCTCCTGTGATATCACTCCAGATCAGCCTCCATCCTAACAGCACTGTGCTCAGTTACCTCTGACACTCATTTATATTTCACTTTGGAAGGGAGAGCTGCCCTGCAGGAAGACATGGATAGGCTGGAAGAATGAGCTAACAAGCACCTTATGAAATTCAACAAGGTCAAGTGTAAGGTCTTGCATCTGGGACAACATAAACCAGGATGCTGCTGGGGCAAAGAAAGCCAACAGGATGCTGGGCTGCATCAATAAGGGCATCGCCAGCACAGGCAGAGAAGTATTTGTCCCACTCACTGTTTGCCAGGCTACACATGGAATACTTTCTTTATTTTTGGTTTCTGCTGTACAAAAGACAGGTGGACAGGCTGGAGAGGGGAAAGAGAAGAGCCACAAAGATGATCAAAGGTCTGAGAAGCTTGCTACAGGAGGAACAGCTGAGAGAAGTGGTTTGTTCTGCCATCACAAAAGAAGGCTCGGGGAGACCTTATCCATGTTCCAGTATTTAAAGGCTGGCTACAAAGAAGATGGAGACTCAGGGAGTCCCATGGAAAAGACAAAGGGTAATGGATACAAGTCACTTACGGGGAGATTCCAGTTAGATACAAGAGTAAAATGTTTCACTATAGGAATAAACAGCCACTGGAATAATCTCCCCAGGAAAGCAGCAGATTCCCCAATGCTAGACAATTTTAAGATTCAGCTGGACACGGTGCTGGGCCATCTTGTCCGGTGTGTGCTTTTGCCACTAGATGACCAGATGATCCTTCTATTCTGGTATTCATAGAATACCTGACCTAGGATTCTATGGTTGTATTATTTTTTTCCATTGCTGCAGCCAGACCTGTTAATTTTTCTTTTTGGAATGAATTTTACTATTGGCATTTCCTGCCCTTTCTTGTTGCACTATCCTGAGGCATGGAAAGTTCCAAATGACTATCACTTAAAAACCAAAAAAAAAACCATTTGCCTTAACTGCAAGAAAACTTTGTGCTTATTCACATGCTGATAAAGTTCTGTCTCCAGTGGGATTCTTTATTTGCCTTTTCATTGTAATCTGTCAATATACTTCCAGAGCAGTCTATAGTGTTAATTAGTGTCATTTCAAAAGACTGTTGTGACTGGCAGCATTGTTTGATTCAGCAGGCCTTGGGGATTGAAATGACCAGCCAGCTAAAAGTACTAGAAACATGAATGTTTTCAGCCACAAAGAAATTCATTGGGGTTTTTCTTTCTTTTTTTTTTTTTTTTTTTTTTTTAAGAGAGAGGGGGGGGAGAGAGAGGAAGAGAGGTCTGAATGATAGAGTTCTTAGGCATGAGGACTGTTGAGCTAACCTTAGGGACAGAGGAACGAGGTGCAGGCAGGTAATGAAGGCTGTATGATCATGATTGCCCCATCTCCCCACAACCTCCCATATAAAACTGTGCCTACTCAGATATGAAATGCTGGGCAATTTGGCAGGTGGATTTCCTGAAATCCCACATAATCCCACCTAATTTCACCTCTTGCTTTCAGAGCAGCCTCTGATACAGTCAGCTTCTGCTCAGGTTGCAGTTGGTGGTTCATTGGAGCCCGGAAGAGTCTTTCCTCTGACTTTGGTAGGTGGTATCTAAACCACCTAGAGAAAACCAAGCAACTCTTAGATGTGTTGTTCCCTTTGAGAATGCTTAGCAGGGAAAGCAGGGAACAATGGTTTGTCAGATAGGATCCTAGACTCAAACACAGAAGATTTAGACTGAAATGCTGTCATAGCCAGACTTCAAATGTCTTTAAGGCAAAACAGCTGTGCCTCAGTTACTTCTCTGCGAACAGAAATAATTATTCCTTGCTGTACAGAACATATAAGAATAAAATCCATCATTGATTTTATACACTTTAATAATAAGTACAACAATGCAGGCACTACAATAGACCAGACTAATTTATTTTTGTTGAAGGCTTAATTGCACAGCACTGGGAACACCTGAGATCATATCTGAGAAGTAGCATAACTGCAGCAGTCTTGAGGATGAAGTATGTTCTCCAGTGTAGATAGAGACATGAGAGTGGGAAACAAACGTTAAAAGAAGAAAAGGGGAAACCACCTTGTGTAGAAAAGAAAGAGAAGAAAGGACAATGAAAGTGAGGTTGGAAACAGGAGATGAAGTGATGTATTTTCTTGGCGGCAGGGCACAATGCAAGTATTTCAACATGCAAATGCATCCATTTTATGTATCAAATTTCATACTTTTGCGTAGATCTCACAGCCACTTTCTGAATTCGTACGAAATAAGGCTGCCTAACTGATGTCATGAGAGAATTTTCATTTTATTGGACAAAATACAGCAAGCAGCTGTACACCTTGTCTGCTGCTGGACTATGGACACCTGGCCCAAGATGTGGGTGTGCCTGTTGCTGGGAAGCACTGAAAGGCCAAGTCAGGAGGAGACCAAGGCTGCCCAGGCACAGAGTAGTGAGTACAACATGAAGGTTTTTCTGAAATTAACAGCTAAGGAAAGTGCTGTAGCTCCCTGTAGCTAGTATTTTCTAACTCTTAATTATTCTTTCATCTTTTTGCATCAGTAAGAGCAGCACACTACAGGGATCACCAAGGAATGCATGGGGTTACTGGGGCAGCCATGGGTAGTGATGGCCACGAAGATGATCACAGGGCTGGAGCATCTTTGCTATGAAGACAGGCTGAGAGAATCGAAGTGTTCAAGCTTGTACTTCAAGGTACCTAAAAGGACAAGAGAGCTGGAGAGGGACTTTTTACAAGGGCATGTAGTGATAGGACAAGGAGAAATGGCTTCAAACTGACAGAGGGCAGATTTACATTAGTTATTAGTAAGAAATTGTTTCCTGTGAGTGTGGTGAGGCACTGGCCCAGGTTGCTCAGAGAAGTTGTGGATGGCCCGTTGTCACTGAAATTTGAGAATAAAACTCCTTAACACCAATGCAGTATTAAGAAGCATTAATAATAATGAAGGCATTAGTCTATTACAGCACAGATGTACAGGGGATAACTCAGCCTAAGGCGCACACCTGGCTCAAGATGGTACATGCTTATTAGCCAGGGATATATACGTGTTTCTGAACAGTTTGATACTTTAGGAGGCCACAGAGCCCCCCAGCTGGATTGGGCTGACTTGATTCGTTACCGAGCTCTCACCCTTCATGACATTTCATTGACTGCCACCTCATCATAATTTGCAACACCATCCCTGAGGGTGTTCAAGGCCAGGCTGGATGGGGCTCTGAGAAACCTGGTCAAGTGGAAGCCGTCCCTGCCCATGCTAGGGGAATTGGAACTAGTTGATTTTTAAGGTCTTTTCCAACCCACATCATTCTATGATACTGCAATATTTCACTGTCCCTCAGCGAATTTTGCTGAAGACAGAGTGAGAAAATCATTGGAGCTTTTGAGTAATAAAATAAAAGCCATTGCTTGCCACACACTGGGTGTAATACGATTTACGACTAATGTATTTTTTGCCAGGGCTCTGACAACCACACCACAGTCCATGTGAAAACCACACGGGCACAGCTACCAGGTCCTAGGACAGGGGGACACTGACAAGGAGGCACCAGTTGTGGTGGCCAGATGAGGGGTCTGACCCAGCACTCTGCTGCAGCAGTAGCCTCAGAATCACAGAGTCAACCAGGCTGGAAAAGACCCCTGAGATCATCAAGTCCAGCCCATGACCCACCACTACCTTGCCTACTAGATGATGGCACCAAGTACCACGTCCAGTCTCTTCTTAAACATCTCCAGGGCCTGTGACACCACCACCTCCCTGGACAGCCCATTCCAATATCTGATCACAGTCTCTGTGAAGAATTTCTTTCCAATGTCTAACTTAAACCTCCCCTGGCACAGCTTAACACTGTGCCCTCTAGTCCTAGTGCTGATTGCCTGGGAGAAGAGACCAACCCCCACCTGGCTACAACCTCAGGGAGGGGTAAAGTGATAAGGTCACGCCTGTGCCTCCTTTTCTCCAGGCTGAACAGCCCCAGCTTCCCCAGCTGCTCCTTATAGGGCTTGTGCTCCAGTCCCTTCACCATCCTCCCCCACCAGTGCCCTTCTCTGGACACTCTCCAGCACCTGTGCCCTTCCTAAACTGCGGCACCCAGAACTGGACCCAGCACTCGAGGTGCAGCCTCACCAGTAGCGCGTCCAAGGGGTGAATCCCCTCCCCCGGCCCCCTTCTCCCCACAGTTCCCATCACCGGCCCGTGTGCCCGTGGGCGGCCCCGCGTGTCCCGCTAAATGCCCGCGGTGCGCGGTGCCCCTCCGGCCGCCCCGCCCGGGCTGACATGGCGTCTCCTCCCGCTCCCGGCGCACGTGCCGAGCTCCGCCCGGCGGGAGCGCGGGCCCGGCTGGGCGGGACGGCGGGCTGGGACCGACGGGAGCAGGACCGGGAACGGGACCGGGACCGCCGGGGAGCCTCCCTGCGCTCCGCGGGCTGGTGCTCCTTCTCCGGCCGCCGCCAGCCCTCGAGTGAGCCACCGGGCCGTCCTCGCACGTGGGGCAGCTCGGGCGGCGGGGAGGCGGCCCGAGGTGAGCGCTGCCCTGAGGAGGAAGGCGCGCCCGAGGCGGTCAGAGGTGGGTGCTGTCCTGAGGGGGGCAAAGGGGTCGGGTGAGCGGAGAAGAGAGCTAGGGGCGGCCCGGGGGGTTAGCGGTGCCCTGAGCGAGCAGAGGGGCCGGGGCCGGCGGTGAGCGCTGCCGTCAGCGTGGGCTGCGAGCATCGCTGGAGGCCGTGGGGCGGCGGCAGTATACCTTTATCCTGAGTTAGTTAAAATAACTTGGTTAAAATAGCACCTAACAGTAGCGTTCAGGTGCGAAAGTGCGTTTCTGGTTGAGTGGGTTGCAGTATGGCTTCCAAAACCGGGTCTGCTTTTATCTGCAGGCCCGTTTTAATTTGATTTCACCTGTATAGTATAGCGAGACTTCTACGTTTGTGTTGAGTATTAACGTTTGGAAAGCTGGTGCCGAAAGTTCATCGCAGCAGAGCCCGGTCCGTGGTTCCTCTTGGGCAGCCCATGTTTGTCCCAGAGCTCCCGGTCACGAGGAGCCCAGGAGAGCAGCCTTTCTTTTTATTACTACAAACTTTTGTTACCCAAACTACAGTGAGGTCTTCTCCAGAGAGACACGTCTCTTTGTGAACCCAGCGAGCTTCACACGCGGGTGGTGATGGCCACGGCGTGTTCCTCTCCTGAAGGAATTTTCATTGTTTAATCTGCAGTGTTCGTTCATTGCTGAGACCTGCAATGCAGAAAGTAGTTTGCTTTTTGTTGTGCAAGCTGAAGCAATAAACGGTAGAGAATGAGCCTTCCAAAAGGGATGCTTAAATTGGCCTTAGAAATGACCCAAAATTACTATAATTCGTGAGCCTGCTTGAATTAATCTTTAAATCCATGCTTTTGCAGTTACCTGTCCTGCAGCCACCTTTGGTCATACTCTGATGTGAACCCTTTACATGATGGTGGAACATCTTATTTCCAACATAAAGAAGTTGCAGGTGCAGGTTTAAGCAGAAGGGTCACGAGTGCCAATTTCCTGTTAGAAAACTTCCAGTTTGGAGTCTGACTTTTTCATTAACTAACCAAAATCAGTATTTTGTGAGCAAACAATGCGCGGTATTTTTTACAAATGTAGAAACAGTACAGTAGAAAGTTTTAACTGCAGCACAAGTGCAATAAAAGAGATTTTGAAGCTTAACACAGGTATCTTGACTTTGTTCTTTTGTTATTGTGTATATGCTTGATTATTGATGAACATCATCAGTGTGAGCATGGCTTATAAATACAGCTAACTCCTAATTATCCAAACCTGTGCAGGGTGAAATGCATTAGATAATTGGAAACAAACCCAGGGATAATTGGAGTACTAGGGAATTTGGCACAGATATGCACAGTGGGAGTTGGAGTTCCTTCAGCAATCTTTCTTGCCTCATCAGAGGTACTGTCTGATCCTTGTTCTCTTACACCAAGCTGAGAAGGGGAAAAGCCTTGGTATACAACCATCTTGGGTCTGGAGAATCCATTAAATTTGATTTCATGTTAGGCAAGAGTTCAGGCAAAGTTTACAAGATTAACTTGATTACAGATGGGGGGGAAAAAAGGCCACATAAGCTTTATGTTGGCTCAGTGGAGACCTTGGGCTAATAGTCCTGCCAGACTGCAACAAGCTCCAAATGGCATGTGTAGCCTATAACTGAAACAAATTCTTTGTGGGTGAATGAGTTGCCCACTTATAAAAACACAGTTCTAGTGTATTGGTATGCAGTCTCAGCTGAATGTCTTGTAAGAGTTGTTTGATAAAAAAATTCACAGGAAAGGCCACAAGGCTTATAAGGCACTCCCTAGAAAGTCAGAATCTCTGTTTCAGAGTTTTTGTTTCTGAATACTTGCTTATGTGACAATACTATGCAGAGGTATAAACATACTGAAAGCCACATTTTCAACAGTAATGAGGAAACTTGTACTGTTTCAGCTACTGTAAAATTGCCTGTTCTGACTATCACAAATCATGTAATTTTTTTTTCTTCCTACTGAACAACTTTAATTGAAGCAAATTCATGGGTGGAGGACATTACGGGCATTATATTGAGTGGTAAGCACAGAACAGTAAAGTGTTGCTTTAATAATACCACTGATTGTATTACTGAATAAATGCAGTATCAGAGTGAAAACAAGAGGTGACTTCCAGAGTGTGTCATGTTCCTAGCATCTCCATGTGCTCAAATGTGCTGGCAGAATAGTAGGAGTAGCCCAGAGCTTTGTGTCTTCCTGCAAATACTCCGTAACACAGACGTGCATTAGTGTTAATCATATCTCTTTGCAAAAACTTCTGCTTCTAGGAAGTTCCATGGAAGGCAAAACTTGTAGAGGAGACTTGACAGCTGCAGCTGATGAAGAAAATACTGTGAGTTATTTCACTTTGTAATTGCTCCAAGTATTCTGAGCATTTCTGCGTAGCAGAAATGATCAGCATATCTGGCTCATTCTAGAACTCTAAAGTTTCAGTTCTTTTTGTTGTCATATTTTTGTATATCAGAATATTTCTACCCTTTTTTCTAATAAGAATAACTTGGGGTTTTTCTTCCACAGGACTCAGATTCTAATTTAATTAATGAGAAGCCAAAGAAATTGCAGTGTTTCTCTAAGAATGCTTTTTCTGTTTCCTGTGATGAGAGTCTCTTGAGTTTGTTTGTACCACCCCCTAAAAGCGGGACTTGCCATCATTGTGGTCTGTATGGTAAGTGCCTGTTGTCCTGTAGTTGATGACATATGCTGTATTTGTCAGTGAAACCAGATCAGGTTTGCTCAGAAATTTCTTAAAACGGATGTATATTTTTGACTCTCAGATACAAGTGGAGACTATTCAGAACATAGTTGGAGTAACAGAACTGATAAACAGAAGACAGCATCTCCTTACCAAAAGTGGTGGGGTTTTTGCCTTTTTAAATGTAGAAGTAATTTTGGACATTTTGGCAGTAATGTCTGACAGCTGTGTGTGAATACAAATACCTAATTGTAGGTGCTTAGAATAGTAGTGGAGCTGTTTTGTAAAGCAATTATCATAACAGCTGTTGTCCCTTCCAGTATATGTTTCTCTCAGACTTCTCTTTTCTGTCTTTTTTTCTTCAGGAACTCTCAGATGTTCACAATGCATGCAAACATACTATTGCTCTGCAGATTGTCAGAGAAAAGACTGGCCAACGCATAAGATTGTGTGTGATCCCATTAAACAGAAGTAAGTTTGTTAAAAGTTCTGCCACATAATCTGCACAGAAAGACAATATCCCTCCCAAAACAGCATAAATGACCATTGGAAGTCACTGTTATGGTAAAATATGTTGCTTATTCTTAGGCTAGTACTGTATTATCATATACCTGACAGAAAGCTTTGCTGCTTCAGAAGGGTTACTTGAAAGATATTTTTTGAGTTCTTAAGGCATGTTGTAGTGTGAGTTAGAGCAAAAGCATTAATTTTACCAGGTGAGGATGCAGTAAGGATACCAGCTTGTCTCATGACTTTGTTAGTGCTGTTGTTTACATAGGGAAAGGAGAGAAACCAGACTCATAGTTAAGGGATTGCATTTAACAGTCTCTGAGGGGCACCCTTTGAATGGGGCTGTAATGTCAGTGAAGTTCATGGAAATTTATCTTTGATGAGCACAGTTGCAATTAGAAGTTGTTTCAGCCAAATCATTCTCTGGTGCTCATTATTTTTTGACATGCTGGATTGGATGCTCAAGAGATCACCCACTGATCTGTTTCAATTAAAGTAAGCACCATTAGTTTATGACACAGTACAGATTGACTGGCTGGCTTTGGACCAGCTTAGGGGAGCGATCTGAGCATTTTAACTGATCATCTCTAGCAAGGAGTGGTGATTGCAGTTCAGTGAATCTGCAACCAGGTTTACACAAGGGAGATATTTTTAATTGGACAAGTTTTGCTGCAGTAACTGAATGTGGGGGGGAACATGGGGACAGTCTGGGGTGTATCTTATCTAAGTATTACTTTTATATTCTCCTGAAATTTTTTTTTCCTAATTTTATAGTTCTTAAGGTTGGCTTGGCATTAAGGTATTAGCGGAACTCCACAACAGTGTAAGATCTCTTAATTTTAATCAAAATCAATTTATTGGGAAAAACACACCAGATATTGCTTAATAGGGAACTAACATATTTGTCATTCTGCATGTCATTCTTGGATGAGGAATAATGGTTGACAAAAAACACATATTATGAACACAGCCTTTTGTTTCTATTTGCAAGTAGACTGTATTATTAATGCTACTTGTCATTCTTTGGGTTCTTCAGAATTAACATTTTTTTCTTTGATTATAGTGCAAGTAACAACAAAACCAAGGAGGGAGTTTGTCTTAAGGTATGGAATATAATTTTGACTATGTCTTGAGTGGATCTGCTCTGAGGGAGATTTAACCCATGCAGGAAAGGAACAAGTTTCTCCTTTTAGAAAGATCAGTGCTTCAAATGAAAAATCACTAGGGGAAGCATTCAGAAACATGTTACATCTAGAGCCCTTAGAGGCACTATCTGAGACAACTATGGTTTTGTTTGAAAAAAACATTTGTGAAAAAGTTAAAAATCAAGACATGCATGCATGATGTTGCTAGAGGAATTATAAGAAGGAAACAGGTGGAGTGTGTCCACTTCAGAAAACTACTGTTGCCTTCTTTTCTGTGTAGATCATGAGGTGATGCTTGGAGCCTTGGCAGTTTATTGGAGAAGTAAATTTAATGTAGTACTCAACAGTAACAACTGCAGATAAGCTGTTGTTTCTTTGCTGTGCCAGGAATTAAAGATGACACAGTTCTCCTTTGTAATGTTTTGAAGCCTCTTTTCATCTTACTTTGAGCCAAGCACTTCCTGCAGTCTTCCTATGAACTCTTCTGCAGGAATTGATTTTTCTGTCTTCGTGGTTTCTTGGGATGGTATTTGTACAAGGGAATAAACGTGCATGCCTCCAACTGGCCTCATGTTTGCACTGTACAGAGAACTCCTTTGTCATGTACTCTTTGAAGGTACAGCTGAACACCTCCAGTTTAAACATAACTTGTACCTGTTTTAAATAGCTTCTGTGGATTCTCTCTTTACTTAATTTCCTAATTCTTTAGAAGAGAGTTAAGAAGTTAGTTGAACTGATAGCACTTCAAATCCCAACAGCAGCTTTTCCTTTTATATGCAAGGTAATATTTCTGAAGGCCTCAATTATTTAGTTGCTTGGATAGGGCGCAAACAGCCCTCTACCCCTCTTGTTTTAATTGTAATTCTTTCCAGGCCACTGTTCAGTAACTGTTGTTGATATGTTACAGGAGGAAGTGATGTTGAGTTTTGCTGTAGATGTTGTTCTTCCAGATTCTGGTAAGTACTTGATTGTGTGTGGGGAAAAAACCCAATACAAATAAGGCTTTTATGTTCACACCCCTCCCTAACACCCTAAAGATGGGTGTTTTCTTTTGTTCTCCTTTTGTCACTCTTCCAGCTTGTTTTGTTTTGTTCCATTTAGGGGTATTTTTAAACTGTCAGTACTCAAAATACCTTGTTAGACTTAATAACCTTAAATTTTGGTAAGGTTACTTTCCCAGTAGAATTGCAATAAATTCAGTGTGTTCTAGACTACCTTGTTCACTTTTTTCTTTGTTTTAATAGACGCATGAAAATTCAGTGCCATTTTGTTTCTTTATCTCATCCCTTTTTTAACTCTTTAAAAATTAAAAGTATCATTTTCTAGTTCCCCCTAGGATTTTACCAGCTTTTTTGTATTTCGTACGCACTCATTAAAATATCCCAAAGAAAGTGCAATCACTGGATGTTGCTGTATCTAGTTGGAGAACTCTGTAACATGTTTGTATTTCTAACTTTGCAAGCCTCGGTGGATAGAGACACCAGACCTTTGAGGAGTCAGAATTCAGATTTTCAGTTCAGCTGGGTGGCTCTGATTGTCAAACCAGACCAATACACACAAGGTGTACCTTTTGTCATTACTTGGAGGGCTTTATTGTTTAGGTTTTCTTCTGCCTGCAGAGCAAGAACAATATAGTGCTGAGAGCACATCCATTTCACTGATCTGCAGCCCACAGATACTTTGAAGGAGTCGTGATTGATCCTCTTAGCTTACTAGAATTCCTCATGTGCAGGAAGCTTATTCTCCATGTCATACTCTCTGCAGTCTGTGAAAGGACGGTTCTACTTAGTCCCATGTATATTCAACAGCCTACCCAGAGAGGTGGTGGATTCACCATCCCTGGAGGTTTTTAAGCAGAGATTGGATGTGGCCCTTAGTGCCATGATATAGTAATTGGAGTTGGATCAGGGGTTGGACTTGATGATCTTGGAGGTCTTTTCCAACCCAATCTATTCTATGATTCTATGATTCTATTCAACTGATTCAGGATTGTGCTGGGCATATTTCCATTTGGTTGCTTTACAGCACACTGATGGCAAAGCAATATATAACTTGCCACCCTTTTGGAGGGAACATCACATAAATATCACTGCACTCTCAAAATGTTCCATGCATTTATCCCATGACTTTACAAGAAACCTAAACACCTGCATTCAGGTTTTCATTTGAAAATAATGATATTAAAAGCTTGGAATACTGTTTTCTTGGATCAGAAATGGAGTGTGTAATAGCTAAGAAACTCAAGATTTTTATATAAATCTTAGTAACTCATTACATACTCAGTGTTTTAAATATTGAGGTAAGTTATGTATCTTCGTGTCTGAAAAGCTGTAATCAGTTTTTCATTTAACAGTAGTGACTGCAAGTAAATGTTGATTGTTACTGCTTTGCTCATTTTATTTAGGCAAAAAGTCTTGGAGCTGTGGATGTGATCAGAAAACTCAAGTAGCTGAACTATTCTGACATTACTTTTATTTTGCATTTTAAACACATTAAGTGCTGAGCAAATAAGTCAAACATGCTCACCTCGTGATAGGGATACAGGGGATAAAGGTCAGGCTCAGAGCAGGGGTCTGAAATAAAACTAAGTGATGGCTGTTTTATATGGTAAATCACTTTCTCTTATGTCTGTTATTTTAGGCGACTGCCTAAATAAGGTTCCCTTAGAAATGAAGTCTCATTTAGTTCCAGAAAGTGATGCCAACGGAGAAGTTTCTCCAGGAGGTAAGCAAGCAAGTTGAACAAAACTTGGGGAATTTTAGGTCCTCCCATGTTGCATGATAGTCTAGTTTCAGCAGTTGTTCAGGATGTTCAGCAGCATCCCTCATACTTAGAAATATTGGCTGGCGAAGCTTCCTTCAGGTCACTAGTGACAATGGCTCACACACTTCTTAACAGTATAAAATATTTGTTTAGTGATTATTATGTGAGCATCAATTTTTGTGAATTAGGTGACAGGAGCCTTCAAAGTCCAGAGTGCCAGCGAAAAGAATAAACTGTTTCGGTATGTTTATATTTTCAAAGTCATCTACCATTTGATCAGCAACTTTTTTTCTTTTTTTATGTACAGTGTCAGAAAACCATTCAAAGGGAAGCGAAAAGAGAATACCTGAAGATGAAGACTCCCTCCACTGTGCTAACTCAATTCCAAAGTGTGTCTCTTTAAGCATCGGAGACCAGTTTTTTGGTGTGGTTTCCCACATACAAAATCCAGGCACCTTTTTCTGTCAGCAACTGGACAGTGCCTGTAAGTGATGTGTTGGAAACAGGATGTAGGATGCCTGGTGTGGCATTTTTTTCTTTAATGTTAGAGAGTGGCTGGAGGGAGGTGTTGCTGGTCTCGTAGTTTGACCTTAAATAGCAATTCCCTGCAGCTTTAGGCCATGCTTCAGTCAGTTAAGAGCCATGGTGTTGCAGAGGATGGTTTTTGGCAGTGTTGGCTGTTCATATCACTTACTAACCACTGTTGGGTTAATTTGTGGGCAGTCTGAGTAGTGCAAAGTACAAAGGCGATATGGCTTGGATTTCAGCAATCTGAAGTCAATTTGTATCACAGATATTTAGTGTTAAATGTGTTTACTCAGGTGTTCTAGAAATGCATTTTGAGTTTGTAATTACTTTGTTTATTCCTATAATACCTTCTTATTCCTTTTAACATTGGAGGGAAGTGTTTCCTTAAAGACTGGGTGTGTTGACTGAATGTCTTTGTCATGTAGTATGAGGAAAATACCTGAGTATATCATCTGAGGAAATATCTGAGTATGAGGAGGCCAGGTAATAGTGCTTTGGTGCTTCCTGACAGAGTAAAACATAAGACTGTAAGTGACACTGTAGAGGCCAGAGTGTGAGGCTGCAGGGCCTTCAGGGGCATCTTCCACGATGCCCATAAACAGATGTCTGGGGGAGAATGAAGAGCAGAATAAGTGTGTGAGATGTGTCCCTCTCCCAGTGCTGACTGAGCCAGCGGGCTTTTTTCAGCTAAAACGGCTTTGGCAGCTGGATGTGATCTGTATCTCCTGCTGTGGATTTTTCTTTTGTGTACATATGCAACCTTTTAATTCTGGGCGTCCAATAGCATAGCGTGTCCTTCAGCAAGAAGTGACCTGCCCCATCATCTGCCTGTTTGAAGAGCTGCCTTCCTTGTTTCTTTCTGGCTCACCTTCACTAACTTGCTTTCAATTTCCACTGGCTTCAGTTTTATCCTTCTGTTCAAAAGGTCCATCACTGGTTTTCCCTATCCCTTCTCTTTACTGCTATTTACAGACTCACCTGAGGGCCCTCTCTGATCTTACTGATTGAAGAGTTCTAGTCTCATCACTATTTTGCTGTTATGTTAAACTTTTTAAATAATCTCCATTAGACTATAAGATGTTCTTCCAAGCTTTGAGCCTACTGTTAGTGTGTTTTTGTAATAACTGCAAGACAGGCTATGTTCCAAAATTTATGTGTTTTAACATCAGGTCAACTTGCTGGACTTGAAGTGTCTCTTAATGAATATTGTGGCAAACTTCCCAGTAGTCCATCTTTCCATCCTGCTGCTGGAAATGTGTGCTGTGCCCAGTTCACAGGTAAAAACGGACTGAAAATAGTAATTTGTGTTACTTAAAAATTACATTCTATAATTATGTTTAGAAATGTTTCACATAGAGTTTATTTTATTTCTGTCTGGTTTTCAGCTATGGATAATGCTTGGTAATGATTGAAGAAATGATATCTATAAAATATTTACTTAAGAATGTCCCTTCATTGAGCAAACTCTTAACACTGGATTTAGATTATTTACAGTAGCTTTTTATGAAGTCATGAAGGAATTTGGGTTTTTTTACATTGCTGAATACTGTTTCCTCATGGCTGGAAATAAATGTATACTTGAAATTTTAGACCCCACAAAAGGGACAGAAGAAATGGGATTATATGTAGCGATGCTGCTCTGATAGGCTGCTTCTCAAAATGTTATTTAGCCAAGACCTGGTAGTCCTGAATTGTACTGAGACAGATGTATTTTTATATTGTCTGTCAAAAAAAAACCAACAACTCTGTTCTCAGAATTTACAAGAAAATACAATGAACATCTGTATCTTGCTTTACAGAAGACAAACTTTGGTATCGTGCCACTGTCACATCTTATGCTTCTGAAGATACTGTTTTGGTGGACTATGTGGATTATGGCAATTCTGACTCTGTTCCGCTGACAAAACTTCGTCCTGTGATTCCAGCGTTAATGGACTTGCCAGCTCAAGCCATAAGGTGTTCCTTGGCAGGTATGAAATAAATTACAAGGTGTTTCAAACTGCATAGAGGCAAAATAAGTGGGATTATGTAGTCATCACACCTGTAGTATCTTACATGGAAATGTGGGGAAGGATGGAGGTGACGGTAGGCATTATTTCCAGAATTCTTAACCGTGGTGGCCTATCTACAAAATGTGACAAATCTCTCATAATGTACCTGGTGACTTTCAGTTTTGTGTCTGGAAAACTGTTATATGAGCATGACTGTTAGATTTTGCGTATGCTTTTGTTCTAAGCACAATCAGTAATTTACCAGATTTGTGGAATTCTTAAATCTGTTGTGGTTCTAATACTGCAGGGGAAGGTAGATTTCATTTTATATCTCAAAATTCAGAGCTGTACTGGTCCACTTCCCCTATGGTAAATCTAGTGAAAGTACTGGTAGGTTCCTCACCATAGGCTTGTGGAATCTGTGACGTTGGAAAGGGCATTGACAGTTCCTAGTTCACCTTTCTGTCTCAAGCCAGGATCGTAGTCTGTGGTTTTGACACACTTGTTTAACTTGCCGTTGGAAATTTTTTTTTTTTGTTTGTTTGTTTTATTTGTTCCCATCACTATGCAAGACAGCCCACCCCTTTGCTTCAGTAGCCTTCCTTTAGAATATTTGATGTGTATCCTTTTTACAATACTTGGTATTCAATATGCTTATCAAAGGTGAGGTTCAGCACAGCATCCTACCTTCCTAATTTGGAAGAAAACATGAAACAATGCTTTGTTTGTATGCAGAGACAGAACCAAGGCATGTGGAATGTGACCTAAAGAAACCACTTTTCCACAGCAAATTATGGTATCTGTAGGTGATAATGAGTGTTCTTACACTAAGAAAGGCCTGAAACACAATGTGGACACACAAAAAAGTAATCAGATAAGGTGTTTCCTGTTTAGAGTCAAGGATTACTGCTGAATAAAATATATCTTTCTGGAAGGCAACTCCTTCCAATCTGTTACTATAAAAGTTGTGGTTATAATTTGCATTATAGAAATAAATTTAATAGCATAAAGGGTAAATGTTCAAGGAGGAACAAATTTATAGTAGCAGATACGTTGCCTGAGAGATGGTTGTTGTCCAAAACTATAGGTTGCATTCATGAGATCCATAGACTGACACTTAGACACTCATACTAAGGATACACTGAATCTGAATTTAAGCTTGTCTTCGTGTAATTGGTTAGTTGTACATGATCTTTGTCAGATTTTTATTAAACCAAACTAATTGAAAGTTCAGAATCTAAATAACTGGAATCTTGTTATGAGCATGAGGAGTAAGGATGAGTTGCCTGGTGTATCTGCTGCTTTACACAGCTGTGTTGTGCCTTTCCACACATTGGTGAGACTTGGACTGACCTCAGAACCCTTCCGTACTGCCTCACTTTTTAGGTGTAAAGCCACCACGGGGAACATGGACCTCAGAAGGTACCTCTTTTATGAAAAAACTGGTGAAAGACAAAGTGTTCACAGTAAAAGTAGTGGATAAAGAGGGTTCTACGTCTGTGGTGGAGCTTGTGGACACGTCAGTTGCTCCGGCAATAAATATATCGAGCCTTCTCATAGAGGAAGGCTGTGCAGCTGAGGAGTCAAGAGTGGCCTTACCAGCAGTCACAATGAGTGATGTTAAACAAGAAAATGGTGAGTATGAGCATGTCCTGCTGAGATGGCTTTATGGAATCTCCCACTGGAGTGGGTACAGAGAATGCAAGCTCATAGCTCCTCAGAGCTTTCCAGTCTGGCTGATGAAGTATAGCCTTCACAGCTCCAACGTTTAGCCATGACAACTTTGCGAAAGTTATACTGGATTTCTTTGAAATCTGGGGGAAGATTCCATATGAAGCATGTTTAATCCTTCTTTTCCATCCTGTGTCTGGTAAATGTATAGGTTCCCTCCTGCTCCATTGGTACTGAAAACTTGGGGGGAAGTCTTTTTGTCAAGTCTATGTTAAAATCCCTTCATTTTGGTCTTCCTCACTAGATGCTTTGTGGCCACGACACAATTATTGTTCAGAAGGCTTTGTTCGGAAGGGTAAGAAATGTTACATAAATACATTAAACAACTGGCATGTTCCTCTTCCTTGATTTTACTCTCCAAAAAAAGCTCTCACTATAAATAGTGTGTCAGACTATTTATAACAAGACCTTCAAGGATATGAATGAACATTCAAGATGTATAATTTTTTTTCCTGTAAAAATATCTTTTCATTCTCTCCTCTTGTCTTCTCTAGAGGACACAATGAACAAAAGAACGTGCAAGTGGGTTAAATTAACTCTTAAGCAAACAGTCAGTGTCAGAGTGTGTACAGTGTACAGTCCTGGAGAATTCTACTGTCACATTTCAAATACCCATGGTAAGTTTACTCACCTTTTTTCTTCTAATTTCTTTGCCTCCTGATTTGTCATTTATTACAGTTGTAATGAGTTACTGTTTCAAGTGAGCTTGTTTTTTTATCTAAGAATAAAAGTGGAGTTACAAAGAAATTGGATCATGGTATGTAGTAACTCCAGATCAAAATCTGAAAGTGGTGAAGGTAAGCAGTTGAATAAAACTTAATCTAAGAACGTAGAGGAGAGTGGAAAGAGCTACCATAACTAGCCAAAGGATATCTAGAATTTATTTTCACAGGGAGAGTGGTCAGGCATTGGAATAAGTTGCCCAAGAGGTGGTGGAGTCATTGTCTCTAGAAATGTTCAAGAGGCGTCTGAATGTGGCACTTGGGGATGTGGTGTAGGGGTGATCATGGCAGTGCTGTATTGACAGTTGGACTCAGATAATCTTGAAGCTCTCTTCCAGCCCTGATGATTCTGTGATTCTGTAAATAAGAGACGTTTCCTGTGCCCAAACAATATTTACCAGAGCTGTTCTCTAGTACTCTCTTTTAATTTATAAAAACTTACAAAGAGATGATAATTGTAACATGAAAATGAGGAAATGCAGCTTTTGAGACTTGAATTCCTCATGGATAAGCTAAAAAAAGTCTTGGTTCTCTATCAGAAGTCTCTATAAAGGCTTTTTAACCTGTTAGAAAAAGAACATGACAAAAGTCAGTGCTGAAGGGGAAGCTAAAGGCATCCAAACAAAAAATATGGGGCAGATTTCAAAAAGTGACAGATGTTTATTCTTTGACTTATCTAGGGATAGTATAAATTCCTCATGGCTTACAGACGTCAAATGACCAAAATCCTCCCTAAAAGTGATGTGTATAGAGCAGGCTGAAGGTCTCAGTATAAAAAAATGAATGTTTAGGGTAAGATCCCATAACTTGTCATATGCACTGGCCAAACTAGGTAGTTTCCATGGTGTTATCTGACTGTAAAATATACTTTAGATTTTACGGGAAAGTGTGGGGTTTTTTTGGTCCGCAGGAGGAATTACTGGTCATTTTATGTCAGGAAATACCAGCTGCCTGTCCGTTTCCTGCTAATAAGCCTGTGTAGTGAGTTAAATGGTTAATTTGGTGTCAACAGTGTTGTCATTTCTTCTTTTTATGAAATTTTAAAATTCACAGAAGTCTCCCATGAAATGTTTTACAAGTAAGCTATACAGTGGACAGTATTGATAAAGTTCAAGTCAGCTTATTTAGTTGATCTCATCTTTTTTTTTCTTTCTGATTTTCAGAATTACTTGCTCTAAACTCACTTAACAAATCCATGTCTGAATACTGTCAGAAAACTCCACCAGATGTTTTCAAGCCTGAGAATGGAGAACCTTGCTGTGCTTTTTTCTCTGGCAAGTAACAGACTGAAATATTTTTGGTTTTACAGGGTAAACATAAAGAAAAAAAAATGAGCTGATAGTTTGCACTGTACAAAGGATAGCAAAGAACTGGATTTACTTACTGAAAAATGAAAACTGGTAGACTTACCAAATGTAATTATTAATTTATTTTTTTAAAAATTTGTTTAAAATTAGAAGATGGCAACTGGTACCGTGCTGTGGTGCAAAACGTCATTTCAGGTGGAAGTGTTCAAGTGAGCTTTGTGGACTATGGAAATGTTGAGGAAGTACCACTGGATAAAATACGGCAGATCTCACCATCATTCCTAAAACTTCCATTTCAAGCAATTAAATGCTGGCTCTCAGGTGTGCTTTATGGATTCTTTTCTCTTACAAGTGCTCTTGCATTTAGAGACTTGCTGCTGTGGGGGAAGGAGGTGATGACAGCAAACACTGTGCAGAGTTTTGTTCTTTTGGGGTTTGTTTTCTCTTCCCTGAGCTCCTGCCAGTGCTGTGGAGGGATCTGCATGAACTTCATTTACTGATTTGCTGGTCAAAGGGAACTTGTTGTTTAGTTCTGCTTTGTCTGTAGTGCTTACTGGCTTTTGGTTGCTGCCTTGGAACACAAGTAAATGTGCTTTTCTGCAACTTAATTTCTCAAAATTTTTGCAGTCAAAGGAGCTAATCTGTTTTAATGAAGCAAGTTGGCCTTCCATTTCTCTGAAATGGGATTTTTCATTTGATTCCTGTAGAATTTGTTACCATATTTCTGTTTCTCAATCTTATACAAATTCCCTTTCCACCGCAAATCACTCAAAATTCTGCAGTTATCCTTTCTTTCTAATGTGGGCTACATGATTTAAAAATGAAAAATGTGGAAACAGGAAAAAGCTCAAACTCACATTTCATTGAAGTGTCTTTTGAAAAGGTTTTTCTAAAGGAAATTATAATGTTGAAGAAAGTCAGCCTTACTGAATGGAGATATTTTAACAGTTATTTTACTTCCTAGGTATAAAGCCTTGTAATAACAAATGGAATCAAGAAGCTACAATAAGATTTCATATGTGCACTTCAGGGCTAGAGCTTCAAGCCACAGTAACTTCCCTGTCCAAATATGGGGCAGGTGTAGTGCTTACAGACAATTCCACACCTTCTCCAAAAGTGATCAATGACGTACTGACTTCTGAAAATCTGGCTGTAAAGGAAGTTCTACAAGATAAAAATAACTTTCCAAACAAGTCTGTTGATCAAAAAGGTAATTAAAGGAATGTTAACTTTTAGATTTTCAGTATTCAAGCTTTTGACTGTGATCTTGTTGTTTCACTATAGTTGATATCAATAGCAAAAATAGCAAACATGCATAGTTTTCGTTATATTGTCAGTTTTTACAGTTGAACACAAGCTGCCCTGCAGGTGGCATTACAGACAAAAAGAGAAAGATAAAAATGCGTTTGTCTTAAATGAATGCTGATTGACTCTTTGAGAGAAATTTTCTATGACTGAAACTTTTCTCATATTTATTTTCCAATATCTTAATTTTTCTGAGTTTTTTCTTTTTTTTTTAACTTTAGCTATTTTTATATGCCAGTAGTTTATGAACAGCAAATTAAGCATCAGTTATCTTGGTTTAGATTTGTCTTCCTGAAGGGAAGATGCGTAGTTGTCTTTGAAATTCAAAAAGATGTTATAAATATCAAATAAAGTAACAGTTACTTATAATATGTATATGCATGGAGGATAGTGGTAACGCTTCATTTTCTTACAATTTCTATTAGTAACCTCACTTGGGCACTGGAAGTCATTTAAATTGGCTGTAGGTGAAACCATAACTGTCTTTGTAACAGAAATTGTAAGCCCAGACTTGTTCTACGCTGTACCAGTTCTAAATGAAGGTAAGAAAAAGTGTTCACTGTTCTAATACCGGTAAGAAGACACTGTTGCAACCTAGTTAATAAAATGAATGCCTGTAGTGAGCTGGACTATGTGGAAATTTACCTCAGAGAATAGGAAAATATAAAATATGCCAAAGGTGGGAGCAGGGGAGCATAAAAGTGAAGTATGCTCTTCATTGTACCCAGATATGGTTAACTACCAAATGTTTTTTCTCTGTAGTTCAAAAGAGGGAGTATAAGGAGCTGACTGCATTAGGAGCCTATTGCAAATCTTGTAAGAAAGAGCCCTTCCGACCAAAACTGGGTGAAGCTTGTTGTGCCCAGTTTTCAGGTGAGACAATTGTTTGTGCTTGTATTGCCTTGACCAGGGTAAAACACAGCTTTCATTTTTGCTTTAGAGGGAGGAAAAACACCAACTTGAAAGTGCTTACAGATCTCTTAATGCTGTTACAAAGGATTGCCTGACTGCATCTTTAGGGCAAAGAAAGTGCCTGACAGGGAGAGAAAATGAGGAATAGGTTGTGCCCAGCAAAATGTATGGAGCTTTAAGTGGGAAGAAAGCTACTTACTATTCAGATTGGCATAAAAGTCATGGCAGAAGCAATGGCAGACCCACTTCTGGTTTGTGAGTGCCTGAGTGGTTTTTTGTGTGAGCGTGGGGCAGTGACACTGGTTATGATCAGCCTTGTTAGCCTTTTAAGTTGTCCAAGCTTAGTGACCTCTTAAGTCAGAAATATTCTTACCAGTGAGGTAATTTTGATTTATTATTTAGAATAATTAATCCTCCTTTCAGAAGAGGGGATACTCTCTTGATACCTTAGCTCACTATTTAAAAAAAAAAACAGCTGGTGTTACAGGCAATCTGGCAAGTGCTGAAAATTAACTTGGGTGCTAGATCAAGTTAACAGGTCATGGAAAACAAGATAGATGAATTTTAAAGAATTACAAGAATACAAGAGTACAAAGTATACCTAAGTGTTTGACAGCTGTTTTTAACTTCTGATGATGAGTTGTTGTTACTGCGTTTTGCCCTTCAGTATAAGTGAGGAAAAAGATTTTTTAAAGGCTTTTATTTTAGTTATGTTTTGAGAGGTAGTATGTGTTGGAAAACAAAGCTAAGGAGCAAGAAACAGAGTCTGCAGACATCTTTAAAAGAGTATTGTAGTAAAAATCTTACCTGCACAATTTGAGCAAAATCCTCAAAGCAACACTTGTATCTTTATGAATACAGCAGTCAAAAACTATTCCCATGTTTTATGAGCCTACGTCTTGTCAAGTGGCCTTTTATACATGTTAGAGGGTTTAAAAATTCCTGTAAAACTCTCTAGATTCTTGTTGTTGGAATAAACTGTGTTTTTAAGATGATGCTTCACATGTGACGATTCTTGTCCCAATCTTTACAGGTAATGGCCGGTGGTACAGAGCTCTTGTTCTAGAAGCTTCCCAGTCTGCAGTGAAAGTGCTGTATGCAGACTACGGGAACACAGAAACTTTACCAATTTCAAAGGTGCTGCCAATCAGTGATTCCTTTTTAAAGCTGCCTTTTCAGACAATTACATGTTCACTTGCAGGTAAAAAAGGTCCCAAAAATAACCAAAACAAAAACACCCCAAAAAACCCTGACTTGTTTTCTTGAATGTTAGAAATCTGTACCTATTCTGGTAGGGGTCATTCCTTAATACTGGTAAACAACATGACAATCCACTGAAATAGTAAAGTGGTTAACACTGCAAAAGCATGTTTTTTGTTCATTATCTGTAGAATTTAAGCTATTTACACTTGGAAAATTCAGCATCATATTTTCAAAAACATCCACGTTAAGATTCAAGTCCTATCATAAAGGAATTACTTATATGACAAAAATGGATTGTCTTTTTCTTTTTTTTTTCTTTTCCTTCTTTGCAGGAATAGAGAAAGCTGAGTGGTCTCCACTAATGCTTAACAAGTTGAAGGAAATGGTACTGAAGCAATACGTCGCAATTACAGTGAAAGGGATTAACGGAGATGTCAAGTTGGTAACGGTAGAGAAACGCTGTGAAAATGGTGGTCTGAATGTAGCTGACAAACTTGTAAATCAAGGTTTGGTCAAATCCTGCAGTGCCGAATACTCACATAGTGAACAGCAAGGTACATTCTCTCGCTTAATTACTTCAGTTTACTTATTTTGAAGAACTTGGAAACACGTGGGGTGTCTAAGTGACTTTTCCTTCTGAAAATCTTGAATTCCACTTGTCACCTCTTAATTTGGGAAGCAGTGTCCACGTGTATTTTACTCATTCACTTTGCTTGGTTTTTTGTAGGTAGTGGAGGTGAGACCAAATGCTGCTGCACAGAATTGAAAGAGCAAGTAAGATCTGACCCAAGCAATACTTTTTATGTTTCCAGAGTTTAAAAGAAACCCTGTGTGGGGAAGAGAATGGGAGTAGGGAGACAATAGCTAACTGGAACATTTCCAGTGCATCCCAACACTTTTTCTCAGTTTTCTATAGGTGCTAATAATTAAAGCACCGTGAGGCTAAGGGAAGATAGTGTACAGATCACACAGACATCATTAGTCTGTACTTTGCTCCACATAGGGCTCTTAATTTATTTTTCTAGAGTGTGAAGTCTCAAGAGTGTTACTTTGTTGTCTAAAGGTAGTTGTGTTTGCATCAACAGTGTCATTTGGACAAAGGCTGGATTTCTTTCAGTAATATGGCTGTGTTTTGCTGTGTACCCAATTTGGCAGACAGTTGCATATGTAAGAAAATTCTTAAAATAGATAAGATAGAGATTAATATGTGCCACAGTTCCAGTCATGGAGCTAGGCTAAGAATCTGAGTGCAGCAGAAGACTGGAATGTGTAAAAGGATTTGCCAGGTGCAAGATTTTTTTTTTTTTTTCTCCTTTCAGAAAAAAATGAAATGTCTTACAGATATGGCATATTCCCATAATTTTGGAAATCTTTCTGGTTTTAAGCTTTCTCCTTTGCTATTTTAATTTAGGCTATTAAAAGTTTAGAACTTGATCTGAAGTGTAAAGAAAGTACACAGAAAAGATGCATCAGCCTTTGTCAAAGTGATGTTCTTTGTCAGAGGAATAAACAAACCTAATTTTAAAGACAGAAACCCCTTTCAAGGGTGTTTCAAACTCTCCTGTCTTCCCCCAGCCCCAGGAAGCAAGGTGAAAAGCAAAAGTGGTATTTTGGAGGTGGGAAAAAAACATTTCTGTTCAAGGTCATTAAGACCCTCAACACTTCAGAGCAAGGGTCGTCACTGGGAGTTCACTGGCAGAAAGGCAGTAATGGTCCTCGGTGTGGCTGATTTCTCTGTCCCACTGTAGGCTGTTGAGCCTCCTTTTCCATTCCCCCTCGGTGTCTCCTTGATCTTCCAGTTTGATCTAGCTAATATGTTTTCTGACTTCAGTCTGATCATTTTCTGTTGCACTTCCTTCCTGGTTTGGCTCAAAGTCTCATGAGAGATGAAGAGAAGACAGGTGATCACAATATAACTGAAAAAATGAGAAAATAGACATGTGTGAATAACCAAATTTAAGATCATGATCTCAGTCCTGATGTGAGTATTTAATCAATTAGGTTTGAGGAAGCTGCTTCAGCAAAAAAAAAAAAGTTGACAGGGAAGTCAGCTAAAATTCTGCTGGATTTTTCTCCTCCTTCCAGAAGACTTTACAACAGAAAGGAACCAATATGGGTCTTTGCCAAGTTAGTAGTGTTAGGATCTACCCTGATCTGAAACCAACAATTAAAAAAGAATTGTTCATTTGTAATTCTTTCTGCTTATTCCACAGCTTAAAAAGCATGAACGGATCCTGCTCTTCCTTTTAAACAAGTACGGGAATCCAGATGGATTCACAGAAATGAAAAATCTGTTGAAGTCTTAGGGCCCTGACAGGAACTTCATTCATTTGTATGTAACCAGTTCTTTTTTTGGAAGAGCAAGAGCGTCCTTCAGCTTAGAAAAATGAGAGTCACTTTGTAGAGATTCTGCTGTTTAAGTACCTGTATTTATCTGTATGCTTGGGTTGTTATTGTGACATAAGTATGTGACTTGAAGAACTGTAAAGTGGCGAGCTAAAAATTCTGGTTTTGTTTTATTCCACCATGTCCTGCTAAAGTTCTAGCTTTTATTTTCTTGTTGAATGCACAGAAGTTTTTGAAATGGCCACTGCATTGTAAGTCTATTTTGTAAACTTGCATTGGAAATTACCGTAATCATAAAGCTTACATAATTTTTGTACCATTAATGTTACTTGAAAAACTGTATCTAACCTTGATTACTCTTCTTTCAGCCTTATTTCTGGTCTCAAGTTAGACAGAGAATTGTTCTTTATAAACTTGGTTTCAGTATCATTAAAGGTTGAATGTTGTCTTGGACTGCATACAGGTAGTTAGAAAGAGTGAACACTTTAATGTGCACTGTTATT
Source organism: Empidonax traillii (assembly GCF_003031625.1). NCBI lineage: Eukaryota > Metazoa > Chordata > Aves > Passeriformes > Tyrannidae > Empidonax > Empidonax traillii. The sequence continues at coordinate 78,592 of NW_020955349.1, forward strand.
TATTTACACTCATGCTATATATTATGCATCTGTGAATATTGTTTTGTAGTGAATTGTATTAGAGCTGTTTTGTGTGTAGCTACATCATCAGGATTTCTACCCTATCAAGTTTTCACATCATAACAGAAAAGACCCATTCTGGGAGATGACAAAAAATACTGAGTCAGATTATTAACAGATGTTCAGTATTTCTATAGTTGAGTACCTGGTTGTCCTTTCTGACTAATCTGGGAATGTCACATTACTGTTCATGGAACCTAATAAACATTTGCTCATGAAACTGCAGTCAGACTTTTTTGTCCACTTAAAGTGCATATTTTAAAAGCTTGGGCTTTATGCAAATTGGACGAATCTTGAGATCAAGCTGCTTGTGCAAGTGAAATATTTTTTGTTTGACTTAACGTTTTATTACCCTTAAATAGCCTCAGATTTTTTTTCCCTGCCTCTTAGTTTTTGTTGCATCGTATTGTTCTGAACCAAAATTGTGGCTGTGTCAAGTGTTCTTTGACTCCCTGGGACAAACTTGCACAAGAATGCAAAGCAACTCTATGCTTTGCCCACGTGCAAAGCAACTCCATGAGGCTTTAGTCCTCTCCTCCTTCTTTTTCGCTGGCCCACATGCTCCGTCTCTTAGCAAACCATGAACAGTCACTGCATTTCAGAAAAGGAGTTCCACTGCAGTAGTCAAAAGCAGTCACTTTGTATTCCATAAGGAGGAGAGAGGAAAAATTGAACCTGCTTGTCCTACTCAGGTTAGAAAAAAAAAACTGATGTGCAAATTCTTCTTTGACTAAAAGTGCTCAGTCTTGTGCAGTCACCAGTGCTGGCACGTGTCAGGTGCTGGTTTAGGCAGTGCAGTGCTGGCTGGAGGCTTGAACTTGTGCTTTCAAACTCTACAAGTTAGTGACATCATCTCTCCTCCTAAAGATATCTTTGCTTTTTATGAAGGTACTATTTTATTTACAAGAGCTTTGCTCACTCTGTGTGCATCAAAGTGGTCATCTGCTCCTGCCTGCAGCACAGCCAACCCTTGGGATTAGTCAGGGAGGACTCAGTGGGATTCAGCACCTGCCCAGCCTATGCCAGACCCTGCTTGGTATCTCCAGCCAGGCTCCTGTAACCTCCTGAGAAATGCGTTACCCACTAAAAAGAAATTACAGGCAACAGCTAGGGTTTGATTTAGATCAAGTAATCACTTAAACTGAGCTAGTCAGGAAGGGCTGAAAGTACAAAAACAGTGGTCCCTTAATGTTTAAGAGTTGCTAGAGTTGTTTTATCAGCTATGTTGTGGTAAGCCTGTCACATAAGGCAGAAATGTTTTGTCCAAAGCTGGATCATCCTGTATTTTAAATAATTGCTTCGGTGATGCTTTCTTCCTTGGCTGTTATTGTGGGATCTACCCCAGCTATGTATCCCTTAACTCTGAGTCAGAGCTGTTCAGGCCAGAGAACAGCTGGGCAGGGCCCGGGTGCTGCACACCCAGCTCCTCTTGTCTCCTGTTCTTGTTGGGGAATTCTTGCATTGCTCTGCTTTCAGGGGTAGGGACTTGTTACAGCAGGAGTGTGAGCAGCACCACGTGTCCTGGCAGAGAACAGAAGTGAAAAGCAGGATAAGGAAGGCTGATCTAGGTATAGCTTCTGTTTGTGGAATAATCTTATTATGTAAATTCCACTTTATTCCTAAAAAATGTAGCTATTTATAACTCCAAAGCATATGAAGTTACCGCTTTTCAAAAAAATACTGACTTGCAGAGGTTTTTTTTCTGCTCCTGCAGTTGCACAGCTTCAGTTACAGAACAAAACATCCCCCTAATTACACAAAAAACCACAAACAAACCCACTAAACAGCCACACAAAACCAACTCCAAACAACAAAACATTTTGAAACAGCCCCTTAATGTTATTCCTCTAGGTGTAGTAGGTGCGAACATGGTACTTTTATGCACTGGTACAGCATCTTCTGTGGAAACACAAGCATTAGGAAAAACATTCTCAAAATCAAAAAAAAAAAAAAAAAAAAAAAAAAAAAAAAAAAAAAAAAAAAAAAAAAAAAAAAAAAAAAAAAAAAAAAAAAAAAAAAAAAAAAAAAAAAAAAAAAAAAAAAAAGTTGAATCCTACATGGAGCTACTTTACAGCTGTTGGGGGCAGAGTAACCCGGAGCCTGCTGCTGTACTCGTGCTGCTGCCAGGCCTGCTGGCTGTGCTCCAGGAGCGCTGACATTTTCAGCTGTGCAAAGTCCGTGCAAATGAGCGGATCCCACAGTGTTGCTCTTAAATGTAACCTACGGCAAGGTGGGTGTTGCTGGTGCTGCTTCCCCCGCCCCCATTCGAGGTTGTAGGTGTCGGATGTGATGGATGGGGAGGAGAGGCCGTCAGGGCTGAGCGCGGTATAAATTCAGGAGGGGAGGAGGCTGGTTGTGAGTTCCGCAGGTGTACCAGAGCTGGGTGGCGTCTGCAGAGAAAAGGTAAAGTGCAACTCGGAGAGGCTTTTTTTTTTTCCTTATATATATGCATGTTATTATTTTCCTTTTTTATTTGATAACATCTTAAACCCTTAACTTGGAGAGTAGGGCCCGCCTGGGGAGGCAGAGGTACCGGGGGTCCGCCCTCCCAGCGGGGCCGGGGGGGTTGCAGTCCCTGCCGGACGGGGGGCGAGGGCAGCCCTGGCGGGGAGCGGAGCCGTGCGCGGCAGCGGTCGAGCTGGGCCAGGAGGTGATGGAGCCCGGGTGAGTCTTCCCGAAGAGGGCTTGGGCTGGTCCCCAGCGGGCCGGGCCGGTCCCAGCGGCGAAACCTCTCTGGCCCCTCGGAGGGATGCGCGGGCAGCGGGATGCGGCCGGCGAGTCGGAGCCGCTGAGCTGGCCGGGGTCAGGGAGGTGGTGGTGGCAGGAGCACCCAAAGGAGCCGGTTGCACAGCCGGGGTCCCTCTCCGGGTCGGGAGAAGCCCAGGCACCCATGAGTCCCGGCCAGTGTGTGCCTGTGGTCCCGCCGAGGGCTCTGCCCCTGCGCTCAGTCGCGGGAATTTGGGCAGGCTCCGCTGCAGCAGGGGGGTGAATCTGTGCTCTGTAAAGAATAAATAATGCTATGTTACCTTATTAAAATAACAAAACCCCCCATTACCCAGAAAACCAGACCCAGCGCATGCTCTAGGGGTTGAATTGATTTTTTTCTAGCTCTTCTAAGGGTGCGGCCAAGGGAAAGTGCTAAACCTGCCAGGGCAGGCTTTCCAACAGGTTGTGTCTCATGTCCTTAACAAAAATCCTTCTGCAGAAGACGCAAAAACAACTTGATCAAATCTTGATGATACGTGTAATATATTTGGACACTTGCACTTCGTAAAGAAACAAGAATAGCTGTTGTCT
>NW_020955349.1:82333-113583 GCF_003031625.1 Empidonax traillii
GGTGCGGCCAAGGGAAAGTGCTAAACCTGCCAGGGCAGGCTTTCCAACAGGTTGTGTCTCATGTCCTTAACAAAAATCCTTCTGCAGAAGACGCAAAAACAACTTGATCAAATCTTGATGATACGTGTAATATATTTGGACACTTGCACTTCGTAAAGAAACAAGAATAGCTGTTGTCTTTGAATACAGCAACAGCAGCTTTTCCTGATGTGGTGCAATGGATAGAGGAGGACTCAGGCTGGTTCCTAGTTGTGATACAAATTCATGCACCTGTGAACAAGACACTTTGTCTCTCCTTGCCTCGGTTTCTGTGTAAGTTAAAGAGGAATGAAGATGCCTTCCCCAGTGTCCTGGACTGGAAAGGAAATGGAGATGGCTGGACCTTGCTTCCACGTTATCTGGGAAAATGTGAACAGATAAATGTGAACAGAAAATGTGACCTGATAATTGTGAGAATTATTTCATGGGGACTTGTGCTAGTTTGACTTCCACTTTTTTTTGTTTGTTTGTTTTGTTTTGTTTATTTTGCATAGTAAAGATGAGGCATTACTGTGAGACCAGTCACACATACAACCACGTTTTCTCACTTCATTCAGAGAGGGCTGTGCTGCACAGGCAGTGTGTGTGCTGAGCCATTCCTCATCTTCTCTGTGCTGGGCTATCGACCACATCATCTTCAGTGTGTGTTCCTAAAGATGTCTGGGTCTTCCAGGAAGACTCTTAAAAGGAATAAGTATATGAAATGACCTAAAAAGTAAGTCTCTTTTGACCCTACCACAGTTTCAGAAACAAACAAACAAAAAAACCCGTGCAAGATTCCTACTTTCTAGAGTAGGGCCTTTAGGAAGAGCCCACAGGCTGCTGTTCTGAAAATGCATGCAGGGTAACAGTTTGTACATGTTTGTGGGAGTGATGCCATGGAGCTAATTCCCAGGCTTGTGGTTTGTCCCTGGGGTTCACAGAGATGCAGCAGGAAGATAAGGTGAGCATCAGGATTAGTTTTGTAAAAGGGGCCAGGTGAGATAATCTCAGCATGTCTCATATTCTGAGAACTGAATTGAATACCAGAGATGTCAAAAAAGGATGTTTCCTCTCTCCCTTCAGCCTCTGCTTTAGGGAATCACTGCAGCTGACAGGCTTGGAAAAGTGCAATTCCTTGTTTTTGACAGTATCAAGTGTTTTGGGAAGGACAGACCAGAATTCTGTTTCCTCAAGAGGGAGACTCATCACAGCAATCTCCAAGTTCTTACTCCTGCTTGGGGTATTATGAGGTTTGCCCTTCCAAGCTGGTGTCTGTGGTGTGAGGCCTGACTTCTTCAACAACCAGCTTGGTGCTCTTTAGCCAGCAGTTTGATTCTGCTGCAGACAGCAACCCCCCCTTCGGCAGGGCTGGGAACACAGGCAGGGGAGGCTCTTGGGACAGCAATACTGCCAAGTGAAATAACAGAGGTCTTATGTCTTGGAATTCCGGTGAGGTGACAAACCTAAGGTCTTCTTGTGCCTCTGGGAAGCTCTTGGACAAAGGTATCTGTGTGGTGTGATGCTACATCTAAGGAATAAAGCAGAGATATGTTGGTTTGCTGATGGGCACAAAACAGTTGACTGCTGCAAGGGCACAGGGAGTGTGATCCTCTCCCTGTTCATTCTTTGGGAACCATTCACACCTGCTTGTGGCATAGGTAGATCAGTAGTTGATCCACCTCAGGTGTGGAAGTTTTTGGCTGATGCAAGGCAGTGCTGGTCAGGCCAGACACCCAGCTGCAGACTCCCTTTCCAGATTTGCACGGCTCTGGGCAGGGGGTGACAAAAACAATTACAGTAATTGCACTGGAACCCATAGCCTTGAATTAGTTCTCAGTAGGTTATTTGTATGCTCTTATAACCTCACTGTAAATTGTATTTTTTGCTTGTTTCTTTTCTTATGCTGCCATTGGTTTGTCCTAAGACACCAAATTTCCCCAGATGCCCATCCCCTTTTTCTCAGCCACTCCATAAAACCTTTCTTCCCAGCACCCACCCTGGATGCCCACTGCTACATGCCAGTCCAGAGTGCTTGTGGTGCTGAGGCAGCTCTGCCTCCTTTGGGTGGTCTTGCATGTGCCATCCCACAAAAAATAAAAAAGGTGAGGCATTCATGGAGACATTCCTGCTGCTCTAGCCAGAGGCAAAGTCAGTAGCATGAGTGCTTCTGTCAGAACAAGCTACACAGTTTGGCTCAAACTCTTGGGTCAGAAAAGTGTCTTTTATTCTGTAATTTGTGGGCCATACAAGGCCTGATCTGTGGTCTGCTGATTTTGACAATCCCCCCTGTGAGCAGTGCTGCAAGATCGATGTCTTTTTATGTACAGAGCCCTTATTGCACAGAGGAAAAACAACCTGTCAAATCTCTCTTGCTGTAAAACGGGGGGAGGAGAATAAAGAAGCTGGTTTTGCAGAGCATCTTACGGAAATTTAATGATGTTTATCGCTTGGAGAAAAACCCTGTCAAAACTTTTAGACTGAAATTTGTGATGTTTAAGGAGAAGTTAAACATTTCCCTGTTGTTTTCCTCTTCCCCCCTTCCGTTTCAGCTCGCAGTGTTTGCTGCCCTCAGTCCTCAGGTTGTGCCTGTGGCTGGGCAGAGGGGCTGCCCGGAGCTCCTAAGAGACGTGGCCTCCTGCCTCCAAACTTCAGCCAAAAGAATAAAGTAAAATTTACTTAGGGAAAACAAGCTGAAAGAGACTGAAAGAGAAAGCAACAAGGTTGGCTTGAACATCAGATGAGCCCGTAGCAGGGGGCTCCCCTCTGCAAGCCGGGGTGGGTCCTCCCCGGTGCAGTGCTGAAAGTTGTAACACCACAGAGTTGTAATGGCAGTGACAGGAGGTCACTTGGCTTGTTAAGAATATGTCCTAATGAATATGCAGTGTAATCTTTCCTGCTTCTTCCCCTATTAAAGGAGGACAGTTTGAAAAATGAGCTGGAGATACCTTTTGTTGCAAGACGGGTCTCTGAGAAGAGGTGGTAATTAATTAAAGCAGCTGAGCAGTACCTTTAAGTTTCTCCTACTTGTCCCGATGAAAGAGAAGCATTTGCCCCGAAGTAGTGTTTGTGACATTAACTGGGCCTGTGGAAATGGGCTGTGTTTGTTTGGATACCCACAGGAAAGCTGCTCGTGGTGGTGTTTCATGTCAGGCAGGTTTAGCAAGAATACTTGCAAGCCTTTTTTTCCCCTTTCCTACAGAGACACCAGTCCCTTCTCAGCCGGGTGCTTGGCTCGTTGTAGGTGCAGTTGTGCACCTGCAGGTAGCACAGTTGACCATGGTAGCCAGTGGCAGATGCTGAAAGCCATGTTGGGAAGGTACTTGTCAAGAAGATCTCTTCTCCCCTCTACCTCTCTCTCCCCTCTCTTGTTTCACTCCTCCATATAAGGTACATGTGGTTATAATCTTACTTAGCTTTGTGTAAGTTGTCATCATATTTAAATGGCCCAAGTGAGAATCTGGGTACAAAAGTAGGAGTTTTGACTGATTGGCTGTGGTTTAAAAAAAAATAAAAAATATTATTTTTGACTCTGTACTGAGGTAGACATTTTTGTCCCCGGGGCAGGAGTTACTTTTGCCCCGCAGACAAAGTGCTTCTGAGCCTATCACCTGAGACACCCAGCAAAGAGACACATCAGCTGCAGGTAAAGAAACTGGCTTTAAGAACTGGATTCTTATTGCTCTCTTTTTTTTTATCTTCCTCCAGATTTGTCAGCATGAGCCTCTTGTCGCTTCCATCCATCTGCATTTTCCTGATTTCCCAAGGTATGTTTAAATTTATCGTTTTGCAGTAGTGTTTTTTGCCTCAGGTGCTTCCCCACCTCTGGTCTCATTCCTCTGAGGAATGGTCATGTCATGTCAACACCACCCGCTCTTAAAAATAGTAAACGACTCTCTCATCAATCTCCCTGCGCCATCAAACATCTCAGCCTGTTGAAACTTTGGTTCCTTCCTAGGAATCTGCTTAATGACACAAATCATCACTGGCCTTCTACTAGCAATACACTACACCACAGACACTTCTTTAGCCTTTACATCAGTCGCTCACACATGTCAAAATGTACATTTTGGCTGACTTATTCGAAACCTTCACACAAACGGAGCATCCTTCTTCTTTTTCTGCATTTATCTACCCATCGGACGAGGATTCTACTATGGATCTTACCTCTATAAAGAAACCTGAAATACAGGTGTCATCCTACTCCTAGCTCTAATAGCAACTGCATTCATTGGCTATGTACTCCCATGAGGACAAATATCATTTTGAGGCGCTACAGTAATTACCAACCTATTTTCAGCAATTCCCTACATCAGCCAAACACTTGTAGAATGAGCCTGAGGTGGATTCTCAGTTGATAACCCCACACTCACCTGATTCTTCGCCCTCCACTTCCTCCTTCCATTCGTAATCGCAGGCCTCACTTTCATCCATCTAGCCTTTCTTCGCGAAACAGGATCAAATAACCCTCTAGGAATTTCCTCAGGCTGTGACAAAATCCCATTCCACCCATACTTTTCCACAAAAGATATCCTAGACTTCATTATCCTCCTCCTCCCACTAATAACACTAGCTATATTCTCACCTAACCTAGGCGACCCTGAAAATTTCACGCCCACCAACCCACTAGTAACTCCCCCCCACATTAAACTAGAATGGTACTTCCTCTTCGCATGCACCATCCTAAAATCCATCCCTAACAAACTCGGAGGAGTCTTAGCCCTCTCTGCCTCCGTCCTAGTACTATTTCTAGCCCCATTTCTCCATATATCAAAACAACGTGCAATAACCTCGCGTCCCCTTTCCCAACTTCTGTTCTGAACCCTAGCAGCTAACCTCCTCATCCTCACATGAATTGGGAGCCAGCCAGTAGAACACCCATTCATCGTCATCGGCCAACCAGCCTCACTCACTTGCTTCACCATTCTCCTCGTTCTATTCCCAATCATCGGGACACTAGAAAACAAACTACTAAAATTCGAACTACTCTAAGAGTTTATATAAAACACTGGTCTTGTAAACCAAAAACTGAAGGCTTCCCCACTTCTTAGAGTTATAAAAACATCCCAATTAACCATGAACCCTCACTTCCTTTTAACAAAATGAGGGGACACCCCCCTACCCCCCCAAATTTTACATGTCATGTCATGTCCCCCCCTCTCATTTTTGCCACAGTAATTAAAAAGATGTTGTGGTGGTTCCTGCTTTCATATTCTCATTGCCTCTGAGGAACCAAGTTAGTGCCTCTCCAGGAGGTTTAGGAATAAACTTCTGAAACACAGTTTCACACAGAAGGAGAGAAGGTAATATACGTGGAGAAACAGCTTTTCTGAAAATGGGAACACATGTGACTGGTCTGTAGGTGAAGTGTCTAATTGATATGGGAAAAGCTGATGTTGTTATCACATTAAAAGTGCATGAATTTCTCCAGTGCTTATGACTGAAATCTCAGAAGCCTAGGTTTGGTCTAGCTCTCATTCTTGCACTATCCCTGCATGTAGTGAGCATAGGGACTGTCCTGTGTGCTGGAGTCACGTCCTTGGCATTTTTCATCCTTTCTGTGTCTCTGCTAGAAGGAATCTCCTGTCATAGATAAGCTGCTGTGTCACCACATGATTTTTTTGCAAATGTGAAATGTATATAGCAAACCAGAATTTTTTGCTGTTATAGATTAAAGTGTTTATGGGGTTTTCTGGGGTTTGTTGTTTTTTTTTTTATTAGTAAGGCAGTTTGTAGTGTTCATGGGTGATTATCTGTTTAATCCCAGTTTTGCTCGTGTTGGGTGTACTAGAAATCCACGTTGACCAGGAGATGATTGGCAAGATCTCAGCTGCTGTCAAGTGTAAGTTTGCTTTATAAAGCAAGTCCTTTCTATTTCTGTTTTCCTTCTTCCTTTTTTTTTTTTTTTTTTTTTTTTTTTTTTTTTTTTTTTTTTTTTTTTTTTTTTTTTTTTTTTATGGTGTTTTGTTTGGTTGGGTTTTTTTAAATTTATTGCACCCATTCAGTCCATAAAGTCCCCAGCAATGATCTGGCAAGCACAGCACTGTGGCTGCTTCTGCCCTAGCATGGCTTTCTTCCTCATTGATGTTGGCTCTTCTGGGATGCAACCTACTCTGTTTTCCCCCAGTTGGCTGTTTGCCAGCTGGCTGGTGTTTCTGTCAGTTCCTTCAGAGCTGACTTTAGGCAACCCTGATTTAGAGAGCTGTGTTTAATTACAGACTTAATCAGACCTCCCACGTGGGTGGTTTTTTCAGGCTGTAAAGCCAGCACCAGTCACGATGCTGTGAGCAGGGATGACACAGCTCTGGCTGGCTGGCAAACTGTGTTCACCTGCAGCTCCCTTGATGTACTTGCAATCACTGGTAAACTGTGTTGTGTGTTATCCTGCTAACCATTATTTGCTATTGGCTGTCAAGTCATAAATTACATTTTTTTCCTATGCTGGCAATGCCCTCCAGCCCCATCCTGTAGCACCCTGTGTTCAGCTCAGACATCCCATCCCGAGGTGCTGTGTTTGGGTGTTTCTCACTGCTGTACAAGTCCTTGGGTGGGCTGCAGACATCCTGCTTACAAGTCCCAGGAAGAAAACTCCGTGGCTGCAGCTGGAGCCCCCTCCTCGTACTGCTCGGCTCCTCCAGAGCAACCTGAGGAGCATTTCTCCATGCTGAGTCCAGTCCGGGGTGGGGGCACAGCAGATTTCTCTGTGCATGCTTAGGCAGGCAGGTGGGGGCAGGGACAACAAACCAGGTTGTTGCATCTCCACGTTCAGCCCGGCTCGGAGGACAAGGATGACAAGCCGGGACAGCGCTGGAAGAGGGGCTGTGCGCCAGCTTGTCCTCAGCACGGTGCTCCGGGGCAAGGCTGGGTGCCCTGTTAGAAGAACCAGTGACCCAGAAGGGAATGTTTTACAGCTTTCAGTCCCTGTGATCTGGTATGAGAAAACCGTAATTACAAATTCAGGTTTTGGCTAGCAGAAATGATTTGGGAAAAGTGATGATAATAAAAAGATTATAATAATGGGGATAGAGTAAAGTCACCAGCCGAAATGGCTCAAAGGTTTGGTGTGCTTGCTCTCTGTGCTGAGCTTCTGGATTCAGTTTCCCTTGAAGTTGGTTCTGGTAAATGCTGCAGAGGAGACTTTAAAATTTCCATTTAAATGCTTTGAAAATAACTCTTCAGAGTCTGCAAACTGCCATTTATTCATTTATTTATGCCAATGAAATTATCAAAAGCATAATAAATTGTACTTGGGAGCAATTGTGTTCATGCAGGCAGGGGTGATATGAGGACACATCCCTGAAGACAAGATAAAAAGGCAGATTCCTGTGAAAAGTGTTTCTGTCAGTGTCTGGGAGCTGTTCAGAGAGTTCATGATTACAAAAATAAGAGCACGTTTTGAAAAATGTGCTGCAGATGAAACACTTTGGTCTCCATGGGACTCTGTGCACTTTGCAAATGCCTCCTGTACTTCCTGTCTCTGCCTTGGACTGGAAGAGCCCACAGGTCCCACCGGCACTGCTGCCTCTCCCTGCTGCTCAGCCCTGCACGTCCTCACAGCCCGAGCAGCTCTCCCTGCGGTTGGTGATGCTGCACCGCATCGGCTGCTCCTGTGCTTACACTGAGGTGGCAAACCAGCCTGGGGACCTGGACTCTGAGGTGAAAACCTGGTGGACCGTGAGAGCTAAGCTGGAGCTGCTGCAGGCCAGAGCACGAGTGCCTGTGGGCTATGGGACGTCAGTACTGGGCTGCCCCCGTCTGCAAGTCCGTTTGTCTGTCTGGATTTTCACCTCTTGACTGTCTGCTTCCAGAGAGTGGGACGAACGAAGTGCAGTTTCACAGTGTATGTATTTTTTTTTCTCCCAGTGATGCAGTGCTCTGCTTCGTTAGATGTCCTTTTCCTCTTGGATGGCTCCTACAGCATTGGCAGAGGAAGCTTTGAAAGGTCCAAGCACTTTGCAGGCAAGCTCTGTGATGCCTTGGACATCCATCCAGACAGAGTGAGTGTCAGGAATGTCTCATCTAAGTTTCAAGGAGGTTGGCAATGTGTGGAAAGCACAGGAAGCTTTCTGCAGCCTGAACAGTGATGGAAAGGAACCCCAGTGCGTGTGTGAAGCTTTGAGAGGTGCTGGAGGGGCTCAGGTTAAAGGGGCATTTTTCTGTGGCACACAGTAAATTGGCTAAAAGGCTTGCATCTACAAACCAACTGCAGTGTAGGCTTAGGCAAAAGAATCTAAACGTTTACTCTTGGCAGATTTAGTGTTGTGTTTTGTCTTGTTTTTAAAATATCATCCCTCCCCCAGTCTTTCACTTAATCCTCACATAGACTGGACTGAAAATCAGTAGCCTTTTCGACTTCAAAGTTGTCACATTCCATAAAACTTCTTGTCAGACTTCAGTGAAATATTCTGGATCTATTGCCCAATACAGACAATTTAGTCCATTTGCATTTTTAACTATAGAAAATGGTTTTAGAGGAAGCTGTAGAAAATTATTGGTTTGTGTTTCCTACTGTGCTTAGTGCCGGAGGGAGCTGCTCCTAGTAAATGGAAAGATTTCCTGCCCAGTGTCTAAATGGGTTGGTATAGAAGGTGATATTTATAAACTTACTGTCCCTGAGGCTACTAGGATCTAAATATAAATCCTAAGCTGCCTGTAACTGCAGTAGAGGCTCCTGTTGCTTGTAGATGAACTTTCTTGCCTTGTTTATAGTCTATATAGATAACACTGGGGTCTCTGGTCTATTTTGAGTTCATTTAGAGTGCCAGAGGTTCAACAGGGAAAGCAGAGTTTGCCTCTATACAATTTGTTCTCCCCAAATTTGTAAACTGATCAAAAGAGTAAACTTGCACAGACACCTTTCATAATCTTTAATCTTTTCTTTTAGGTGCGTGTGGGAATGATACAGTTTAGCTCAACTCCCCACCTTGAATTCCCACTGGATTCTTATCTAACCAAACAAGAAGTGAAAGAGAGAATCAAGAGGACTCTGTTCAGGTCAGCTTATTTTACAGCTCTTCTCTTTTTCTGGGCTTTGAATAATCTCTGGACTGAGATTTTTGTGAGATTCAGACATCTATTTTGCTGCCTGTACACTATGTGGTGCCCCCCAGGAGGGAGGTGAATGAATACTGTGGTCCATAATCCACAACCTGCTAAAAACATGCAACCTGGTCTTTGTCAGGGAAAGTTGATAGGGGAGAAAGTTTTCAGAGTCCTCCTATAACACGGTAAATTCCATTTTTTTTTCTGGCCATTTGTTCCAGGCAGTTGGGTTTCACCCTCCATGCAAAAGCAGGCATGGTGTTCCCTCATGGCTGAGCCAAGGCAGGACAGTGTGCTGCTTCATTTTTTGGTGGTTACGGTTTCCCTTGTCCTGAGAGGTAGTGACAAATTGCTGGTCTGTAGATGTCTGTGCATGTGTGCTTGCTGAATTCAAGAGGATCAGGTTTTCAGGCGGAAACCTTTTTTCTTCCTGAATGTTAAGACTTGGATGTCTTCCCATGACCTCAGGCAATGGAGCCAGAAGTCCAAAGAAGCACTGTCCTTAGAGCCTCTTAGAATCCAACCTTTTAATCTCAGAGAAATACATTTGGATCTACAAAGGATCTGACAATCAGCCCAAAATAAAACTTGTTTTGGTAATGGTTATGGCCTGTGGGTGTCTATTCTTTTAGCTTATCTGCTTTAGGATTAAAGGGTAGATCAGCATTTCTCATGTATGTCTTCTGCTCTCAGAATGATGTACATATTGCCAGTCAATGTGATTGCTTCTGCATTTTTCAAGCAAGATCAGTTGGCTGGTTTTGCTGTATTTCTTTTGGTAAATCAAGAAAACCTCTCGTGTACTGTTACAGGAGAAACTTTCCAGCAAACAAGATACATCCTCCTCTCTGGCTGTTGCTTGAAAGTCTGTGAGAGCAGAGAAAGTGAAGCAGTGTTTGGTGTCTGGCACTGAAATTCCTTGATGACAACAGATGGATGCTGACAGATCAAACAGAAATAATGACCTTGTGCTTGGCTGTTTGATTCAGTTTAAATGAAAAGCTGACATTTTGAAGTAGATAAAATAGTTATGGATGGATTCCAGTTGGCTTCTGAAAAAAAAAAAAAAATTGGGCATTTGAGATCTTGGTTGAGAGGCTCCTTGATGTGCTTCTGATGAGCCTTTTGGCCAGTGAGGCACTTCCTGAGTTGAGCCCTGTGCTCCAGGCACAGAGCTGACAGCACTTGGAAGGAGGCAGTGCTGAAGTGAAGCTTTTGTGATTTATTCAGAGACTGTTGGTCCCTCTCTGTGAATACTGTCCAAAGAGCTTTGGAATTCGTTGGCCAGTTTCAGCCATATTCAATGGTAATCTCAGAAGCTAAATTTTATATGAATTTCTTTCATATAAGTCAGCAGCTTGTTACAGTAGAGAAACCTTCTTAGTGCTGTTCCTGAAGAAAGGCAGCAGGAGAAGTCCAGACCTCTTTCAGACTCAGAAAATCCTTATTGGACTAAAGCCTCAAGCACACTTCCACTGTGTCAAAACCCAGCATACCTCCAAATGCAAACTGAGAAAAAACTGAATTTAATGAGTTTTGGTGTAGAGACTCTTCATTAACTTTTTCTAATCCTCAGGGATCCTCACATGGGCACAGTGTTCTGAGTTCATCAAGATTTAGTCATCACACTGACTACACACAATGTGTTTTCCCTCATGCACAGCACTTCTCTCTGAAATGTCTGACAGATACAGGTCAGAAAAAAAGACAGATTTGGGCATGATGAAATGCTTTTCTAGAATAAGCAAATCAGGAATCAGATGCTGAAGCAAAGGATGGATGTTCAGAAAGCAAATGAGATGTGTTTGTGTCAACACAGACGTAAGAGAACATGAATCCTCCAAGGAAGGAGTGACACTTGTGGTTTGGTTTCCATGGCTCTCTTTGGATGGCAGTAAAAGCAACCCTAAAGGGCAATCAAAGAAAGTGATACATAGCACAGCTCCTTGGACAGGATTAGAGGGCAGCTGGAAATATCTCTTTTGATCTAGTGGCTGTGTTATCACCAACTCTGTGCCATATTCCCAGTGAGCTGAAATCAAATTTCCAGTTGAGGATTGCACATTACAGACCTCTTGGGTTTTACAGATGGAGAACTAGCAAGAAAGGAAGAGGGGAGACTCCTGTCCATGCAGGACTTACCCCTTTGGGATAAGCAGAAATGTAGCCCTCCAACAACAAGAAGATCATGCTTTGTAGGCCACAGTAGCTGAAGAACTTGCAGTGGAGCTTGCCCTCAGTTTTTACAGGGGATGAAAAGCCTTTACCCAATATGTTGTGTTGTAGCAAGGCCTGTGGTGTTGGCTGAGTACCTCCTCTCCGAGGGCTCTATCATGTTACTCATGGCTTTTACTTGAATAAAACTTCAGTGTTTGGCTCAAAATATAATCATTCCTGCCTCAACCCGAGAGAGATTGTAGTTTTATATATAATTTTGATGGCATTTCATGGGACACAGAACATGGAATCCAGTCTTGACTAGGCATCTCTAACAGTCATTTTAAGTTAAATCCGAAAAGCAGAGGAGGACGAATAAGAGAGTAAATGTGCAGTCCATGAAAATAACCATACCCTGTCCTTCCCCTCCTAGATCTCTGTGTATGTATAGCACTCCCCTTTTCTTCATTCCCTTCTCCTTTATTTTTAGCACTCTCTGCAATGAGGAGCTCCTTCCCAGTTCACACCCAGTATGCCATCACCATGCATCTTGTTGTGCAGGCACTGGCCAAAGCCCTGCCTGCCTGCACTCAGAATCCCTTCTCTTGGGTGTGCTCTGCTGCCAGAGGGACCTCTCCTGTCCCTCCCTAGGCCTTGTGCTGATGGGCAACACAACCTCCCAGACAGCTGCAGTATCTACAGACTCAGCAGGGCAGTCAGCCTCTCAGGTTAAGGAGGCATCCAGGAGTCAGCAAATCTTATTTTTTAATAATGTCGGAAGAAATGAGTCTCAGGATTTCTAAAGCATCTTTGAAGCTATCCTCTGGCAAGCTGTAGCTTATTTTCTACTTATACTGCATTCGAGGTTGGTTTTCCTTGAGAGTTATTGCACAGCTGCAAGGCTTCATGTCTGCCATTTCCTCACGCTTAGCATCAGCCTGTTTTACCTGCTGATTTATGTCACTGCTGGTATGTGCCCCCTTTGGCACTGGAATCCTGCTGTGGGTTTAGTGCTTTGCTGCTGAGAGGATTGCTGAGTATTGAACTAATCAGCTTATTCCTCAGGAACATTCCCTTCTACAGGGAATACGGAAATTGCCAAAATATGCCAAAATGTGAAGGTATGTGGGTCCTTGCACCACCAGAAACAGCTTTTGTGGGGCCAGGCAAGAGGGCTTAGATGGTTTTGTGGGGAAGAACCTGGGATCAGTGCTCAAATCTGCCTCTGTTGTCTTTGGTCCAAGGTAACACTTGGTTTTCATCCCTTCAGAGGTCAGTTTGAACACCCCTCCATCTCTGTGGACGTGTTGTGTGGCAACAAGCAGAAATATGCTATATTCCCCATTATTAGAGGAGGGAAATTTGAAAACCAGATCATAAAATCAGTAGCAGAAGAGCTTTGATTTCTGCTTTTCTTATTTTGTCTCCTTGTTTTCTAGAGGTGGGAGCACAGAGACAGGTCGGGCTCTGAAGTACATTCTCCGCAAGGGATTCCCTGGTGGCAGAAACTCAAGTGTCCCTGAAGTCCTGATCATCGTTTCGGATGGGAAGTCCCAGGGCAGCACTGCAATGCCTGCAATGCAGGTGAAGGAGAGACACATCACAGTTTTTGCAGTGGGAATCAAGTTTCCAAGGTAGGAAACTTGCCAGAGTGGGAAATGAAGGCCCAGCTAGGCAAATGGTAGGTCTTAGTGAGGGGTGGTCTTGGGCCAGATACGAGTATTGGGAAGAAACAAGGGGAATTTAAAGGTTAACATACAGGCATGGAAGATGTATGTACAAGGAGGACCAGAGTTAGTGAGGAAAGCTTTTCCACTCAGGAGAGCTGTGCTACTGCCTGAGGCTAATCACAGGAGGAACCTGGAAAACTGATTGACGAGCGTCATGGTTTTGTGTCAGCTCTCTATTTGTTGCACAAGGGTTGGCTTTGATACGCAGTTTTTTGGGGGGAGACTAAGCAGTGGAACCCTCCGTTGCCTGGCAGGTGGGAGGAGCTGCAGGTGCTGGCCAGCGAGCCCCCCGAGTGGCACCTGCTCTTTGCTGGAGATGCTGATGATGCTGCCAATGGCCTGTACAGCGCCCTGACTGGCTCTGTCTGCAGTACCACTGCTCCAGGTAACCCCTCTCCCAGCTCTACCTTCGTGCCCATGCTTTGAGGTTGGACCATGTTCATTGAGTGAGGAGGATGAGGCGGGATCAGGAAGCATACAGGGGAATTAGCAGGTGTTGCACTTCAAGGTAACCCACTTCTGGTGCCCGAACTGGATGGTGTGCTTGCCAGCTACCTCTTCAAATAGCTCTAAGCTGCAGGATCATAAGTCTGTCTGTGTCTCAGCTCACCTTTGAAAATGAGAATATCAGTCCTTGTGTATGTCGTGGGAGATAGAGGGATAAACAGAATGGTGTGGCATTTTCTAATGGATTTGGCTATGTATTAAGGGGAATAACCAGGACCTTGCTGGAAGTACTAAAAAGATAAAACTAGAGTGGCCCAAAGGTAGAAGAAAATAAAATACGTGAATGATGAAGGCAGCAAGGGGGCTGAAAAGCTGTAATTGAATCCTGAACTCAGCAGTGTGAGGTTATAGCAAAGCAAAGGAGGCTGAATAGTGAGCTCCCCAGAAAGTGGAGTAGGCTGGTGAACTTGTGGACAGAAAATTTCCCTTCTGGGGTCTCCTGGAGGCTCTTGGAAGCACTGCTTGATCTGCTGTTGGCAAGCAGCTGAAAATGGTTCTCTTTTCAGGCAATTGATGCTAGTTTGCATTTTTTCTTTGCTACAGGCTGTAAAGTCGAATCCCACCCTTGTGAACGCAGGACCCTGGAGACTGTGAAAGAGCTGGCTGGGAACTATGTGTGTTGGAAAGGCTCAAAGCAGCCCAATGCAGTGCAGGCTTCACTGTGCCCCTTCATCAGGTGAGCTGGACACCCACAGCTCTACAAGTGAGTGGGGCTGAGAGAACGTGAGAGATACAGTAATGAGGCTTTTTTCTGACCTTGACTCTATACTGGGATGAAGACTGATGCAAACATGGTCTCTAGTCCCAGGAAGAGGCTCTGCTCTGACCGTTGGCTGATCTGAGAAGCAAAAGGTAAAAGGAGGAACTGAGACAGGTTCTGTTTTCTTTCACTCAGGCTTTCTTCCTTGCCGGGAAGGTCCCTTTTCTTTGCTTGACTGCCCTGGGGGAGCTTAGGAATCGCTTTCCTATGGGGAGGTTCCAGTCAGTGTCAGAAAACACTACTTAGAATGGATGCTTTATTTTGAAATACTTGTTTTGAAAAATTGTGTTTTCAAAGGAAAATTTGTTCCATTGAAAACACAGTGAAGTCAACCTTGAGACACTTTGTTAATTTTTAAATTTATGATGGGTCTTATTCTTCCTGTTTCAGATGGAAGAGAGTCTTGGTAAAGTACCCATCCAGATGCTTCCGGACTGTATGTCCAGGTGGGACTTTGCTTTTCCAAAATTTTTTGTTTACCAAGCAAGAAGGAATAAGAAGACGGGGCTTTGCTTTCAATTCTAAAAAAATTGTTCTGAATGAGAGATTGTGATCCTTAGCAAGCAGTTGCTAATTCATCCATTTCTTTTTTTAACTCATGGATATCTATGACCAGAGTTCCTCTGGATTAAAATATCTTCTGGTCATTTTTTCTTCTACTGGAGGAATCTGTGAATCCTCATCTACTCGTGTGCCTGTGGAAGAGGTTTGTGCTTGCAGGGTATCACTGCTCTCCAGCTAAGGGAGTATGCAGCGATGCCTCCAGCCATCGACCTGGTACCGTGAACAGCATCAGTTCAGCAGGGATCCTGACCCATGCTGATTGCCAGCCTTGGTTTTGGTGGCTTCTGAAATAGCTGTGGTCCTTCAGTTCTGTTTGCAAACTCAGATGACAGCAGCTTTATTTTCTTTGCCGGTACAACACTCTTCAAGCAGCAGGCCAGACTGACTCATTCACTGCTGCTGTAAACCTGGCAGAGCAGCAAGACCTTTAGTAATTCTGTATTTATATGTATGGAGCTTCAATGGTGGTGTTCCAAAGCAAACAAAGTGAGGTCAGTCTGGTTTGCTCTCGTGTCCTAGCCTGCTGGAGAGCCATCCCAAAATGAAATTGCCATTGAGGTGAGGGTGCACATGTCCCTGTGTTAGTTCAGACTTCACAGCAAGAGGGACAGAGCTGTGACCCCTTTTCCATTAGCAGTGATGCTCACATTGGCAGAGGATGGGAAGGGGCAGGCTCCCTGCTGAGTCCTTGTTTTTCTCTCCGCTGGTCCCATTTAGACCCTTGTGACTCCCAACCATGCCAGAACGGTGGCACATGTGTCCCAGAGGGACTGGACAGATACCACTGCCTCTGCCTGGTGGGGTATGGAGGAGACTTCCACTGTGGTAGGTGTGAACTTGTGCTCTGCCTCCTTCCTTCTCAGCTGTGGTGGGCCTTTGTGGTGCCCTTTGCACTGCCATGGGGATGACTGGGATTGGGATGCAGTCTTTGGGCTTTTCTCCAGAAGACAGGCGAAGTTTATTCCCATAGTGATTATGACTGTGTCAGGCCCAGTGACTGGATCCTGCTGTTCAGAAACCACGTGGATATGGACAGCACCAGTCTCACCCTGATGTGGCTGCCTTTGGGTCCAAATGCAGGTGCTATGTGATCAGGATAACAGAGAAACTGGGAGAGACACATTGATGTGTTTGTTGGTCCCCTCTCTGTACACATGGGCCCAGGAGGAAGTCCTGGTTTGGGGAGTTCAGTGTAAGGAACCCAGGAAGGGCCTGTTCATTAAAAAATGCCTTCTACTTACTTTCCCCAGAATCAAGACTCCTTCTTCAGTGTCTCAGGGTGTTACAGGTGAGGGTTTGGTGCTTGGATTCTCTCTATTCTTCAGTGTGTGAATGTGTACACTCAGAGTGTTTTGCCCACTGTACTAAGAGAGTGGAGTTGTCGTTTCTGGTTTGAAGTTTGCCATCCAAAAGTTCGTGAATTCCCCCAGACTCCTACAGGTGTTTCCTGTCTCTGAAGGCTTACGTGGCAACCAACCAAAATAAAGCTCACTCTTGGCACAGTTGTCCTGCAGCTCATGACATGACATGACTGGCAAAACGTTTGGGTTACTGGACACAGTGTCCCTTCTCCCAGCAGGCTCCAGCTGAGGTGCCTGGCGTGCCTGTCTCGATTCCCTGTAAATGACTGGTTGCTGTCTCCCTTTCCAGCATCAAAACTGAGCCCGGAGTGCAGCGTGGATCTCCTTTTCCTGCTGGACAGCTCAGCGGGGGTCACGCTGGAAGGGTTCCTGCGCTACAAGGCTTTCCTCAAGAGGTTCCTCCAGGCAGTGATGGGCCAGGACTCGCCCATGAATGTGGGGGTGGCCCAGTACGATGATGATGTCAGGGTAGCCATTGAATTGGGCCAGCACAAGGATACACTCAGTCTCATGAAGAGCATTGATGCTTTGAATTTCAGTGGAGGAAGAACCCTGACAGGCAGAGCCCTGCAGTACATTGCAGAGCACCGTTTTAGGACCACCCCAGTTTTTGCAGACGTGCAGGATGATCTCCCCCGTGTGGTTGTCCTGCTCACTGACTCAAAGTCCCAGGATTCAGTGGTGGAAGCTCCTCAGTACATGAAGGACCACAGTCTCTTCTTGATTGGTGTAGGCAGCAGCTTCATGAGAGCAGAGCTGACCAAGGTGACTGGCAATCCACAGCAGACAGTTGTCTACTTGGACCCCCAGGACCTGTTCAACAGGATCCCAGAGCTGCAGAGAAGAATCTGCAGTGTGGACAGCGCTGAAGGTAAGGCTTTGGTATGGGCATTGTGGGATGAGCTTGCTAAACTGTGAAGGGGTGTTCTGAATTCCACTGGGGAGGAGGGAAGGACAGAATGGCAGTTATCCTTGTTTTGTTTCTGTCAGTCACATATCCAGGGACTAACCTTCCATGAATGATTTTTGTGATGGAACTCTACCTACTGGTGTGAGACAGACACAGATTGTACTTCACAGTGCAGTGTTGAATTTTGCCCACAAATTCCTCCCACTGCTTTTTTTTTGGTCAGAAAGGAGTACGTGTATGTTCTGAAAGATACCACGTTTGCACTCTTTTACCCAGGCTGCCAGGCACAGTCTCTTGATTTGGCATTTGCCGTGGATGCCTCATCTGGAGTTGGCCCGGAGAACTTTCTGCGTCTGAGGCGCTTTGTCAGGAGCAGCTGTTTGCACTTCAGCATCAGCCGGGATGTCACCCAGATTGCCCTTGTGGTCTATGGCAGCAGAGCTCACACTGCGTTTGCTTTGGCCACCCACACAAGCAGTTCTGCCGTCCTGCAAGCCATCGACCAGGCGCCTTTCCTCGGGGACTCGGCCTCTGCTGGCAGTGCCTTGCTGCGTATTTACGGTGACGTGATGACCGTGCAGAAGGGAGCAAGGCCTGATGTCAACAAGGTGGTGGTGCTGCTCACAAACGGGCGTGGGCTGGAGGATGCAGCTGCCCCAGCTCAGCAGCTGAGGCACAGCGGCATCCTGGTGTTCGTGGTTGTCGTTGGGGATGCACAGAGGGACACGCTGCTGGGAGTTGCTGGGTCTCCCAGCTACCTGGTCCACATCTCCTCCTATGAAGACCTGCAGTATTACCAAGGCTTTATCATTGAAAGAATCTGTGAAGGTAAGAGGACATCCAGTCCTTACTCTGTATGTTAGTGCCACCAGCTGCTGTTATTGTAGGTTTTCTGATTCTTTACAGTGTGATGTCGATACTATTGTTTGCATTTTGTAGATGGGGAAACTGTGACATAGAGATCTGGTGACTGTCCAAAGCAGTCCTATAGGAATGGTAACCAAACTAAGATTCAGTCCAGTGAGTGAGACTGGGCATATCTGGCCAGTATGACTGGCTCCTTCTAGCCCTGCTACATCTAGGTTCTGCTTTCCCTGAAAGAAAAAAGAAGTTTGCTCTTTTTCTGATGTTGTTTTAAATCTGTAGAATTTTCTGGGAGTTACTGTACCACCTGCAGTGTTGCTGGGTGGGCTTACTGGCACATGTTTCTGTGCTGATCCCTGAGTGTCTTGCTCAACAACTTTGTCCCTAGGTGTTTTCAAAGTGATGTGTCTGCATCCTCATTACTCCTGTTTCTCCTTAGTGTCTCACTAGGCTTTCGAGAGTTTATTTGTGTTGCACAGGATTTAATCTTAAAATTGGGATCTGCCCATTTTGAAGCCTGTGGACTGCTAAACTAGGCCTTCAGACAGCTCGTGATTAATTTCGTTTGCAGGACCAAATCCTTATCTCGGAATTGGGAGGGAGGAATTTTCAAATATTCATGTAAAAACTCATGTTTGTGAGGGAAAGAAAAAGGGAAATGGTGGACATTCTTCAAAACTTTGAGTCCTGAGTGCCAGTCCCCAGCTGGGGGGCAAAAAAAAAAGGCTCTAATACTAAGATTGAAACATTTGGGTGCTGAGTGTGAGTGCCTGTGTTTGATGAAAATCAGCTTTTCAGAAAGGACAGCAGCCTTTGTTTTCAGATGTTGATGGTGGTGAAAGTGCTTCTAGTTAAAATGCCATGCTTTGCTTCTCATTCAGAATAGCCCAAGTTTAACATCTAGTTATTTGCCTTTGTCATGTTTTAACACATTCATAAGATCAAATGAAGAAGCGTGTTTGAGCTTCAGTACCATCAGAGATCCTTTTCATCTTTAGGAATACCCGTGTGTCCTTCAGGCTTAGAAAGAAATACAGCACCCTGTCTTTGGGGTGAAGAGCTGATCTTCTGGCAGGCTCTGCAGATGATTTCTACCTGGAGCCTTTCAAAGGGTTTCTGTTGCAGTGGTGCTTTCAGCTGTGTTATTACAAAAACAATGTGCTGTACCATGAAATTAAATAAAACACCGCGAATGAAAGGGAAGAGACAGCAAGGTTCAATGAGTCAGGGTAATAACAGATCATTTCCTGGGACTGAATTGCTGCTTTCATTTTATGTGCAGGTAATCACTGCTTGTACTAGATAGGCCAGGATCAAGGGTGATGTAAAGATAAGCCCTTCATTCAGTCTTCTGCTCCCAAGTCTAAGACTCAATAACAGAATCATGGTCTGTGAAAAGACTTAAAAAAATTTATGACTCATGATAAAAGTATTTGAGAAACAGACCCTGCCTCTGGATACCTGGCATATGGTATTTATTCTGAGGTTCAGGTGAAAAATGTCCAGAAAAAAAGGGCCCAGGGTCTAAGAGAGAAAAGATCCCACAGATTAAATGTATACAAACCTGATTAATGGAAATAAAAGTTCTTTGGATCATCAAAGGGTATAATCCTTGAAGTGCAAGAAGCTTATTTGAGATTAAACTGTGTTAGCAGCAGGCTTGAGTTCAGAGAAATCGTGTCCTGGTGGAATTGCTTTATTCCCCCAAATAAGGGCTGTGAGGTTATCCTGTGGAACAGCCATGGAGGGATGTGGTGGACACATGACATGTAGAGCAGAGCAGCATGGAAAAGTCCTCGGGGGAACAGCAGCACCTGGAGGATAAGTAGTGTGTCCAAGAGACCTGGCTTTCATTGCCAGTGGCTCTACCAGCCCAGTAGAAATGAAAATGTATCCCCTGGGGGTACACTGTTAGGTAGGGCCCCATCTGAGATGGCACACGATGACAAAAATGTTTTTGAACCCCCCCTTGGCTCCACATAAAATAAACCAGACCTAAAGAATGAGATGTCTCAGGACTGTCAAAAAAAAAAAAAAAAAAAAAAAAAGAATTTCCATTACAATTTCACCAGTGTTAGGTGTGGGTTGAGACTTGATGTGCATGTATCATCATTATCTGTACAGGGAGAGTGAGCATCTTGTGTGTTAAGCTGTAGAAAGCCCCCTGACAGATGGGGGATAATATTTGTATTCTTTCCTTCTTCCTTCTGTGCTTTTCCTACCACGGAGCAAAGGGTAAGGCTAGCAGCTCTACACCACACAGTTGTTCAGAGGAATTTCTCACCGCTACCAACACGGCCGTGGCGTTGCCAACAGACTGGAAGCAAATCCCTCTGGGATGCTGCTACTTAATCTAGTGTGTTGGCAACAAGGCTGCATGAAACACTGCCAGCCCTGCTGCCAGCTGGGCTCTGTGTTAAGAGGGTTGGGAAAGCTGTCACATACTTCACAACAACAGGGCTAATAACTTGGGCTCTGGTTTGCAGGCTTCTCTCAAGCCGCCTAGAAAAGAAGCCCGGAAATTTTTCCTGTGTTGTTTTCCATTCATGCCAGCCTTGCTTCCCAGCTGACTTTTTGTCCTTGTTCCTCTCTGGTGGAAACTTATGTCATCACATAGGACAAAGTGGGGTTTGAACTCCAGTGGCATCTGGGATTGTAAATCTCTTGGAGCAGGCCATGTGTCTTGCTCTGTGTTGTTAGTGTCTGGATGTGGGGAGCTTGGAAGTGCTCATGTGTTCAGTGCACAGCTCCGAAGATGCTCTGTTTTGCTTTTCTGTGATATGCAGCCTAACGTGATGTCACTCTTTTAAGCTTTATTAGGAATATTCTCTTCCAGATTATGATATCTAGGAAAACTGTTCTGTAGGTTAAACACAGAGGAGTTTGACACTTGACACGCAGTCCTCTGTGCCAAGCCAGGGTTGTGAATTTACACCCTCTGCCACACTAATGTGTTTTTCCCGTCCCATTAGCCCTAGCTGGCACTTTTTGATGTCTGGGATATATAGTTGCTGCTACTTTTACAGCATTCCTGATGGATGTTGGTCCTGGCTGTTAATGCTCTAGGTGTACCTGAGCCTGCTCTTCTTCTGCTTGTGTTCTGTTGCAGAAGCAAAAAGCCCCGTGAACCTGTGCAAACCCAACCCCTGCATGAACCAGGGCGTGTGCATCCTGGGGCCTGGGAGCTACCGCTGCGAGTGCCACGGCTGGGAAGGACCCCACTGTGAGAGCAGTAAGGATCAGCAGACAGCAACCACATCATCCCTTCTGCCCAGCCCCTCCGAACACATCCCACACCGCCACCCCTCCCTCAGGCTGTGTGGTGCTGATGTGCTCTCCATCATGTAGGAAGTGGAGAGGTTTGGGCTAGTGAGGGGAACAAGGGCTTCTCTCACGAAGCTGTGCCCTGTTTTATGCGTTCACTGAGTTGGCTGTGAGGGGACCCTGAAAAGGTCTAAAAATTTTGGTATAATCTTCCACTCTGTTTTGTTCCTCTTTTCCCTCTGCCCTGCTGGAAGAAACAGTCTCTCCTAGACTACCCAGATAGAAAGATCTGGCTCTCTTTTAATGGGAGGGAGCTATTTCTATTGGACATAACCCCTTCCCTGTTGATTTCACTGCTTTCTGTGGTGCAAAAGCCTCCCCATTGCCTTCCTCCTCTTCAGCAGTGGAGCAATGGCTGGGAGGTTGGGAGTCTCTGACTCCCTAGAGGGGGCCCTGTGCCCATAGGGGAAGTTCTCAATTTAGGTGGGTTTCCCCCTTCTCCAATATTTTGCTTTTTGCCTGAGCCCAGCAGTTCTGAATTCCAGCCTGTGACCTCTAACACCTGTCAGCTAAGACCAAGAGAATGCTTGTTTGGTTGTCACGGACTGAGCATGACCCTATCCCTTAGTCCTAAAGCCCTTATCCCACATCTGTGCTTCTCTTCTGCAACAGGGGTTCTCCGGGGTGACTCTCCAAGATCTCCAGTTCTTCCTCCACATTCCCATGTGCAGTGGAGTCCCAGGGTTTTGCAGCGCTTCTCCAGAGCCTTCCAGCACACCAAAAGGCACCTGGATCAGAGACACTGACACAGATGTGCCAAGCGCTCCAGTTCTCCCTCCAGGAATACTTACTGCCACTCACAGGCACAATCCAGCAAGCCACCACTGTCCTTGGCAGTGATGGAGCTGCTGCAGCACAGGGACTGTGCTGAGGCCATTCCCAGTTCCTGCATTGCACAAACTGGGCTTCCCAGTGCTCTCTTTCTTTTATAATTGAAGTAAATATTTGTGTCGAAGGTTTTTTTTTTTCTGGAATTTTACATTTCCTCATCCAGGTCCTAGGGCCATGGGATTGGTTTTTTAAACAGATTTTGAGAGACCTTTGAGCTTGTCTCAAAATATGTAGAAGTCTGAGCAATTCTGGAGCTCCTGCTGAAGGGGTATAACACAGATTACACACTTGCAAGCCAGATGCTGGAGTGAATGGCTTGTTACACGCAGGAAGACGAAGAAGAGGAAGGAGAACTGATTACAAGCCTCTGTTCTGTTCCAGAAGTTGTCCATGCTGCTTTCTTCTCTAAATTTATTTGGAGAGATTGAATACAGTTTATCTTCATGGGCGTTTTGTAGCTGCCTATTTTTAACCAGGAGAGGTTTTAAAGAGCATTTAGTGATTGGTGCAACTCCAAAGCAGAGCTTTGGCACTCAGTGTGTGTTGCTGGGTTTTAGTAGGTGTGTTGACTGCTTTTCTTTTAGATTTGACCCAGGTCAGATCCAGTTACCTGTGCTGCAAACACACCAAGTGAGGGGGTGTGTGCAACAAAAATCTGGTCTGTTTAGGTTC
This sequence comes from Empidonax traillii, assembly GCF_003031625.1. NCBI lineage: Eukaryota > Metazoa > Chordata > Aves > Passeriformes > Tyrannidae > Empidonax > Empidonax traillii. The sequence goes on from NW_020955349.1 coordinate 105,074, forward strand.
TGGATGGAACCATGATTTGAACCAATCTTTTGGTCTTGGATCTTTATCTGCCTGTTGTGAGGTTTAACTCCATTCCTTCCCTTCCAGGAGCACTTATGTCTGCCAGCCACAGGCTAACCTGGAGGGACCAGACCAGGGAAGTCTCATGAGTGCCTTTGCAGTGTGCTGGGAGTGAGCCAGAGGAGGAAGGGGCCTGGACCTCACTCCCAGGATCTCACCCACCTTTTTCTTCCTTTTCCTGCTGGCCACCTCTTTGCTCTCTCCTATGCTGGTCTATACTTATTTCTTCTTTTTTGCCTATCCCAAGAGGTCAAGTCTCACCTTTTTGGTTCTGTTTCCATGGCTCAGAGCTTTGCCATGTCGCTTTGCTCTCCTTTTGGAGATGGATGAGGAGAAATCTGCTTGTCCTGGCCTGAACCTGGACAGATGAGCATAACTGAATTCCTGCCTCCCCTCATTGTTTTAAGCTGATCTTGTTCCTAGCACAGCAGTGATCTCTGCAGTGGTCTCTGGTGGGCTGTGATGGTTCACATGTCTCCAGAGACAGTTTGGCCACAGGCCTGCATGCTTTGGAGCATCAGCCTCACTGTACCTTGTGATCAATTTGCCCATGAAACTGTAAAATCTGCATAACTGCTCCCCCTGACCCCAGAGTTCCCAGTGTTGTGTTCCTGCTGCCTTTCCCATGGTGTCTGTCACATCAGGAGAGCAGGAGCAGGTCTGGAGGGAGGCTGTGACTGCCAGTGCTCAAGAGAATACCGTGTGTTGTTCACGGAGGAAGAAAAATCCCCTCACCCAGATGTCCTGGCCCCATGTTTGAATAGTAACATTAGATGGACAAAGAGAGACACAAATTGCTCTGCAGGTTTGTTGTCCAAAGAAGAATGGTCTGAAAGCACTCTCAGGGATAAAAGCTGGCACTGAGACAGGAGCAGCACTGTCATGCCTTGTGGGAGAAACCAGGCTAGGAGAAAGGAGAATTTCCTTTCTTTTCACTGTCACTTCAGTAGGTTGTCTGTGTCCTAAGGCACAGCAGAATAGAGGCTTAGTTGAAGGACTGACATTTGGGATACAAAGAGAATGTAATCTATTAATGTTACTTAGGCATGGCTGTAGCTCAGCATTGCCTCTGTTGTTAAACTGTCAGTCTTCTCTTCTCGTGGGGAGAATGGGCTAGATCAGACCCTCAGCTGACACCAAAGACGTGGCTCGTGTTTTATGGTGCAGAAGGGCCTGTGGAGCTGCCTATTCAGACTGCTCTGAAAAGTCTCCCCGGCCCCCCTGCATGTCCTGTGCTGTGTGGAGGGTCCGAGGGACCCCACTTCTCACCCACGCTGTCCTGGGGGCTTTGCAGCTCCCTGGGGGTTTCTCTGCCATTGTTTGTCTAACAGCATCGTTAGTTCTCTCCTCACAGGCGTTTGTTCTCTGTGAGATCAGTCTGCCCTCCCAAACAGCAGCGCATTTACCTTGTCCAGCACGCAGCCCTGGAGCTGGGATGTGCTTACCTGCCCCCTGTACAAGTGTCTAAAGCCATTTCCTTGTGTTGCTTGCAGGATAGTTTGTACAGTGCTGCTGAGCACTTTGCCTCGTGGCAAATGTGTTGTGATGTAGTCTTTGTTTGTGAGTTCTTTATTTCAGTGCACAGCTAGTAAGTATGTTTGAGGTGTGTGTGGGCTTTACTTGGGACAAAGTATGCTTGCTGTGGTCCTGAGTTGGGGAAACTGTGTTTTTAGCATCCTGCTGTTTTGAGCACAGATACACAAAGACATCTTTCAGGATTCAGGAATCACAGACTGAAAAAATCTCATGCTGGAGACAAGATTTTAATGGGAACATCTCAGTATCCAGAGTGCCCCAGGGATCCCCATGTGTCAGGGATCTACAGGTGCTGTGACTGTGACTTTTCTCCTGAACGTGACTGATCACTGAAGCCTTGGATGGATCCTCAGATGGATGCTCTGGCAATGGCAGCACCCACCAGCTCTCCCTTTTGTATGGGACAAAGCACTTTGCAAGGTAAGAAGGTGGTGGAGCTTTGGAGAAGATGGGAAAAGCCAGGCTGATAGCAGATTAAGATATATGGGATGGTCTTTGAGAGACCTGCTAATCCCACAGGCAAGCAGGACACCACTGAGCAGTTGCTGGAGCTGTTTTTATTTTCTTTTTAAAAGTTTGAGTTAAAAAATCCTGGCTAATTTCTAGGCCCTTTCTCTTAGAAATTTTAATTAAGAGTAAGTAGGTAAGTGGCTTGGATCTCTGACATGATTCCTTATTAAATTCATTCTCTCAGATTTGCTTCGATTGAATCAGAAATATTTAATGAGACTTCACCTGATGGTAGCTCATTCCCTTGAGGCTGGGTCAATGTTTGAGGCTGGCAAGGGCACTGAGGAGGTGGGGTCCCTGCAAAGCCAGCACTAATCCTGTCTGGCATCAGGGCAGTGCAGAGGATGCTGTCTGTGCCAGGTTGTCATTAGATGTCTGGGCTGCTGTTACTAACAGAGCCATGAATTACTCTCACTCTGTAGGACTGCTGGGTGAGCCTTGGCTGATCATGGGTCATGTGCTGGCTTCAGGAGAGAGCCCGTTTCTCCTTTTAAAAACATGGGATTTAAGTAAGTTTCATGGATTGCACCCCTTTAGTCCCACTTTCCCTCAGCAAGCAAAACCATGTCTGTTTGTGGGAAGTAAACTTGTACAGCACCTGTACTGTAAGCTAACTGGCCTTTTCAGCTTGGAAAACCCCTGCAATCTTACTCTGTTCAGTTGAAGTAAATTAATTTGATTCATAGCCAGGACAACTTACATAAACATTCAGGTTCAGGCCAACTTCTCCACCAATATGAGATTTTTTTTTTTTTTCTTCCTTTAAAATCTGGCACTTCTGTCTTGGTTGAAAATTAGTGTGTCCACTGGCAACCTTGATGTGCTCATCAGGAATCCCCAGGAGCTCCTACGTGGTCGCTCCACGTACCCACAGCAGGAACTGTGGAGGTACCTAAGTGAGAAACTCACTAAGAAAAAGGGTTTGTAGCAGCAGTTTTCTCTCCAGAAGGGTATGGGCTTCTGCATGAGACACACTGCAGGCCCCAAGTGGCCTGGCTGCATTGTGCACAGGTGAGAATTACAGTGGGAATGACTAACAAAGCAGTGACTTTATCAGCTGGAGCTCATACCCAGGTGTTCTAAAGCAGCCACAGGCGATAGGCAGCACTGCTGGGGAAGGACAAAACGCAACTGCTGCTGCTGCCCACGGAGTGCACAAAGCCAGCCACCCTAAATGGAGTTGTTCTCTGGGGATTCCTGGGCTCAGAGGCTGACAGGACACAGCCTCCTTGGCAGGTTTGTGTCAGTGGGTGGGCTAGGGGAGACCTTCCCCAGGATTTTGTGCCATAGCACTGCAGAAGTGGAGCTAGTGGTGGTACAGCCACCGAAAGGTATTTCACAGAGGTGTCTGGTGTCCGAAGACTGGCCTAAACCACTTTCTTTACTAACTTTTTTTTTTTCTTCCTTTCCAGCTAAAGCCCATCCTGGTTTTCCCCTGCTTCTCAGTGACTGCAGCAGGCGCTAAGCCTGCACACAGTTGCTATCTAGTGGCCAGAGGAAGGTAGTGGAAACATTTTCCACTGCTGGTTCTGTGCAAAACGGCTGCCTTCAGAGATACAGGCAGGAATCCATTACATATATTCATACAAATTGTCGAGGTAACTGCTGTTTTTCATTGTGTTAGATCTTTGAAAATTGTTTTGCTTCATGTTGCAGTCACAGAGGAATAAATTATTTAAGCTATAGTCCACTGCAGAAGGAACTTCATAGGAACTAATAGTGTCAGGGTTTTATATACTTGAAATCTAGTGAAAAGTAGAGCAGGGACAAGCCACGTTACAAAGAAAAACACCGGTAACATAATATACTCGACATTTTATTATAAAACCCTCTAAAGCGCCACTTTATAGGTCACAGTTACAACAAAGGAAATTCCTTGAGTTAGGAAAACAATGGGGAGGCAGAGACATTGTTTAACATTTCTTGTTTGGGGGAAGTGTGTTGTTCAGGCCTTGCCTATGTTTACCATGCCCTGATGGAGACATCCCAGCAGGATCACTGAAGCTGACTGGGCTGTGGAGGGGAAAGCAGAGCTGCTCTCGTCCATCGCTGTCTCAGTACCACTCTGAAATGCCTGGACAACTTCTGGAGGATGGCAGGGGATGTATGGTGAGTGCATGGTTCTACATGTATATTTAGGGTGTAGCCTCTTGCCAGTTCATCATGGGTCAAAACAAAAGCTTCGTGTGTCTGTGGCCTTCCTGTGCTGTGGAGAGGGAAATCCCCATGGTCCTGAACCAGAAGACTCAGTGGTTTATTTGTATGAACTTCTCCTATGTGCAAAACCTTTCACTGGGACAACCTGATAGCTGGGGCTGATACAACTACTCCTGAGATCTGGAATTGGCAATTTCTCCATCTGCACCACAGTGGACACGTTTAAAGTTAAAAAAAAAAAAAAAAAGTGAGCAAGGTCTCCTTTTTTGCTTCCAGGATAGCCTGACCAAGTGCTTTGTTGCACCCTGGCTCTGTGGCCATGACCAGCAAGTCCAGAACCCCTTCTGGGCTCGTTCTCACTCACCCCAGTGCCACCACCAGCTCTAGATGTCACAGCTCTGTGCAACCCCCCCGTCTGTTTGGCCTTTGTGCAAAGAAGAAACATCTCTTTAGAGGTCATCTCAGGCCTGTCAAAGATTTTCAAGAGTGAGGAAGGTAAAACATTTTCCCTGTCTGCCTTTACCCTTACTCTGGGTGCTGCCCACTGGTGTAGCTACAGAACTCCAGGAATAAACAACTCAGCCAGGGAACTGGTGCTGCTTTAACTTTGCAGGGTTGGAAAACCTCTCCCGCCCTGTACAGCCAACCCAGTTACTGAGCCTGGGCTCCAGGGCTGAAAGACCATCAGAGGAGACAGGCAGAGGTGTCTCCAGGCCATCAGAGATGACAGCAGTCTACAGGGAGGAGAGTGTGCATTGATTTGTGTCAACTCACCTCCCCTTCAAATTTCAATGTCTCTAAGTTTAGCAGTTTCAAATATCCAACATTTTCATTAGAAAGCTTGGCTGGGGCAGAGAGGAGTGAGCTTTGTGGGCCACACTGCCAGGGTCCAGTGTTCAATAATTTGGAAATAAGAGTGATAGCACCAAGATGGCCAGCAGCTCACCAGAGACGTGGCAGTGCAGCCTCACTGCGGGGCAGGCTGCTCAGCCCTGTCTGTGTGCAGGGATGTCCTCAGGGATGAACAGGGATGTCTTCAGCAGATTGTACAGCTGCAGCTCTGCAAGGACCAGAGACCATCGCAGCAGGGGCAGGGGGGGGACAGCTCTACCTCCCCTCTCCTGAGGGAGGACAAGCCCTGAAGGATACACTGAGATCCAGCTTTCCAATAAAGGAGCTGAGCAGGCCTTCAAATATGATTTCTCTTTTTTTTTTTTTTCCCCCAGAGCAAACTCCTCAGGTGCTGGAGACTGAGATCTTCAAGAAAATTAACTGAATCTGCTTTGCAGACCTTCTTTGCCCAGAGCTCTTAGCGCTGCCAGTCTGTAACACAGCTTACAGCATGAGGTGACCAGCTCAATACTCTGGCAAATCTGCAGCTGGCAGGAGTAAGCAAATGCTGGAATGCACCTGGACACTGATTAAAATGCCATGGATAAGCTTCTCTCATTCAAGCTTCAAGCATTGCTCGGGTTTGGGAATCCCTCTTGACTGAAGGCTGGATGAAATGCAGCTGAGTGATGACTGGCAGCAAGGCAGGTGAGACTTTAGTTGACTGGAATTTACCAGGACAGGTTGAAACCCACCAGGGTATAAAGAATAGCAGAGGCCCCTTTTGAACCCACTACAGTCACTAATATAGAAACCTTAATAACTCATTGATAAACCTTCAGAGTAGAAATACACAAAACACCCCTATGTACAGTAACATTCTTGTTTACATCAGCTGGGTTAGGACTTTTGATGAAAGGATTGCCACTGGTTGTTATTGTTTTAGCTACGTGATTGGGATTTGTCTGGAAAAGATCAAGATCATTTGGGATAACTCGTTTTGGCAGCTGTTGAGTCCATTGCTGCGTTGGAGCAGTTGGTGCAACATGGAGGAGGCGCTTGGTGTGTGGTTGTGTTGCACACCCAACCTCCACCTACAGATGGTTGAATCCCCTGGGCCATGCATGGGCAATTCGAGTCTCTAGTCCATCTCTGAAAAACGTGCTTCTAACTAGCTCCTTTTTTCTCCCATTCCTGCCAAGGAATAAAGGCAAATTAGTCAAAATGCAAATCTGGCAAGCCACAGTAGCCATAATGAGCACAGGATCAACATGATCGTCTGGTACCTCTGTGATTTTGGCTGCATGGTGGGTCAGGGATATCTCTTCATTATAAGTAAAACAGATATTTATTCATTTAAATTGCAGGTAAAGCAAACCCAGGTGAAAAGACTGGAGGAACACCAGGCTGATGTGCTCTGAATGGTGCTTGGTCAGGGGTGCTCCCCAAGATATGAGACCTCCCACAACCCCTTCCCACCACAGCCCCTCTGCTCCACTGCCAGGAGGGAAAAGCAGTGGCTGTCCCAGATGGACTTTTCTCCTGTACAACTGGTGTGTTACCTTAGCTTTCTGTAGGACTGTTCCCTTCCCCGTGACCATGACAGATAAAGGCCGGTTCTTTAAAGCCGTTGCTGAGTTGACGGGTGAGTTCTCTGCGCTGTTTGCTGGGCTGGCACTTTTTACCTGAATCTACAATAAAAATCGTAGAGACGGTGATGACTATAAACTACTGAGAAAGACTGCTGCCTTTTCCCACCATTTCCTAATTACAGTCTAATCTATGCACCAAGGCGTGTTTTTTAAGTGACATGCCAAATTTCAAAAATCCACCAGGATGTTTGTGTGTGGTGTGTTTGGGTGCTGAGGACTCAGGCGGAGGTCCAGAGCAAGGTTTGGGTGGTGAGCATCTCCATTTTATGGGAACCGAGTTCCTAAGGAAGAATTTAAATGCCTATAGCTCCTCCTGCAAANTTCTTTTTCCCCCAGAGCAAACTCCTCAGGTGCTAGAGACTGAGATCTTCAAGAAAATTAACCGAATCTGCTTTGCAGACCTTCTTTGCCCAGAGCTCTTAGTGCTGCCAGTCTGTAACACAGCTTACAGCATGAGGTGACCAGCTCAATACTCTGGCAAATCTGCAGCTGGCAGGAGTAAGCAAATGCTGGAATGCACCTGGACACTGATTAAAATGCCCTGGATAAGCTTCTCTCATTCAAGCTTCAAGCATTGCTCGGGTGTGGGAATCCCTCTTGACTGAAGGCTGGATGAAATGCAGCTGAGTGATGACTGGCAGCAAGGCAGGTGAGACTTTAGTTGACGGGAATTTACCAGGACAGGTTGAAACCCACCAGGGTATAAAGAATAGCAGAGGCCCCTTTTGAACCCACTACAGTCACTAATATAGAAACCTTAATAACTCATTGATAAACCTTCAGAGTAGAAATACACAAAACACCCCTATGTACAGTAACATTCTTGTTTACATCAGCTGGGTTAGGACTTTTGATGATAGGATTGCCACTGGTTGTTATTGTTTTAGCTAGGTGATTGGGATTTGTCTGGAAAAGATCAAGATCATTTGGGATAACTCGTTTTGGCAGCTGTTGAGTCCATTGCTGCGTTGGAGCAGTTGGTGCAACATGGAGGAGGCGCTTGGTGTGGTTGTGTTGCACACCCAACCTCCACCTACAGATGGTTGAATCCCCTGGGCCATGCATGGGCAATTCGAGTCTCTAGTCCATCTCTGAAAAACGTGCTTCTAACTAGCTCCTTTTTTCTCCCATTCCTGCCAAGGAATAAAGGTAAATTAGTCAAAATGCAAATCTGGCAAGGCACAGTAGCCATAATGAGTACAGGATCAACATGATCGGCTGGTACCTCTGTGGTTTTGGCTGCAGGGTGGGTCAGGGATATCTCTTCATTAGAAGTAAAACACATATTTATTCATTTAAATTGCAGGCAAAGCAAACCCAGGTGAAAAGACTGGAGGAACACCAGGCTGATGTGCTCTGAATGGTGCTTGGTTGGGGGTGCTTCCCAAGATATGAGACCTCCCACAACCCCTTCCCACCACAGCCCCTCTGCTCCACTGCCAGGAGGGAAAAGCAGTGGCTGTCCCAGATGGACTTTTCTCCTGTACAACTGGTGTGTTACCTTAGCTTTCTGTAGGACTGTTCCCTTCCCCGTGACCATGACAGATAAAGGCCGGTTCTTTAAAGCTGTTGCTGAGTTGACGGGTGAGTTCTCTGCGCTGTTTGCTGGGCTGGCACTTTTTACCTGAATCTACAATAAAAATCGTAGAGACGGTGATGACTATAAACTACTGAGAAAGACTGCTGCCTTTTCCCACCATTTCCTAATTACAGTCTAATCTATGCACCAAGGCGTGTTTTTTAAGTGACATGCCAAATTTCAAA
>NW_020955349.1:113912-197615 GCF_003031625.1 Empidonax traillii
TGACGGGTGAGTTCTCTGCGCTGTTTGCTGGGCTGGCACTTTTTACCTGAATCTACAATAAAAATCGTAGAGACGGTGATGACTATAAACTACTGAGAAAGACTGCTGCCTTTTCCCACCATTTCCTAATTACAGTCTAATCTATGCACCAAGGCGTGTTTTTTAAGTGACATGCCAAATTTCAAAAATCCACCAGGATGTTTGTGTGTGGTGTGTTTGGGTGCTGAGGACTCAGGCGGAGGTCCAGAGCAAGGTTTGGGTGGTGAGCATCTCCATTTTATGGGAACCGAGTTCCTAAGGAAGAATTTAAATGCCTATAGCTCCTCCTGCAAAAATCACCCCTTGGCTCAGGTCAGTGCAGAAGGAGCTGGGTCCACACCTGCACAGTCCTGGAGGGTGTTGCTCAAGGTCAGCAAAACAGAGCCACTCTCCCGAGCCCCAACCACCTTTCGCGTCTCCAACACTGCTGTTACCTCCTTAGATTGTTATAACATTACGCATATTATATATAATTAACATAATACTTACATAAGACAAATAAGCTATACATTTATACAAGATTGCATATTATAATACTGACATTATTGTTAATCATTATTAAGCAGGCTCAGACAGTGTGACTGCCTGGCTTCCAGAGAGCTGCTGTGCATCCCAGGGGTGCCCCCCACGTACCCGTGGGGCTGCATTCTCCAGGTGTGTGGTGTCCACTGCAGTGCCCAGTGTCACTGGGCCAGACTCTGCCTTCTTCAGGTTCTCCTTCACCTCCACCAGGCTCAGCTCCAGGTCCACCCTCTGGCTCTCTTTCCTTTTGCATTCTTCGTCTATCTCCTTCAGCCTCTGCTCCAGGCTCTTGTCTGTGAAAGGAGGGGTATTGTGGTGCTTGCCGGGAACTCGGGGAGTTCGTGAGGGGAGGAGGGACTAGGGCATGTCCTGTACCTTTTCCTTATGTTTTGCCCTAAGAGGGACTGTGGCAGAGCAAGTTCTTGCTCTAGTGCAACCTGGGCTACATGGTTTGACTCAAAGCACCACGTTCCCCCCGCCCCTTCTGGTCCCAGGTAGGCCAGGTTCATCGCCCCCTTTCCCCGCAGTCCCTTGGCCCATTTCCACACATCACACCTTGCCCTGCTCTACCTGTGCTGCTCCCAAGCATTTCCTTCAGCTCCCGCCTCTCCTTGCGTAGCTGGGTGAGCTGAGCCCGGATTTCATCCTTCTCCTTCTCCAGTCGTTCCTTCTCCTCTGTGAACCGCTTCACCTCCGCCTCCGTCCTGTTCTTGCCCAGCTTGGTTTCCACTGCTGCTGCTGGAAACACAGCACACCAAAGCAAGCTCAGCCAGGGGGGAAAAAACCAGGAGGGAAACCTTTCCAGGTGCTTGGAAACAACACACATGAGGGTCTGGAAACTCACCAACCAGGAGACTCATCAGCCCCTCGGGCACTGTAAAGCTGCTCTACAGCAGCAGCCAAACCACAGGACGCCACCTCCCTCCAAGCCCCTGCTGCTGAGGCACTCCCTGGCCACCTGTGCAGCCCACTCACCTGGCAGTGGCATCTTGGGCCGGTGTGCAGGCACCAGCTGGGGGCTGCCCGCTGGCACTGGGCCCGCTGGCACCTCGGGGGCTGGCTGGGGGAAGGCGATGTTCTGCTGCTGGGGCTGGATTTTGACAGCAGGCACTCGTGGCAGCCCCTCCTCGGGCTCTGGCTTCTCTGGGTGTTTCTGGGGAGGGGAGAGGAAGTGGGATGATGTGGTGGGGGGAGCCAGCTTGCTGATCAAGCCTGGCCCTGCACCACAGTCTGGACAGTACCTGCTCCGAGGGCTCCATCGCCTTGGCACAGGGCTCGGCTTCCTTAGCCACGAGGGCTGTCTCAGCTGTGCTCTCTGCAGCAGCCTTGCTGGCAGCCCTTTCCAAAGATGGTGAGCTGAGGGGTGAAGGCTGGCATGACATCCTGCCAGCACAGTGAAGGAAGGACTTTACTGGGGTGAGATCTAGATACACTCTGTCTTGGTCCCCTTCCAATTTGCTCTCATTCTTGGGTACTTCTTCCTGAAAAAGGAGAATGTTCCCCTGAAAAGGGACCATCTGCTGCAGTCAGAAGTACAAGAAACATCTCGCTGCAGAGCAGTGGTATCTCAAACAAGCTGGAGTATTTTCCAGAAACCTTGGAGAAACTAAACCCCTGTTGTCTACGTCATTCCATGCAAGGCTTTTTGGTGTACTGAAGCGAAGGCCCCTGCTGTTCTCCTTCTTTAGGTCTCTGATGGTAGCAGCAGCCCCAGGCAAGTATCTCACACTGTTGTATGTCCAGCAACCCCTGCCAGATTCTTTGCCTTTCCTGGGATAACAGGCCCTATTCCAGCATGACCCATTGTTCTTGCTCAGCTTGAAGACACACAGACCTTGCTCCTACAGGCAACAAAACCCCACTATCTATTATGAAATAATCCTGGCTGTTTGCTGATGGAAACTTTATCCCAGCTACCTACAGCACCTTCCTGGAAACCTCTTCCCCGTTCCCTAGAAACTCCTCTCCAGCATTTGCTTCTGCTCCATTGCAAAAGCCAGGATTTCCCCAGGGTCTGGGAATCCCCTTCATCACGGCTGGGAAAAACTTCCCCTTTCACCGCTGGAGACTCCCCATGGCCAGATGTTTGCCCGTGGTCCCCACAGAGCTCACTGCAGCAGGGTCTGTGCCTGTGGCCCTGGACATCTTACCACGGGCAGGTCTGGCAGATCCACGTCATCGTACAGCTCGTCCTGCTGCACCCGGCCCTTGGGCAGGTTGTCGATGTAGGCGTTGGGCTCTGAGTACTTCCTCTGCATGAGGCTGTGAACAGGCAGCGAGACATCCATCAAGAGGGATCACACTTGCTGTGTGGCTCTGCAGTGCTGCTTTTTGGGACATCCTGGCAGAGCAGGCCTGAGGTCCGGGCAGAGCCGCGCAGACCAGATGCAGGAGACGGGCAGGCAGAGCCACGCGAGCGGTGTGATCGCTGCTCCTGGTGCCCGTCAAGCAGCGCCCACCAGAGTGGAGCTGCATTTCCCCTCCACTCTTTCCTTTCTCGCCCAGCCCTTGGGCACAGCACCACCACAGCAGTGCAATCACCCTGCCCCAGTGCCCAGAGCCCTGCACCCCCCAGCCAAGCCACCCCTCGAGCCTGCCTTTGCAAGAGCCATCAGGGCACGTGCCTCTATCCCCAAGCCAAGCTGCAGCTCAGTCTAGATGCACCACAGTAGGACAATAAGTGCCCTTATTATCACACACCAAGCTTTTAAAGGAAGGGACTGAGCGGTAGCTGTGAATTTACCACCTGTTCCCACAGCAGCCAGCCTCCCACAAGTGGACAGACCCCTGCTCAGCCTTGCTTCCAGCCCCATGCAGCCCCAACCCATTACCACTGACATACAAGAAGGAATTCTTCGCAGCGCTCACAATGCAGGAAACTCTGTCAGCATCCACATAATCGTAGGTAAATTCCTCTGGGTCTGTTTTCGAACCTGACTCCGACAAGAGGAGGCCCAGCCAGTGGCCCATTTCCTCCGAGGACTTTGCCTACAGGGTGAGCAGACAGACAGGACAGGCTGCAGCAGCAGTTTCTCTGCATTCACAAGACTAATGTTGGCTAAGCCTTGGGTGGGGAAGCAGGCTGGCAGTTCTCTGGGCTTGCAAGGACAAAGATGAACTGCAGGGTATTTGTAATATACCTGAGGGTGCTCTGGGTATGGACTGATTCACAAATTTGGCAGCTACACACGTGCAGCTCTTTGCTTTACTCCTTCCTAAAGTTTCTAGTCAGTCTGCATTTTTCCTTTCGCTGGTGATAACTCAGCTGCCTACAAGAGTAAGAGAAGTCTCTGTGGCTGGAGATGCTGGCTGGGAACAGCTTTGGGTGTGGGTTTTATTTTGCGCCAGCAGAGTGCAGCAATGGGATTGCCAAAACAGGCAGGCAAGGAGACCCGAGCCTGTGAGGTCCTGGTGCCAGAGCCCAAACCCCGTCCAGGGCTTTTTGCACAAGGGGAGAGGAGCAGGGAATTGTTTAAAGCATCAGAGAGAGTCCCTTGCTTTAAGGTGGTCAAATTCCCAGCTGCAGTGAGCAGTTTGACACTTTGCAACATGAAGAGTTAAATACTGTGCCTTGAAGTCAGCTCTAGTAAATAGCCACGTGCACCTCCTGGTAGCAGGGGATTCTACTTGAGGCAAGAAGTGGGCTGATGCAGCCACCTTCTGCTTTGATTTGAGGAGTCAGAGCAGTGAGCACAAAGTAAAATTCAGGGCAAGGGAATATATATATATATATACTTTCCAAAGTGGAAAGCATATTTTAAGCTTTCAATCTGTTTTATTTAGCAGAGACTTCAGTCCCTGGGAAGCCTGCCAGCCAGCCAGTCTGTACATTGAGTCTGACATTGAGTCTGACATCCCAACAAAAATACAGATTCTTTCATTCACAAAATGTAAATTTTCTCAGCACCTCTTCTTCACATCTGTAACTGGGCAAAATTTCTTAGATACAGACATACCCTGCACCAGAAGCTAAACAAAACCATCTTCCAATTTCACGGCATGCCCTCAAAGTCAGTTGTTTAGCTATAAATATTCCACCCACTGGAAAAATACAGGAAATTGCTCACATTGTCCACCTCCTACTATAATCATGCTGTCGTCAGAGAGAACTAAGATTAGAGATAAACAGTCCTGGATGCAGGCAAAGGAAAGTAACAGATGGAGATGAATTCACTTGCACTTTCAGGATCAGATCTGCGATCAGTTTACTTGGGATGCATGACCCATGGCTTTGGGACTGCGTTGTCAAAAGATGAAGTTCTCGGTTCCTCCTAACCACAGACTTAAATCCCTAAAGTGACATTTTTCTTATCTAACATTAACCATCTGGAATGCAGTCCACAGAACTTAAGTATTCAAGGAGAAAGACGGGCATCTCCAAGGGACTCTTTATCCCATTTTAAGATGAGACAGCGTCAGACAAAGCCTGGATTACCAGCTAGATGGGACACATCCTAGGTGACCACAGGCAGATGAACCCAAGTCCCACACTTCAGGTTCTGTTTTGCTGGACTGAGGGCTCCTCTGGAGGACCTCACTGGCATTTAGACCTACTAAGGTACCCAAGCTGATGACTTAAAGCAGAGCTTTCTTGCACATATACACTCTACCTCCAAAATGACCCGTTCTTCCCCGTTCTGCAGGATGCGGAAGGAGTAGAGATGATCAGGGCTTGGCTCTGGGATAATTTCACAACCTGCCAGACTCAAGGGCTGCTGAGCCAGTTTGCTTCGGTTCTTGTCCTGGTAGAAATGGAGGTGACCATCTTTTATCTGACACCAACGTGACTTCCACTGGCTGTTCACTAGCACATTCAGGTAACCTGCAAGCAAACAGCTCACTTAGACATATTTTCCGTATGAGAACACCCAAATTCGTTTTTGAGATGTCTAATGGGTAAGTTACCAGACCACTACATGACATAAAGCCACAGGCAAAAATAAAGAGCAAAAGCACAAAGGCAAGCTGTCCTATCCATACAAAACAGGGAGAAAACCAAAAATATTTTCAAAATGAGACCCTTGAAATTCAGCTTAGGTTTGGAGCAGCAAGTTGGCTGCAGTGGTTGGAAGTTGGTCCCAGACTGTGAAATAGCAGCTGGCCACACAACTGTCTCCCTGCTGGCTCCCACAGCCTGGGCTGGTGCTAAGGAAGAGCAGCACAGATACCCTCTGTGTGTATGTCTGGTATTACCTGCCCTTCCTCTTGGGTCACCCTGCGAGCTATGGCCTGCCCTTGTAAGCCCAGCAGTCACCTTAATGTGCACAAGGCACCACAATCTGCATGGATTTATTGGCAGACTGTGGCCTCTTTGCTGCCAACAGCAGGACAGTCTGGCACAGGCATTTTTGAGGAGGATGATGCCTGGTGCTCATCCTGCCCTGCACACTGAGATCCAGCCCTGAGACAGGTCCCTGCAGAGGGGCTCATGCTACCACTTACTTGAAGTCTCCAAGGATCTCTCTGGGCTATCCATGGAGCTGGACTTTTTCCTCCCGAGGTTCATCAGGTTGCTCAGTTTCAGGCCAGTTGTGCCCTTCTTCTTAACTACCAGAAATGAAAAAGACACATGTGTGGCTTTCCCAGCTCACAGCCATACACACAGCCTGCTGTCCCAGCTGGGAGTCCTGCCCCAAAGCTGCCTGTACTGCTGTCCCGCACCCACAGCACACACATCCCTCACAGAGGTCAAACCTGCAACTCAGGGACAGGCTGTAACAGTCCCAAGCCCAGGGAGTCGATGATCGAGATGGCACCAGTAAGCTCAGTTAGTGATTTGTTGAAGATTCTCATCTATATTGCTTTAACCTGGTTTAGCTCTGACCAAAGGCCAGTCACTGCAGGGGCAGTGGGAATCATAGAATCATAGAATTGGGTTGGAAGAGACCTCCGAGATCCAATCCCACTGTGACTACTAGATCATGGCACTCAGTGCCACATCCAGCCTCAGCTTAAAAACCTCCAGGGATGGTGAATCCACCACCTCTCTGGGCAGGCCATTCCAATGCCTGATCACTCCCTCTGTAAAGAACTTCTTTCTAATATCCAACCTAAACCTCCCCTGGCAGAGCTTAAGCCCGTGCCCTCTTGTCCTAAGGAAGGCTCTTTGCACAGGGTCTTGCTGTACAAAACTCCTTTCACTTTCTCATACCACAAAGAATTGAATTAAAACCCATTACCCATAAACATTTACTGCATTCCGTCTTTCCTTCTATAAAACAGGGGTTCAAGGTGGGGAGAGGGAAAATTTACGTCCAAAGAGACTCTTCAGCATTTTCCTACTGAGCACATCAGTCAGTGTGTAAATAAGGTTGTGTAATCATCAGGGAATCCTGGTAAGGAATTGACTTGGATTTTCTTAGTCCAGATTTTCCTTCTCACTTTCATAACAAAATTATGAAGTCCAAGCATAAGGGGGACTCAGCAGCTGAAGTCCATTTGCTGGGTGACTCCAGTGGGTTCGCAGTATGGATTTATCTCTCTCTGACATATAGATTGGTCCCACATCCTTCTAATAGAGCATCTCCTCTTTTACTGTACTTACCTGTCCCAGCTTAAATTACACCTTCACACTAGAGCTTCACCCTAGTGAGAAGGTGTAAGCCTCCCACCGGAGGCATCTCAGCATTTCACAAAGGACTCCATGTTTCTCTGCAGACATCTCTGAGGGAAGTCACTTCAGTTGGCAGTTACGCCATCTCAAACTGTCACAAAGTGACTTGCCCAGAGACAGATAGGAACTCTGTGGTAGACCAGCTATCCCATCCAGGTTTCTCAAGCCCTATCCTGATCCTGAGAAACCTCAACATCCACCTGTTACTTCATTATGAAAAATGAAATCAAATTCACAATCAAATCGAAGTCAAATTCACAGGCAGTGAATGTGCACACCCTACATCAGGTCTATTTGAGGTGGCAGTGGCAGAAAAGGCTACACAAACAAACCCTCATCTCATGCAGGGTCAAGGGCCCATTTTCCCCGTCATTCCCAGGGTGAGGTTTTACCATCTTTTGTCTCAGCTGTCTCTGGGTGGCCGTCCGTGCTGCTCCCGCTCTCGGAGGCTGCAGAGTATCTCTCGGACACCTCCACCTGTCAACAAACACCAGACACAAGCTCAGCAGATGCACGAGATCCATTCCTCCAGACAGAATGTGCCACAAGGACCTTTTCCCCCTCCTCTTATATTGCAAAGCCCCACCTTCTCTTTAGCAGATGCTTTCACCCACACGTGCCCTGCTGGCTCCCTCTCGCTGTGCCCTTCCCACTGTTCCTGATCCACCACACACACCCCCCAGCTGGGCTCACCTCTGAGGTGACGTGGTGGCACCACTGATGTCACCCTTTGGCCTCCTACCCTGCAGCCTGGCTGGTGGGGGCATTTGGCAGTCCCTGTCAGGGGGCATGGGCAGAGTAACCGACCAGGTGCCCAAACAGGTCCATTTTGGGTGTGCACCAGAGACTTATGAAAGTTTCTTTCTCCTCCCACTGTTTTGAAACAAGCTGCTCATAGGGTAGTGTCACCTAAACCTGGAATAGAGATGGCCCAAGCCCTGTTGGCCAAGGGTCTCTGGCCCTCCCAAAGCTCTTGGTGAACACAACCATCCCATTGGATGAGATAGTGGCTGCTGCCCTGTATGGTGGGGACCCACATGTTGAGTCAGTCTGAGGGGGAAAGATAAGGCAGAAAAATTAAGATTGCAAAGGAAAATTAAGATTGTTCCAATAATGCTCCTTTTCAGCAGAACAAGGGTCTGATTACACTCATATCAGTCTTTGCTCAGGTAAATTCAGGATACCTACACTATTATTTATTGAAGGAATAGGGTTAAAAAGCCTTAGTGCTAGTTCTCTTTGTAGATATAAGAGGTACCTTTGGGTAGCTGAGGCGCTGTGAATCTGGGATGTACTGGTTGCCTTCACCGCCTCCTTCGCACAGCAGACCACTGGTCTCCTGGATTACCTGTGCAGAAGGAGAAGCCACAGCCTGTCAGAGAGCTGCAGGACCTACAGGTTTAATACTTCTCCCCCACCCAGCAGCCTGAGAAACCCATAGTTTACAGTTCCTGTGACCCTGGGGTCTGTCCTGGTGTTGCAGCAGGCAGCCAGCAGGAACTGCTGGATCCAAGACAGCTGGGAGAGGCTGCCAGCAAAGGCAGCTCAGTTGTCTTGCTGCTGTCCTGGGCTCCATGAAGGCTCCTTCTTCTGCCTCAGGGGAAGGGCCACCCCTGCCACCCCTGCCACCCCTGCCCTAAGCCTATTTATGCTGGGCATCCACCCCAGACATCCCCCTGTCACAGCAGCTGTGCTGGGAGGTCCCTACATGGACTGCAGCATGCTGAAGGTGGCAGGGAGCTGCAGGAAGAAGCTATGCCAGGACATGAAAATGAAGTGGTATATTTGTATAAAGGCTTGCAGCGAGGAAGGGAGCCAGAGCACACAAGGACAGTGCTGAGATAAGCTACAGTCTCGAAGCAAAGCATGGCAGCACCAGCAGGGTAAGTCCTGAGGGTGTCACTGACCCTGAGCCACTGCTCTGCCTGGTCTTTACTCTGCAGCCCCAGCACAATGACGTCGGCATTCGTGGGAATGATCTTCAGCTTATGCTCTTTCTTCCTCACTTGCTTTTCCTTGTGAATGACAGTGCAGCCCAGCAAATTCACGTCCAGCTGAGGGCTGTGGTCTTTGGAGCTCTTGTAGCACTGGGGAAGGAAGATGGGAGGGGGTGAGAGGCAGAGGAGGAGCCTTCCCTCTCACTCACCAGTGTGAACTCAACCCCATAAGTGACTTAGTGCCAACTACATGCATTAAATACACTGAACACAAAAAGGTCCTGTAGGTTTTACAGAGCTGTGTCCTACAAAGTACACAGACTGTGCACGTATTTATGTGCATGCACATATAATCCGAAATACCTCTCACTGCTAGAGGGTCAAGTATGTGGTCAGCGTGTGGGATAAACATCCCTTCTGCTTAACCACCTCAAACAGTTTCTCCAAAAAGTGTCCCTAGACGTTTTGGGGAATCGGAATTTTGGCCACAAATGCATCTTTGTGCCTCCCTGAGCAGTCCCATGCCTACATTCCTTCTGAAAATGGAATGGAATCCCTAGATCTCCGAGACACCTTTTTTGAAACACAGCTTCTAGAACTACTTTGTTTCTGGCAGCTTAACATGGCCTGAGGTGCCCCTTCCCTCCCCAGCTCATGCAAACAGATTGTTTTAGGCAGAGAATAGAGGATCTACCCACCAGCAACCTGGTATCCTTGATAACACACAGCTGCTTTGCCCACTGTCCCAGCCACTTCTTTCTCCACAGGAAGGCACAGATGCGGGCATCCTTCATCAGCTCAATGGTGGCCTCCGTGGATGGCCACTGATGGGTTGCTGACTTGCCTTTGCTGCTCTCTTCTTCATCATAGGATTCATAGGAACTACTAACAGCTTCACCATCTTCTATAACAAAAGCAGAGCTCTATCATTAAATACATTTTGAGAGTAACTCTGAGCCTAATGCTTTGCCTCAGCCATGCTCACACATGCAAAAGCTTCCAGTGCAGGGATGTGTCTTTTGAGGCTCTCCTACAGGAGGATAATAAACAGGAAAATAACCCTCATAGATTCTTTTCCCTTTCTACCCCAATATGAATCTCACAGCAGTATTTTGTGCCTAATAGCCTCCATTAGCAAACGCTCAAAAGACACTTCTCAGTTGACCACAAATTTGAGAACATTCCCTTAGACATTTTCTGATGTTTGCTGCTTCCTTCCCCCGCCTCCAGAAAGATGCTTTTTACACTTTTCACTTCAAGTCAAACACTCACAATTTTTAAGGCAACAGCAAACTACAATCAGCCCTTGTCCTCTGAATGTCAGAAGTACAAATGGTATTTGCCAGGCCATGCAGCAAGCAAGGATCTATTGTATTTGAGATGCCATTCCACTTTCCTGGGCTAATAGGTCCCTCTCCCTACTCAGCATCTAAGGGGCAGCAAGAGGCTTTGAAGTAACTGTTGCAGCAGCAATCCATTCTTAAAAGGACTGCTATGTTACTAGGATGAATTGGGATTTTCAATACCCAGATCTAATGTATTGTAGGTTATTGGAGTTTTCAGCTGATCATTGATACCAGACTCATCAGAAACACTAAAAATGTTCCCCCTGACTGCAGGGGGATTTGCAATGCTCTGCTGGCATTTACAGTACAGCTCTTATTCACAAGATAAGCTCACAGAGCAAGATGGTAAGATTTGGGCAGCATCTGTGCAAGGTTTTGCATTCTTGTCCTACCAAACAGCACAGAGGAGTATTGTTAAGTTTCTCTCACTGGAATTTAATTTTGATTCTCACCATATCTTAATATCTACATAAAAGTAATATTATCAGATTGGTGGAAATTAAAAAGAGGAAAAGCAGTCAGAAAAGAGATAAAGAAAAAAAAAACATTAGGAGCTTCAGTGAAAAACATTTCAGTTGGTGTTATTTTTTTCTTAAAATAAAAGGAACTGAGATGCAGTAACAAAGCTAGAGCCTTATCCCCAGTGAAATCTTACTCTACAACATCCCCCAAGTGATCAAAGCTGCATCAATTAAACTTATTAAAAAGCAAATACTCCCTTTCACAGTCTCTGAATGGAGCACACTACTGGCTCACCATCTCCAACTCTCCACCTTTTATGGGAAACCTTTATCCCCTTTCATGCACTCTCACTATGCAGACCTGGTCCACAGGCACCCTGTGCAGAAATTCAGATGAAATAAAAGTGTTGAGGTTTCTCAACCCTACAAACACCAAGAAGCTGAACCTCTCCTCTGCTAGGGCCCTTTCCATGTGCAGCAGCAGCAACGATGCCTAAGGAAACCTCATCTTCTAAATGTCCCTCCTTATCAACATGGGGCTATTGCTTACTGCCCCTCTGGCCCCTGTTGTGAGTCCCTGGTGTCCCTCACCCAGGCATTAGGTCTCAGGCTGCCACCTTTCTCCTGGGGGAACAGCAGTTTTCTTCCATGTTCTCAGTGGGAGTCCTGGCTGCTCTTTCGTGCATCAACCACAACCTCAAGTGTGGTTCCTCAAGAGATGAGCTCCTCTCTACTTGAAGAGCTGCAGTCATTGCTGGCCTGGTGACACTGCTATGGCCTCATGATGGAAAGGCATTTACCGGGATGTGTAACAAGGCAAACTGGGACAAACCTTGCCTGGGTGACTTGAGACAACACTGTGGTCACTACTAAGGCTCATTCAGTCCCAAGTCATCAGTGCAGCCACGACCTTGAGTGTCTTTACCTAAATCCACTTCTCCTTTTCTATTTGTCTTCCCATGGCCTCCCAGGGAGCTAAATTCATGAAGCAGGAAGCTCCAACCCTCTCAATACAGCCAAGCTGCCTCTACCCCTTCAGCCATTCACCAAACAGCTACTTGTCAATACAACCACTGTTACCACATATCAACTCCACATCAGTGACAGAACCAGGGGAATAAAAGCTAGGGAAGTTCTCTTCATTGTCATCCTGAGCACAGAGAAAGCCACAATAAAAATAACACCTTGTATATATAACAGGCAGGGAGAGGGGAGAGGTGGTTACCCTCCATGCAATGCCAGGGGGAGGTACCTAATAACCTTTGCTAAACTGAGTTTTTGGGGATCTTTTGGTGGTAGTTTTTTTTGTTGTTGTAAATAAGGCACTTTAGGTTTGGAAAGCATGCCATACCCATTGTTATTGTGGCATAAATAACGCCCTCAGTAACCTGCAACCCTGGCCGGGGTCCAGCCGCAGCAAGCCTACCAAAAAGACCTGCACAATCAAAAGGAAAGAGAAAGGGAGACAAAGAGAGAAAGCCACAGATAAGCAAATGCAGAGAACAAGGGTGTCGATCCGGCTCAGCTCCCGGGCTCCCCTTGGCCAGTGAGGCTGCCCCATCCCTACACAACATATGGATGGTGAGACTTCAAACAGGGACATTTTCAACCCATCCCCTCAAACAAGGCGATTGCCTTTAAAACTGAATCGTTGTCATCGTAATTAAAACCAGCCAGGGCAGAGGAGCTGTTTCAGCCAGAATAATTATTGCTCAGCTGGCAGCCACAGCCGCCCCTTGCGCTTTCACTCCGCTTCTTATCGCACCCTCCCATTATGCAAAGGGGGCGATAACGATTTAACACATTTCAGCCAGGGAGGGGAGGGAAAGCAGCAGCATTTGCTGGAGCTGTAAAATGAAAGGCAGAGGCATCCCCAGCGGAGAGGCGGGAATCCTGCTGATGAAAGAGGGACTGCAAGACCCAGCAGACTCGCCTGCCTGCTTCATTTTAATTAATACACCCACGGTTTGTTACAGTGCCTCGCACTCCCACCTCTGATGCTGCACGAAACCTCTATCTCCTCAGCCCATCTGGAAGCTTGCTTTGATGTCCTTTCTTGGCAGTGAACCCACTTATTTTAGTGGTGTTCCTATTTTTGTTTGATTTCACTACGCCCATTTGTTTGGGGACATATGGGTGTCTTCCAAGGCTCATGCTGTAATACTGCTGGAAACTGTATCGGAGACAGATTTATTACAAGATCATGTAGTGACAGGACAATGGGAAATGGGTTCAAACTGAGAGAGAGTAGATTTAGGCTAGATATTAAAAATTTTTTTTTTACCGTGAGGGTGATAAGGAACTGGAACAGGTTGCCCAGAGAAGCTGCGGATGCCCCACCCCCGGAGGTGTTCAGGCTGGATGGGGCTCTGAGCAAATCTGGTCTGGAAAGCCCCCCTTTCCACAGCAGGGGGGCTCGAACTAGATGATCTTTAAGGTCCCTTCCAGCTCAGGCCATTCTATGAAACATCACCAGCAGCTCCCTGGACTGCTGGCACCTTCCCTATCCAGCCTGTGGGGAAAGGGGGGTGAGCACAGAAGGCTTGGGGGGTTACTGGGGTCAGGCTTTGGCATCTTTGGGCAGGGCAAACCCATGCATGTTCAGACTGCCTTTTAGCAACAGCAGTCACACCAAGGTCCCAAGGCAGTTGCTAGCAATGAGCATCACTCTGTGTAGGACAGGTACAAGGTTCTATCAGCACTTGATAAGTCAAGTTGTGCTTGTTGAAACAAAGGGCAGGACATGGACCTGCGGGTTTGCCCATGCACCATGGGATTTGCAGCCTGATCTCAAGGCAAACTGGGGCACCAGCATTGCTGCCCTGCCTCCTCTCTGCACAGCACACCACACTTCACCTTCTCCCGAGCCCCTCCAGTCTCCTCCTGCTGCACACCTGCTGCTCCACATCTTTCCCTGCTCCTTCTGGCTCAGCCCAAGGCACCACCTCAAACATGAAGCTGCCAAAAAGCACAGAGACTCTCAGTGACACAGTTCTGCCCTCCTTCTCACACAAACCACCTTAAAAGCCATCGGCATTGTAGTACACCCGGAGGTTTGTGTAGGAGGGACCTGCTGGGGCCTGCAGAGGGGACCTGCGGCTGAGCAGTCACAGGAGGCAAAGGCACCACACATGTCAGGGGTGAGAGGCTGCCTGGAATCCTACATCCCATCCCTGCTGGCTTCACAGGCTCCTATCTCCACTTACAGCTGTGTCACTGCTCAGTAAAACACTGAGCCCACTGGTACAACAGTTCACAGCAGCCCCAGAGAGACCCATCAGCACCCAGAGCTGCCTCACTTTGACAGTGCTCCCATCACATGAGCTTTCCTCCCTTTTTGCAGGACTCTAAATTACCATTTCCTTAGGCATCTGACTGGCCTAGATTTCAGTGGATGGTGAGTGTATTTGTGCCTCTGAGCAGCAGGTTACCAAGGAAAAGCAGAGGTGGAAGCTGTGTGTGTGTGCTTATCGCTCCTGCCAGCCAAGTCTCTGAACTCAGGGAGGGTTTATGGAGCTGCCTGGACAACGTAAACTGGGTATCCCAGCACATGGATCCAGGGCTGTACTCCAGCTAATCCAGCATATGTCTTTTTCTGCCATGGTTCTTAACACATTATCCACTTCCCCGGTGTGCAGCAGGGGGGAAAAAACCCCCTCCATTTATCTTCCAGTGCAGGCAACTGGGATCTCCTGCCATGGGGATGAGGCTGCAGCACCTTGTGCTGCCCGAAATGTCAGAGAGCTTCACCTCCTGTGCCCTGTGCATCACAGCCCTCACCTCAAGCCAAACAACCCAGAGCATTTCAGCAAAACACATGGCAGAGCTGGGGGACTTCTCCTCTGCACCCCAGCCACAATGAGCCTGCATCTTTTCTCACCTGAGCAGGGGTCTGTCTTCCTGTTCACTGCTGTAATGCAGTTGCAGACAAATTGGGATGGTTCGGTCAAATGAAGATCTTTTCACATCTCCCTCGTTTTGTTTAGCACTGTAAGTCCTCATGAGAACAGCGACCCATGCTGAGATATGAGCTGTCCTGGGGTGCAAGGTGCTCACAGGCAGTGAGGGCTGTTCAGATTCATCAACCCTCGGCCACTTCCAACAGTGGCACAGCTGGTGCTTCCCTGCCAGGGAGCTTCAAAGCCCAGTGGTGCACACTGGGGCTGCAGAGGACTCAGCTTCTCTCAAAAGCAGCTCAGACTCAACAGCCATGGGTTTAGATCCAAATCTTTTACCCTTGAACTCTCACTTCTTTGCTTGCCTCAACTCTCCCCTGCTCAGCTCTGCCCCGTGCCACGCACTGTGCTGCAGACGAGGCTGAGGAGCAGACATCTGCTTCTGCAGCAGAGCGATACAATCTGTCTCATTTGTGCTTAAATGGATTACAAAGCGATGAGGAGATCAGCTCTGCCATCAGATCAGAGGAAGGCAATCTCTCATGACGGGTGTTCATCAAAAGAAGGATGCAGGAACTCATCTTAAAAAGTGAGAATCTGGGAGCTCAGCCTGCATGCAGCCTTTTCCTCCACAGGGGTGGGGAACCCACAGGGGACAGGTGTGGGTGGCACTGCTGAGGACATGGCTGGGGGTGCTGACCCAGGCAGAGAGTGTGTGCGGAGGGAACACACACGCTGTCCCCTCACACGGAGCGTAGCTTTTGGTTAAACTGCCACAAGAGACAGAGCTGAATAAATAGCCAATTATAAAAACGGTTATCACTCCTCACAGACCAGCAGAGCCATGCACTTTGAGCCCCAGGAGGACAATTAGAGCACTAGGACATGAATGCAAGCCACCACAGCTTCACCACTCACCCCTGAATAGAAACTTGTGTTAGACTACAGCCTATCTGCCAGAAAAACATCAAGGCAAAGAGAACCCGAATGGTTCGTAATGTTTTACACCGATGTTATACTGACCCAAGAACACCACTTACTTCTACAGGAAAGTTAAAATTTGAGTAATTCAGCAGTCTTTGTTTTCCAACTAGCATTAGATCTGTAATACCAAGTGTGATGAGCAGCAGAAAACAAACTTGTCACATAAGCTGTAAGAAATGTCTGTGCTTTCATTTACTCATTCTTATAAACCTCAAGTCCTCCATCTCCCACACGAACCCCTGCCCCCAAGAGTTTTACGATATACCATTTACAGAGATGTCATATGGCTCAGCCTCTTCATAATATCCCTCTGGGGATTCGATTTTGGGGACTGGAGGTTGTTTTGTTTCAGGCATCTGCAAAACAAATACAGAAGAGAAAAATGATTTAAGGTAAAAACATATCCTGGAAAACAATGGGGCACTCTTTGTTTTTTAGCACTCAAGTGCATCCCAGTAGATGAGATCTTTTAGATGTGTACACCAGGATGTGGTACAGTTAGCTCAAATATAAAGAAGTTCTTTGAAATTACTGTATAATTGTGTCATAAATGTTACTTTCTTTCATACTGCTGAAAGCCCTGTGAAGATCAACTCACAGCAGCAATTGCAACCCATTGGCCTTACCATGGACTGGGACTTCTGCCTGCTGCACTGCCCCCCCCCCCTCAAGCTGCTCATCCTAACTGGGGATGATCCCCTGTGCTATGGATTATCTTATCAGGGAAGCAGAAGGGAGAACAATTGGTGCAATCTTGGCTTTACACTTAAAAGTGCAGGCTGAGCGGTCGCTGGTCGTGACTCCAAGTCTCTGACTGACAAGAGCTAAAAATCTCCACTTTAGGAACTATATCAAGAGCTTTTAATTGTGCTCTGAACAAAAAATGAAGGAAATGGATAAACAGCACTGATGGAAAATAAGCCTTTGAAAGGAGTCCAAGTTCTGGAAAATCCCTGTGGTGCCTGCCAAACCCCTCCCTAAACACAAGCAAGGAGTGGCAGGAAAAACGGTGCCTTGATCCTTTAGAAATACCAACAGATGAGAAAAAAAAAAAAAAGTGAAGTTAAGAAACAAACTTTCTACTTTTCAGGTATTTCACATAGCTGTTGAAGGTCAGAGCAGCTTAAGGCAAGATCAATCCATTTGCAGCACGCCAGTATCATCAAATGCAGGTTCAGAGCTGCCCAACCTGCCCTGGACATGTGCACCTGGACATTTACACCTTCCTGCTACTGGTGCCCAGAAGCAGAAAGGAAGCTTTGAAGGAAAAGGTTTTCTGCCAGCAGCAGCCCAGGAAGGGAAGCTGCTGAGCCTGTCGGAGCGAGGAACCCTGACCACACCAGAGTCATGAGTGGTGTGCTCCCATGTGGGTGAGCTGCCCCTGGCTCTGCCAACTTCCCAAACTTCTCTAGTGTTTTGGAACAAAAACTCCTCCTTAACGTGGGTCTGCCAGATGCTGTGAGCAGACTCTGAGCTTGCATTCTGGAGCCACGTAGGACACTGCTGGAAAGCACTTGCCCTGCAAAGACTTAAAGGTTTAGGAACTTGTCCTAATGTGTTAAATTAAAGAAACAAAGGCAAACCCAGTCACTCCAAGCTTTCCCTA
Source organism: Empidonax traillii (assembly GCF_003031625.1). Lineage (NCBI taxonomy): Eukaryota > Metazoa > Chordata > Aves > Passeriformes > Tyrannidae > Empidonax > Empidonax traillii. The sequence goes on from NW_020955349.1 coordinate 131,317, forward strand.
ATCCCTTCCCTGGCCAGGGAATGTGTTTGTAATTGCCATCTGTGGTGGCCTCCTGCGTGTAGCCAGCTCACATTCTGCTATGACCATAAACAAATTGCCTACACAAAGAAACGCTGTGGGTTTATTTGACACCATCCCACAAGTGTCAGGGAAGGGGTTGTTCTGTTTTGTTTCCTACAGACAATGGAAGCCAACAGGGACTAGGTGGGACTGCACCTTAGCTGCCCCAGAAGCTATTTTTTTCCTCTTCTCTTTCTCTAAGAGTGTGGAGTTGTTTTTCTCTCTAGTTTAAGTCAAAGGGTATATATTGTGCCATTTAAAACCATCCTGGCCCTTGCAGAACCCTTGCTGGCCCTTGCCTGTTGCACTATGGCACAATGAGCACGCAAATACAACCACCTTGGGCATCTACATCCGCCCCACGTGACTTTCTCTGTGCATGGCTGTGAAAAAGAAAGGAGCTGCTGCAGAGGAGAGGTCACCAATGTCTGAGCCACAGCCTGCAGAACTCATTGTTTAAAGGTTGCTTTGGGACAAATCCAAAGAAATTAGTGGGATCCAGCTGGGCCACCCCTGTTGGGTTGGCCACTGACTGCTGGTGTCAGCGGATACCAGGGACAATCTTCTGTGCAGAGCTTTATCACCAGATTTCTCCTGTGTCTCAAAAGACAAGTGTGCAGCAACACCACAGGGTGCCTTAGCATCACCAAGCCACAGAAAACTCCACAGAGCTGATCTGAATGCCTCTCCTAAGCTCCCAGTTTCTGTGTAAGGAGTTGTGCTCCCTCCTCCACCTCCGCTCCTGCCCACATTGGAAGCCGCAAATGCAGATAGGGAAAATCCATTTTTCCACCAACAGCAATTTCCACACATTAAAGCTCTCCCCAGCCCTGCTCCTTGAAGGACACTCAGATATCTTTGCTGCCAACAGCTCACTGCCACTCAGATGCTCACAGTGAGGAGGTGCATGACTGCTGCATCCAAGGAAGGTTAGCTCCAATGGTAAGAAGGTGGGAGAAGGTCATTCCCAGTACAGGTCTATGAGAAGACAGGTGGCTTAGGTACCCTTCTCAGCTCAAATCCAAGACTATTCTTTTCCAATTCCCTCATTAACTTCCTGATTGCCCAGTCAGAAAGCAGGGCTGCACCAAGCACAAATGAAATGCCTTACAGACACCCAAGACACATGCTGCTGCTTCCCCAGTTGTGCTTTCATTCCACCACACTGCTGTACTCCTGCCCACCACAAAACCCAAAGCCAAACAACAGTTTCTGCTCTGGTCACTGCTCCCACTGCTCCCAGGCAAACCCAGCTCCAGTACTGTATTTCCAGCCAGCTGCGTGGGCAGAGCCCCCTGGGGCTGGAGCAGCTCCCAGCAGGCAACCACACTGCATCCGGGGGTTTGTCAGCTCATCCCATCCTACCCCCTTGTTTTCCCAGCTTCTCCAGTTAACTCCAGCTGAGACACAGCCCTCTGGGCGAAAGTCCTGGGGCCTCACCCTGCCCTCCTCCCTGGGAAAGGAACAGATCCTCCTTTGTGGTTGATGGATGCACCATCCCATCCTCCTCCATGCCTCCCCCTCCTCCCCATCCATACTCCCAGCTCTCCTTTCCTTTCACATCCTGAAATCCCAGCTACAGCAATTCCCACATTGCATCAACTGCTGAACAACAACATCCGGGGTCTCAAGGATGGCCCGTGCCTCTCTAGAACAGCCAGGCTGGCTTGCTGGCACGAAGACAACATCTCACTGAAACCTGATGGTGTTTAACTGATTTATAGCTGCCCTACAGAAAAACCTACAGTGCCAGAAACTTCTCCTCGGAGACCTGTGGGCTGTGCAACCAGCATAACACCAGCACCAATGCAGAGACAGCACCAGGTGCTGCAACTGTAAGCAAACCTCTGGTAATGGCCAATCTGAGGACTCTGCCAGCAAGGGAGATCCTGATCCTTCCCAGGGACCACCCCAGCACCCTTCAGCTGAAGGATTTCTGACTTTTACAAGTTCACATAAAGCCGTCCAGGCACAGCTGCTTTACCACTCCGGGGAGATTTCCAAAGCAACAGCCAAGAATCACCGTCACCTTTGCTTCATTGAAAACCTCACTTCTCCTTCTTTGGGCCTGGATTGCCACGCAATGGATGTGGGTCTCCCCAGCAGGGAACACAGCCCAATTTTCACAGTGCTCCTGCACACTCACAGGAAGCCCAAGGCTCCCACAGCTGCCTGCTCCATCTGTGCACAAGCCTTGGGAACCACGGGGGTTTCTGGATGCCCAGCCATCCCCGGCCACCAGCTAGCTGCAGGGCCTGCACCAGCCACACACTGACCTGCAGTCTACATAAAGATGAAACATACAGCTGGAAACCCCTAGTTCAATATTTTATTATTATTTTTTAAATAAACCTCACCAGGACTCTTTGCCTCACTCACTCAGGTGGGCAGAGGTCTCCGCATCCAGCCATGCTGCACAGTGCATGACAACAGTGAAGCATCAAGGGGTTCAGATCTCCAGGAAAGTGAAGGATGTACAAAACTTACCTTTGGAGGGGGGAGGTCTGGCAGGCTCTTCTGAGGAGGCGACAGATGCAGTCCTGAGTCTCCATTGGTCAAGGAGTTTCTCTGATCCAGCACTGCAAGCCAGAATCACAATTATATTGATGACATGAGGCACCTCCCAGCAGAACACTCGCTACCCTGGGCTGTGCTGGAGCAGCGAGGTGCTATTTCAGGAGGCAGCACAGTGACAATTACAGGCAGTGCTGCAGGGCCACCATGTCATTTTAGGCCATAGCCAGGAATGTGAAACTAGGACACCCAGCAAAAAAGCTGACCTCTGGTTTTAGGGCATGTTTTCCCTTATATGAAGGCCAGACTCGCTGCTGAGACTTTAAAGGGTCTTGAGAAGCAGCATGGGCAGACACTACACAGTATCTGGAAATCCACAGCACTTTAGTCCTTGCTAGCTCTGATCCTTGCTGCTGTGAGCATGACAGGTCAATGACTATCCGCTCCTCTGCTGCCTTTCTCAAGCACCAACCTGCTCCCAGGGTAAATTGCAAAGGTGGCTTTTCAGATGAGTGCACAAGAGCTTAAAAAATCCAGCCACGAACAGAACAATCACTGCTGAGGAAAGAGCTGCCCTTGAAGCAGCCAAGGCCAAACATTTGAAAGGGCATATGGCAGCACAACTGCTCCAGGCGATCTGGGTCTGCCTCTGGAAAGTCAGATTTTCCAAGCAGCTGAATGCAGAGTGATTCAGTAGCTGGAGGGGTTACACTGAAGGCTCAGAAAACTTGTGTTCAGCCCCTCTTCCTCCACCACAGAACCCTTGGGTGGCCTCAAACAAGTGCCCAAATCCCATGACCTCTGAGACAGTGCAATGCAGTAATGCTCAGAAAATTATGGACTTTGAAGGCATCAACTTGTGCAGAGGGAAAGTTCCCTTTTACAGTGTTTGTCATCAAATACCTTGGAGAAATGAGTCTAAGGTGTCCAGATATTGCAAGTCCAGTAAGTTAAGTAGGGGAATTAGGTCCAAAATCTGGAGTGAGCTGATGCTGCAGCTCCCCAGTCACCTGCTGATGCTCCAGCCACATTCCCCAGGCACACACAGAAACCTCCAAGGCATCACACAGTGCCCAGCAACAGTCAGCACTGTGATCAGAAGATATGAGCTGGAACTTTGCTGCGTATTTCTGGGCTTTAAAAATAGAAGCTGGAAACCACATTACTCTGTTCACAGGGCTCAGAAGCCACAATGACAGCTCTGACCTGCCAGGCTGCAGCCTGCAGCGCCTGGCCCGATGGCACAAAAGTCCAAAACACGTCTCTTGTGACAGATTTCTCCCTTTGATGCTGGTCTCCTGGTCATCAGCACTGGCTGACTTCGGTAAGTCATGAGGACATAGAGGTCTGTGGATGAACAGACACCATCTCCAAGCAGCTGTCTGCACCCCACAAGTAGGGCTGCTGGATGTCTTGTAAAGCTCACACTAAAGCAGGTGAGACTGTTCAGAGTAAAGCAGGCGAGCCTATGACAACAACTGATCACAGGGAGATCCACCTGCCAAAATAGCCCATGATTATACTGCCAGAGTCGTACCTACAGGCTGCTGTTGGAGGTTGTTGGCCTTTTCTGTAAAGGAGCAACAACGTGGCACTCTCTTCCCTGGCTACACATACCAGCACCATATCTCTCAGGCTGTTTCCTTACTGAGATGGGAGGGAAGGAGAATTTTTCCCTAGACGAGCATTAACACTTTGCAAGTGTCCTCTGATAAAGAGGTCTCCCTAAAACCTGGAGTTTGGAGAGAATTTAGAAAAGATAAGGAAGAAGAAACCCCAGCCAAAATCCTGCTAAAATTCACATCTGTACTAACTGTTATTTATCTGTGCTCTCTGTTCTTTGTAAAACTGAATGTCGCCTGGTATTTGGGCTAAGAGGACTTCAGTGTCCACCACATCAGTCCCATCTCCCAGACTCCTGCCCCACAGTGCTGACTTCCAGAAGGAGATGGCATATGGCTCACTGAAGAGCCCTGTGGACTTTCAGGGTAGAGACTTACTGTGTTTCTCTAGTACACGAGATCAAGTAAATGCTGGTGCCTTCATCACCCACAGCAGTGAATTCAATTAATGTGCCATAAAAAGGCACCTCAAAAGCAGCGTTGTGTTCAGCTTAAATCCTCAGCGATGAAATTGCAAGCAGATGCAGAGAGCGGTGAAATTCAGTTTTTGTAGAAATAGCATACTTTGAAGTTTGGAGGTGGGACTTTTGGAGCTGATGTACTACCACTTTGGAAAGCACTTCACCCTACACTGCTAGAGCACGCTCAAGCACACTCGAGCACAGCTACTGTGGTGGAGAAACTCTGCAGGGCACGAGGGGTCCTGTTGGCCTCAGCCACAAAAGCGTGGTCCCCCCATCCCATCAGAGGCCTTTGGTGCACAGACTGGCAGTAGCTGAAAGGGGCAAATGGAGCTTCATAATCACTGGGAGATCCATATCATACCCCCTACCCCCAGTGGGCACCGGGGCCCCCTCTGCCTGCTCGGCCTGAACCTGCAGGCACAGACCTTTCCATCCAGTTACAGAGGCAGGATCAGGGTGTAACACCCAGCTGCAGCTGTGGCTAAGATCCCACACATGTCTTACTGACTTCAGCATTTCCAAATAACTCAGAAGTTTTACTTGGAATAGGGAGGTTGTTGAAAACAGAGAAAGAGAGAAGTGCCAGGTCCCACAGGGAGTGACTGAGTGGGCAGGCTCATGGCCTTGATAGGGAAAAGTCTCAAATAAAAGAACCTAAACCCAAAAATAAAGTTTTTGAAATTTGCCCTGTGTTTCAGCATGGTGGATGAGTGCAAGCCTTGCTTTATCCACCCAAATGAACTCGTATAAAGAGACATTTCTATTGCTGCTCAGCTGCTGGGTGCCACCAGGAAGCTCTGTGATCCTGTTATAGAGCATTACAGCATCACCCAGAGGGCCCTGTCTGGAGGTCATGCTGGGGCTGCACGTGTAATCTGGGAGGACATCCTGTCTTCAGGGACTTTTGAAGTTAACCCAAATTCAGCTGCAGGTAGTTTAAAGAACAAAACAAAGCAAACAAACAAAAAGCCCCGCCACAAAGCAACAAAACCAAAACAAACAACTGCGGAGGTGGAGTGATCCCAACCACTGCAGGACCTGCACATTAAGAGCAGGCTGCACTGAGGTGTCCTTGTCTCATCCCTTTTGACTGGAAACTCTGGGCTAGGATCAGCCTCTAACTAGGTGTGCATTAAGGACGCTGTGTCGCTAATGATCGCACTCCACACAATTATCAAGAACAACTTTCATGATGAACTTCAAAGAGGAAGAACATTTTTAGGCAATTACCTTCCTTGCTGCGTTACAAATTCAAAACCTGGGAAATCTGAATTGGAAATGAATATTTTATCTAGGTTTAGTTTCTTGGCTTGTACACCACAGAACTCTCGCATCCCTGGGAGATGAAGGTGCTCTGCCTGTGCAGATGGTGAGGGTGCAAGCTTTGCCCCAGGAACTTGCCTCAGGGATGACACAGACCGTCTGGGCCAGAGCAGAGCAACACAGCAAAGAATACACATACTTTTTGAGGTCTCAAAGAGGTGAAGTGACTTGTTTTGCAGCCAAAGAAAGCATGAAGGCTTCTTTAAATATTTCAGCCACTGGAGCTTCAAGCCTTAGAAGGCAACAGTTTTATCCCAAAATAACGACCTCCAAAGTGCTACTTCCAGGAATAACCTCACAGTGTTGGCAAGGACTGCTATTTCCAAGGGAATGTTATGAAAATGGAAGTCCTTCCACACCATCAACTGCACCACAGCCCTCAGAGCTGCCAGGGTACCAGAAGAGGAAGGCTTCATCACCCTGTTAGACACGATGCAAACATTAATTTTTAGCTCCCTACCTTTATCTTGTTTGTCTTGGTCACCCTGCTGTTTATGGACTGTCACTTTGTTCATATAAATATACTCCTCATCGCCACCTGCAACCAAAGGGAAAAGTGAACTCTATAACCACACGTTGCTTTTACACTGCTAAGTTTTTCCACAAGGACAGATGTAAAAAGTGTCTCTGCTGAGTACATTTGAGGAGGGAATGTTGGTTGAGAAAACGTGCAGGAAAAACCCCAAGCAATAATAAAAAGCAGAAAAATTAAGTGCTTTATAGTCAGGAAATTCCGTAAGTTAAAATTTCTACTTAAACATTAACTTGGCCAAACAGTACATCCTGTGTATCTTACAAAGTGGATTAAATAAACTTAAGATTTAATATGGAAAACAGAAAGGATCAGGAATCTTGGGAATCCTTTGCTTGTAGAGCTGGACACATAACTATAGTAATTTTACATAAACAATTAGAGGTCACTGCAAAAATAAACTCAGTTTCATTTTCTCCGTCTAATTTTCATGTCTCCTCTTCCCACCAGCCTCCACAAAAATGCTGCTTCAAGACCCTGCAGCAATTCCCATGACAGCCCACTGCCCCATCCTTGGTTTTCCACGCCGTACCACTGGACTTGGTGTAGACTCGTAGAAGGTCGGAGAGGAAGCTCTTCTTCACAACAGCAGTGCTGCTCAAGTTCTCCTTGTCCAGTATCCTCAGAAAATCTTCAAGCTCTGTGAGCAGCTGCTCGAGAGCTACAACAGAAACAGAGACAATTTTTGGCAAAGCAGTTGGGTTGAGTGTCAAAAGAGGACATACATCAATTCCATGTGTTCCAAGACTCTCTGCATTTTTCTGCCCAGGAATAATTAATATTTACTTTTCCAGCTTGAGCCCTACCTCTATTTTTGGAAAGAAAGTGGGTCCCAAACTGAAAAAGTCTCTGACTTCCCTTAGTCTGTTCATACATCAGCGAAATCCTATGTAAATACCTATTCTTCTTCCGATAGGACTTTTTCCTTAAGTGGGAAAACCTGAGGGATTCTGAGCATTAGGGCTGAGATTACATGAAAGCAGCTTGCAAGATTCTGATATCTGCATCTTCAGTCCTGGCAAACATCAATCAAGCCTCATTTGGCTTGGGATCTACAAAAGGCCCTGCCTTTTTCTTCCTCTTTCTAAGCCTCATCCTTATTTGGAAGGGATGGGGCCCTGAGCAACCTGGTCTAGTGGAAGGTGCCCCTGCCTGCAGAAGGCAGGTTGGAACCAGATGATACTTAAGGTCCCTTCCAGCACAAACCAATCTACGATTTTATGATTCATTCTATGATTATTTCTCTCTCTGTATTGATTTGAAAACGTTTATTATGTGTGTCTTCCAAAAAGACCGCCAAAAAAAAAAAAAAAATTCCCCAAAGCCCCGCATACATAAACCACAATTCAGAAGCTTCTCAAGCCATCTTGCTTGGGTAGTGGCCTCACAGATCATTGTGCCAGGTGGAACTTAAGACATAAGTCTTAAGCATCTCACAGCATCTTAACATCTTAAGCAGCACCTCACAGGGCCTCGGGAAGCCCCGTTGTACCAAAGACATCCCTGCATACCCAAAACAAGCAGCTCAGACACACCACTGCCCAGCACCAGCAGCTGAGCCAGGCCAATGGGCTTGTTTTCCTCCCAGGGAGGTGCTACACAGCTCTGCCACCAACAAATCACTTCTCTGACAGGGCTCACGCTGAAGCAACAGACGTTTAATTGCTTGCTTTTGTTCACACCAAGGTTTATCGCGGGCTAATTAGCAGCAGTGGCAGGAGCCCATTCTGGAGAGGAAATAACAGGGTATTATGTGGAGAGAGAGGAAGCGCCGGTGCAAGAATGACAGTGTGTGGGAAAAACAGGCCAAACCCAGCCGGGACTGTTCCTCCCCTCTGGAGGCTCCCCCGCTCCATCGCTCCCTGATGCTGAGGATCTGTGGAGAAGATGGGAAGCGAAGCTCACGTTTGACACCACCACGCTGCCAGCCAGGCAGTGACTCCTCAGCACAACACCAGGGAATGTGACTTATGGACAGCTTAAATGGACAGACAATGCTCCATTTCCTTTACTTACAGCATTTCCACACTGTATGATCCCACCGTACCCCTATGAGTCACAGTTCACGCCAACAAACTGGGAAAGTGTTAATATTTTGGTTTCATAATACAAAACATCTTAGTATCTCTAGCTCAAACAGCTATCATCTCCAAAGTCACAAAGAACATTTGTTAAAGGGCAGGAGAAAGCCATCACCTTCTTACTCCACCCTCTCTAGCCAAGAGGCAACCCTTCCTTGGGTGAATACACATTTGAAAATTGATAAATACAGCACAAATTATACTGTAAAGGTTTATGTTGCTAGACACTAATTGAGAAAACTTGCTACTGCTCTCAAACTGTATTAATCTTCACTAGCTTGACTGTAAAGGTCTAATGACTCCAGATCAATCAATAACAGCTCCAGAGGAACTGACAAACTGGGAGTTACTCACACTTCGTTTTATACCCTCTACACCAAATTAATTATCTTTGGTCTGATTTAGGATCAGTAGGGAGTGGAAAACACCTGCATGGTGCTGTGTTGACTTGAATGGTTTTGCTAGCTGCTGCTCTGCCCAGAGAAAACAAGCATCACTTCGATAAACAGCAGCTTTTTTCTATAAACTCTGAGGAAATGGGTAGTATTTGCTGACAACAATATTGGGATGCCACTGATACCACTAAGCAATGAACTGTGAGATTTGGTGTTAAACCTACTCATAACTGGCTCTCCAGCTCTAGGGATCCTGTTTCTTCTAAGTTTAGGAAACCCCACTAGGATAAGTCACAGCCTTGCTATACTCATCTGCTTCAATGGCCCACTTCAATTTAAATTGAGGTCAGTTCCTGCTGGTCAGACCAGCTGGACAGAACATTTATGTGTCAGGAGTGATATCAGCACAAAAGAACACCTAACCTGAATCTGAAAATTCAGAAGCGGGTCAGCTCCCAACATCTGCACAAGTGGATGTCATGGCAGTGGGTTTGCAGGGAAGGGGGTACAGTTCCCATTCCCTCCTCCACCCCCACAACTGCAGAAAATGACTTTATTCTTCTCCCAGGCATCCACAGCTAGAGCACACACAGGGCTGAGTGCTTATGAATAGCACAGCCCATGCAGGAGGTTACATTTTCCAGCCCACCAAAGCTGAACTCGGGTTTCTAGAGACTCAAAGCAGCTCATTTAGGATGTGATCCTGGGGCCACAGAGGTCAGTGGAAAGACTCTGTCAGTATTGAATGGATTCAGAGTTCAGGGACTCAAGAGAGATTAATCTTGCTCTTCTCCAGCAAGAAGCAGTATATAAACCATCTGCTCCTATGCATGTAGCCCACTGATCTCAGCTGGGCATTCCCAATCCAAACCTGATACCTGCAAAAATAAACTGCCACTGACCATTCATTCTCTTATATCAGAGCTAATCTAATAGAACAAGTTAATACTTATCAGAGACTGATGAATGTGGGAAGTAAGAAGAATTAATATGTCTGTAAGATCCTCTGTGCAAGCCAGTATCACAGCAGGTCCCAGCAGGTCAATAGGAATAAAAACAATAGAGAGCCCTTACACATCAAACCAACTCAGGATTTCAAATGCTGGAAGTTACTGACTGATCTCAGCTAAAGACCTATCATGCTGTGGTGATGATGTATGGAATGTGCTCATGGTAAAACCAGGTTGGTGGTTATCCAAAGCAGCCTGAAACAAATGATTCTCCTTCCAAGCTGCCCTGTTTTGCTCTCCTTACCTTAGCAGTTTAGAAATGAGGGCAGATAAAGAGGTAATTCCTGTAGGTAGGCTTGCTCCGCAGGGCAATAGTTGCAGATGGGAGGAACATATTTGCAAAATCAAATGGCAGTGAGCAGCAGGATGAGAGAATCAGAAGTAGTCAGAAGCCCAAGTCACAAGGCAGTGCAATTCTTAGAGGTGCTCTTGTGAAACCTTTTTCCACAGCTACACACTCTTCTCACCTCTCATAGCACTTCTTTGTAACTCAAGTAATCTTTCTGACAACATCTCAAATAAATACCTCCATAGCATTTGCAAAAGTTCATTCTGCTTCATGGAAAACAGGAGATTACCTCTAAGGTTAAGACTGTCAGAAGAATTAAGAGGCTTGGCCAAGGTCACTGTGAATACCTGTACTGAGTCCAATCCTCTCAGGCCTCAGGATATGACCTACTCTGGTTTCTTACAAAGCATGGCCACAGATCTGGGGTACCATTAGAAATCACAGCACAGCTCATGTCATGTTCTTCTCCATGGCAACAGACATCAGTAACTGGACAAAACCCATTAGGATTTCACAACACATGATGGAGAGAGGTGTAGGAGCATCACAGTCACTCAAAAACGTACTTGATTTGCATCTGCAGTGAGTGAATGATCATGTTTTTAAAGTGTATAGAAATATAACATCTTTACTGATATAGTAAGGACTTATGGGGGGGGGGGGGTGTAACAATCAGAACTACCAACTCCTTCCTCTTGCATGAACTTAACTGGATGATATGTTCTCCCTCCTTTTACTCCAAGACAATGCAGCCTTTTTTACAGAAACTCCTGGGCTGCCTCTGCACACTGCAGACTCTCTTGGTTTGAGGTCTGCAACTTTGGTCGCAGCAATAAGCAAAGACATGCTTTAAACACGACTGATCTGTTTCAACAGCAATTCAGTGGCAGCAGGGAGAGCACTTAAAAGGGCTTCTTTTGGCAGGAGTCTATGCCTTTCTTTGCAGACAGAAAACTCTCTTGCATTGCAGCAGTGTCTATCCTAGTTCATGAGAAGCTAGAGCCAAGAATGAAGCAGCTTGCAAAGACCTCATTGAGGAAGCACATTCCTTGCAAAAGAGCTGCCAATTTTGCCTGACACCAAGGTCACTGAAAGGTAAATGACCATTAAACTAGATTATAAAAGCCATTCCTACCAATAACCACTGATCTCTGTCATTGTGCTACAATAACAAGCTACGTCTACATCTAATTACTTCATGTCTTGGCCTTATGAGGAAATGGAAAGACAGGCTCAGAATGAACTTTCATTCAAGTGTTTTAGTAACCACTGGGCAGGATTATGTTAGACCATTTAATCTAAATTCAATTACTTATTTTATCAAGGTAGAGGGCCCCAGCCGCCAGACAAAGAACGGTAATAAGATACAAAGTAAAAGACAAACTCTTTTCTCTGCTGAGATGAGAGGTGAAAGATAAGGAGTATCATTTGCTAACAGGAAACGAAGGCATATAGAGATTAAGTGATTAGTCCAGGGATAATAACAATATATATTCATATTCTTCAGCAGATCAGGAATATGACCTAGTTTTCCTGTGTCCCAGCCTGCAGATCTTTCTCCCAACCCCCCTGTCCTTGGATCCCTATGTGCTGGGAGATATCCCACCCTCCTGCCCAAAGCAGGGCCTGGGTTTGGTACTTTCAGCCTCACCCTTCCTTTCTGGAAGGGGCTGGGCTAAGCTGCTGGCAAACAGCTCGATTTTCAGGCACCAGGTAAATACCTGCCGCCTGTGTCACGCCAAGCTTTTTTTGCTTCAAAAACTTCGGAAACTCCCGAGATAGTAAAACTGGTAAAAGGGTGGTTCATGAAGGTCTCAATCCACAGGAGCAGAGGAGCTCCTGAGGGGTATCTTGAGGGCCCTGCTCATGCCCAGCCTCCCCCGACAGCCTCCACCTTGCAGCACCTCCCACAGCAACCCTTGGGCCCCCATTTCCTGCTGGCCAGCCCTGGCTGGCAGCGCTGGGATTCCCCAGAGGCTGCTTTGGCAGAAAGCAGTTCCTTTCTAGTCCTGGCTTCTTTTTTTTTCCCTTTGCTCCATAAAATGAATAGGGCAGCTGACGAGCGTGCAGGGAGGACAGGCGGGCACAGAGGCGGCATTCAGGCCGCTGAATAGCAAGTGCTGTCAGAAGAGCAGGAGGACCCAGCCCAGGCCTCCTTGGCTAGTTTGGAATCTTACAGTAACAGTTGGGCTTTGCAAGAGGGAAAAGTCGCCCACGGTTACAGTTAGAGAAGGCCATTCTCCTCAGCTGTGAGGAAAGGCAGATGTGTGGACGGTGACAGCTGTAACAGCTGGATGACCCCTACACCGGGCCACCTTCCAAAACAGCAAAGCAGATCCTCAGACGAACCAACTCTCCTCATCCTTCTGGCTTCGGGGTCTTGCAGAGAAAGCAGCAGTGAAGAAAAGGGCACAGCAATGCTTTGGCCCTTCTGCAGCAGTTACGTCTCCTCTGCCCCGCTCTGGATGCCACGGGCTTTGGGGCACGCAGGCCGTGGAATGCAAGGAAGGACAGGTGGCAAATGGCTCGTCCAAATACAGCACTGGGAAGAAGCAACATCTCTGTTGAACCCCAGAAAGCTGCTCCTCTGAAAAGCATCCCCTTCACACTGAAACCCCACCAGCCTTCACCCAGGGTGATGAGCAGAATAAAGCAGATGAGTGTAGACTATGGTTTACCACCCTGGGTTTGATCATCAGAAACAATGCTTTACTTTCTGCGCTTGTCCCTACAATGACTGGAGAGCCTTCCTTCTTCTAGCTTTTCATGGGAAGAGAATAAAAAGTCCATCCCACTGTTCAGTTGAAATTCCTCAGTTTTTTTCCCCAACAGAAAAATGATTATGAATATGTAAATATTTGTAGAAAAAAGAAATCTCCCCACAGCAAAATGAGAAGTGCTGTGTTTATTGAAGGAAAACCCACAAAAACCCTCTCCAAGCTTCTGGTAAACAATGAACTTTCTCATTGGAGAATCACTGTTAGATTAAACAAAAGGCAAAATTCAGAGTCCCGAGACGAGCTAAAATTCCTCAAAATAACAAAACTGTAAAACTGAAGAACTCCTGTCAGAATTTTCCTAATAAGCCAGACAAGTGTCAGACAGTTACAACCACTGTCACAAAGCTGTCTGACTTTCAGACGCAGTGAGTGCTCACAAGGGAAAAGAGAAAGAAAAAGCAAACCCACTCAGACTGCTTCTATTGATGTACCTAAAATCCAGTACCGCCTGGATTCACACTCACGATGGGAGCATTAGGCTCGCCTTTGTTGCAGAGAGGAAAGGAGAGAGGCAAACGATGTGTTTTGTTGGTCGTGGGCTGTGAACTGCGCAGATGAACCCAAGGAGCTCTGCGTGGGCTGCTCTGGAAGTTCGAACAACACCCGTATTGAGAAGTGGCAGCTCTTACCCAGGAACTCTGAACTTTAACAAAACGGCAGCAGAAAATGCACACAAAGCTTTTTTCAGTTAGCTGAGCAAACAACAGACTCCTCTTCCCTCCGCTGGAAGGTGGGAAACAGCATCCAAGAAAAATTAACAAAAAAAAAAAAAAAAAAAAAAAAAAAAAAAAAAAAAAAAAAAAAAAAAAAAAAAAAAAAAAAAAAAAAAAAAAAAAAAAAAAAAAAAAAAAAAAAAAAAAAAAAAAAAAAAAAAAAAAAAGAAAAGAGAAGAGAAGCAGAACATGAAAATTACTGTGTCCAAAGGAGTTTTTACTGAGGACTCTTGTAGTTTAGTGCTGTATTGCTTTATTATATATAGAAAGGTTTGGGTTGGAAGGGGCCTTAAAGATCATCTAGTACGCAATGGAGGGTGTATGCATGAAACATCAGTATAGTGATGTCTTTCTTTGCAAAGGGTCTCAGCCTTTCCATGACAGAGCAACTGGTGAGTCATTGGAGGTCTCACGCTGCCAAACAAATCTGATGGATGACATCTGAGAGAAGCTGGCACCTCTTCCCTTTGGAGCATGCTGTATTAGCAGACTGCCCATCAAACTCAGAAGATCCCCAAAGCTTTACCAGGCTACAAACTGCAGGTCTGTGCTTATGTGCCTAGTGAGGTACAAAGCATCAGCACATGGGAACATCAAAGAGTGCCATGGAAAACTGTGCTGGGACCTGGAGTGGATCAGACTGTCACCCTGAGACACTCTGCATCCTCAGCATGTGGGGGACCAGGTCACATACCACTTGTGTAACACATTAACTCCTGCTGGGCCAGAACTGAGCTAGGAAAACATCAGGGAAGCAATTAAAGAAACATTAGTGCAGTAGTCAAGAAATGAAATCATGATCAATCCAAATCAAGATATTTGTCAACTAAAAACATTTGGACCAAGTCACGTAGGGGAGTATGTTAAAGTCAACACTCTTTCTAAGGCAAATATCCCCAAGAGCAGAGCCTGGTGGGCTCTCTTCCCAGAGAGGAGGAAAACAATCCCAACAATTTGTGCAAAGCAGAAGTCATGTTTGCTGCCAAGCCCTAGAGCTGAATCCTACAGTGGCGTGACAGACGGAGACACAATTTCCTCTGAAGCTTCCACCATTGATTTCCTTCTGTCCCCACAGTCTTTTCTGCTGTTTTTTCCCCTTACTCCTTCAGTTTTGAGCTAAGATTGGCGGTTGGTTGGGTTGGGTTTTTTTCTGCTCTCCTCTCCATCACTCTGTGTGGTTGACTTCACTTGGGGGGTGGGGGTTGTGACCACCTGACCTGCAACTGAAAGTACATCCACTGTTTGCTATCCAGGGTAACGCACAGCTATATGCAGGAAGGGGCTGCTAAGAGGCGTCTAATCAAACAGAACAGCTGCTTTCAAGAAAAAGAAACGTGCAAAAAACTCAAATACAAGCCACAAACACATGGGGCTCTACTGCTGGAACACAGCGCAAGAAGGAATCCCAGAGCCGCCTGCTCGGCACAGACTTGTTCTCCTCTGCCTCGGTGCGCTCTTTGCTCCATGAATGGGGCAACATGTGCTCCCTGGATCTCAGCTCAGGTCTTTGCCAGGGCTCCAGGGTTAAGGAGCATGGTTTTAGGCAAAATGCTGTGGTAAACTTTGGGTTATCTGCATGGTAGACTTGTTCATCACTCTGCATGGCTGCATCTGGAGGAAAGAACGTTTCCGTCCTTATCCACGTTACAGAACAGCAGCAGAATAGCCGGCACACAACTGTCCTGATGCCTGCCGAGCCCACAGTTACAGGACCCCTCTTTCCCATGGAAAAAGGAAGCCTGGGATACCACATTCCCAAAACAGTGACTGAGAAAATGCGAAGTCCTAACGAGATTAACTATCACAATGATGGTGAAGGACAGCCCTGGAATGACACCCTGCAGTTTGTACCACTTCAACACAAAAATATTTTGAGATGGATTTCTCTCTTGCAGGCAAGACACAAATTAAAGGAAGCTGCCAGATACACATAGGGTTGTGTTGTTTTTTTTAAGAGAGGATAAGCACACACATACACAGGCACACACCCTCCTAAGACCTCATATCAAAGCATTTTCCCACCATTCTCTGTTGATTTAATGGCATCACTTCTCCAACAAACAATAGGAACATAACAGAAGGGGAAAGCAATTATGTTTAAGAAAGCAAAAGCGAGAGCTCTGGGGTCAGAGAGAAAGACAGACACACAGCCCTAGAGTCCCCAGTCTTTTCCTTGCTGTTTCCTCTGAAGCAAGAGTTCTCTAAATCACAACAGCCAGGGCTGGGCCTCTGTGCCTACAGCTGAAAAGCAGAATCACCACACAAGGCTATTTCACCAGTGCAGGGGAAGAACAGGTTTTAAAAGTATCCTGAGTGCATCAGGGTAGGCTAGCAGAGCCTACAGAAATACCATCACTGATTGCTAGATTTCTTTCTTAATAATCTTGCTCAATCCCTTTTCCAAATGTTGCATGCAGTCCTTATCCATCCTCTTCGGAGTAATCTGGAAGCCTAAACACCAGGAGGGAGCATCATAAAGCTGCAGTGCTGAGCAGCAGCTTTGAGTGTTGATGTAGCAATGGGCAAACCAGAGATTGTTTTGCCCTGGAAACCCAGTGTATAATCATCAGGAGAGAAATCTGCTAAAAATCCCACAGACAATACTATACCCCCCCCCCAAAAAAAAAAAAAAAATCCCCCCCCCCCAAATTCCCCAATCTACAGACATCACCAAAGACCAAAGCTCACACTTCTTCCTAACAAGATTCAAAGCAAACCATCACCTACTAAACTTCAGTTTAGAAGTGTGGAAGGGTAAGGTTTAGGAATGCTACAAAGAGGTCAAATTACAAACCTTCTCCTGCCATGAGTCACCAGTGCTCAGTGAGAACCTCCCAACGGGGTTCCAACATCTGCCACCAAAGGAGGCCATGGCTCCCACCCACCCTCCCACGGGCGAGGGGAAGGCACGGCTACCAGACGACCTGAGGACAGTCCTTACAATTATATTTAAGAAATGCCACCTTTACTCCTCTCCCACACCTCCAACACGACAGTTCACTGAAGTCAGGGTGGCAGAGCAGCCTCCCAGGAGCAGGCAGCTCCCCTGTTTGCTTTGGATTACCAAGGCAGCTGGGCACCACGAGCTGCTTCAAGACACGTGTGCCCTGTGGGGAAACACCAATCTTGTCCTAATGCTCAGAGAGGCTCTGCCCTGCTTCACACCCCAAACATCACTTTCATTACTCAACAGGTTTTCTTATGGGTTTCAAGTTTTTGGTACTATTTGTCATCTGTGTTATTAATTGATGTTGCCAAGAAACTCCCAAATATATTTCCTTAGTAGAGGTTCTCTGTCCAATACTCATAAAACCAAGTATTGGTGACCCTGGGAAAAACAAGTGTCACTCATGGGGAGGAGCCTCAGAAGAGAACCTCTCCCAAGTCACCCAATTTAGGCAGTGGCTGCACATGCATTACTCTGCCAACACAGGCCCCGTTCACCACATGAAAGAAACAAGTCCTGCTAAAACACAGATGACAATACTTGGAGGAAAAACAGTGATAGTCCTCATAAGTCATGAGTGTACTGGGATAAGTGACATAGTACTGTGCAAACCAAGGTGGAAACAGGGAAGAGGGAGGGTCAGGATGCCGGTGCCTTGGAGACTACTGGAGCTGCACACCACTAGTGGCATGAGGAGATACAAGGTGAGTTCCCTTTTGTCTTCCTACAGATCCAGGCCCCACATGGTGTGATGACCACACTCCTGGAATACAGATCAGTGAAGCCATGGACATTTACCCACTGAGATAAACAACTTCTACAGTGACTTACCTAATGGACAGCCCCTGGTTTGACCCATGGTGACAGACTGGTCCCACTCCTACAAGGTAAGGTAGAGGCAAGCACCCAAAATGCTTCCAAGACTGAGAAATAAACCTTGATTTACCATTAGGGTCACAGAAGAAGCCCCCCACCTGCACCCTGACCTTGAGCTCACCTCCGAGCAGCAGCAAGTCAGACTCACAGAGATGCCCAGGGGGAAAGAGGAGGCTCAGGACAAGACAATCATTTTGGGCCTCTACTACCTTCCCCAGCAGGGCAGGGCCCGGCAGGAGCCCTGGGGGGCTGAGGCACTGGAAAAACAGGACAAAGACCAGCATTTCTTTTTTTCCATGTGAATTGGAAAACATCTCCCTTTCCATCCTGACTGTGAGGCATGAGAAATGAAAGACAGCTCTCAAAACAGCAAAAAAACCATTTACCGGATAAAAAAAGATTTTCTTACTTTGTCTGTCTTGCACTTTGTTTACATGAATGAGAGCCAGTTATCCAGACTGGGAACAATACTCTGAATTAAACCTCTGAAACCCATTACATAAATATGTCAAAGGTATCACTAATCCTAACAGAGATTTAAAAGTTAGATCATTATTTTCATTTACCATTTCAGCAGAAAGTCTGTGACAAGAAACTGCTGGTGAACGAGTTCGAGCCTTTCCAGCAGGTTCAGCTTCCTTGGAGCTTTTCTAAACGCACTTTTGACTCTTTCATCTCCCTCTTAAGAGACTTGAAAGCATCCTTGTAGCTTGGCTATAACTTACTTAGCCTGGCATTTCTCTTTTCTCAGTGTTACATGCTAATAAACACTTATGTGACTTATGGTACCCGAGGATCTCATTCATGGTTTGGGATCAGCAGCTCGTGTCTGGCTCCCTGCGGTTAGGGCAGGCCACACCACCCTCGCTCTAAACCACATTGCTGTGTTTTCCATCCAGAGGAGGAACATAATATAGTTTGGCGTTGGCACTAATGAATTAGTAACTTTTAATGAGAGTAATAACTTGAAGGAACTCTCTATTTACTTAGTGCTAAGTGCAGCCTGGCTAGTCCACCAC
The DNA here is from genome assembly GCF_003031625.1 of Empidonax traillii. NCBI lineage: Eukaryota > Metazoa > Chordata > Aves > Passeriformes > Tyrannidae > Empidonax > Empidonax traillii. The sequence goes on from NW_020955349.1 coordinate 149,942, forward strand.
TCTGCCTCCAGTGCTGGAAGCAGTTCTGTCGAGGACACGATTAGCATCTTGCATGCAGGAACTGCCCTCAAGATAGTTTTTTAGTACTCAAAGGCATAAAGAGATGCATATCCTCACCACTGCCTGCCAGCTGGGAGGGAACAGCCAGCCCAGCAGCCTTCTCACTGCAGAGGAAACTGCTGGCCATTCAAATTGCGGGTGGCCCAGAGAAAAAGAGGAGGCAGAGATGTTGCTTTGCCTACCTGTTTTAGGAAGCAATACTTCTTGGGCATCACAGGTTGCCACTGCAAACCTCTGCTCCACCTTTTGACTCTTCTTCCACCAACTCTGAACTTCAGCCCCAGCCCCAAGTGCAAAGCCACGGAGCGCAAAACCACAGAGCCTTTCAATCTTCTCGGGTCGGGAAAAAAACAAGGATTGCTTCTATTGTGGTTTGTTGCAATTTTATCTGTTATCTGGTCACCCAGCCTTTCTAAGAAGCAGGCATGCAGATGAAGGAAAGACTGGGAAAACTCACACCATTTTTAGGACTAGGCATATTTTGTTGCAGAAGTCACTGAAAACAATTAAAATTGTGGGTGTTTCCAAGATAAAGTAACAATAATATGCATTTCACTTGTTTGTTTCAAGAAAAGAAAACAGAACAAAAAAAAAGAGGGAGCAAGAAAAGGCTAAATTCCCCAAAGACAGGGCAGTTGCCCCCTCACCCTTACTTCCAAGGTGGGCAGGTGGATTTAGATCCCTCCCCTAACAAAGGATTTGAATTCATCTACTCTGGAGGCTGCTTCATCGCCTTATGTTGCTACAGAGGGGCATGGGCTCTCCCACCCAGAGTCCCAACTCAAACAGCAACTGGGATGTAACTACCATGTGTCTCTTTCTGTTCCACTGAAAAAGTTCTATCTATTGTGGTGCCTAGTCCATCACTTGACTTTGGTTAAAAAGAAAAACAAGCATAATCTTTTATTTGCCCCCAAAACAAGGTTTCTTTCAGGCAGTCACCCCCGAACAATGATTTCTCTCACACTGACACCAGCAGGAGTTTGCTGCCTCCCCACACTTGCCTGGGTGAAAAAATACCTAAGGGGAAAAAGCACTTGGCCTGGCAGCCAGATGGAAAGGGTAGGGAGCAGCAATCAGCTCCATCTCAGCCTTCAGCAGGGACATTTATTACAGCTGCCCGGGTAAGCTGCTGAGCAGGTCACACACTGCACAAAACGCAGACCAAAAACCACAGGCACAAGAGCTGCCAAGCTCTCAAAGGTTGCTCAAGCCATCAAACTCCTCCTTCATGGCATTCAAGAAATGTATGATCTAAAATTTCGTCTCCATTTTGAATAACATCATGTCTGAAATGTCCACGTGGGATGTGCCAACTTCCGCTTCTACACCTCCCCCCCTCCTGAAGGGCAAGGAAAGTGCAGGAAACTGGACCTGTAGGAACCTCTCAGCAACAAAATAACACATCACACTTTCCTTACCTATGGTTATCCATCCTTATCTGGAGTTCTGTGCCTGTCTCAGGGCATCAACTCAAAAGGGCATTTGAAGCTGGCTGTTGGTGTAAAGCAGCAGAAGACAAGTGAAATCCCTGATGTAGGTCAAGACACCTCAAAAAGGACCAGGGAGCCCAGCCCCAGGCAGGGGCAGGCAGACGTAGTGGGGGGTAAAAGGCAAGTGGAAGGGAAGATCACTCAAGAAAAATACATGTGTCAGCTTATGCTCCTCAATGCTACGGGATCTCTACTTTGCCCTGAGCTGGCCAGTGTGCTCACACAATGTGGCACCATGCAGAGACCACGCCTGGGTGCTGGAAACAGCATCCTAGGACAGCATAGTGCTCACAAACTGCCTCTCTGCTGTATCACCATCAAACTGCACACTCAGCTTTGGCAACACTTGATAAATTTATCGTACAAACCTGAGAAAGGCTTCTGTGCCTGTGAGATTTTTCAGAAGTGCACTTTCTTCAATATTTGCCCTTCACCACAGGCAGCCTTTTAGGTCAAAGCACATGACTTCAGCGACAGGGCTGATAACCTAAGCTTTAGCAAAGATACACACCCAGCACTCACTGATGCTCAGACTCCGGTTTCACCAAGACATGTTTTTCCCTTAACAAGCTTTGCTGCATGCAGACCTCTGTTTCCCCCCTCAGCCATCACACTTCTCAAATTTTCTGCCCTATTTGGGGTGCCTGCGGGAACTTGCTCTCCTGTCTGACACAAGGCACGCTACCTTTTCTCGCATGAGTCAGCAGGCAGCAACAGGAGAGCTGTTCTTTTGTACTTGGAAAAGAATTAAGTGATTTTGAAGCAGGGAAATGTTTTGGACTAGTTAGCTGACCAACAGCGCGAGCGCTTCAGAAGAGGCTGCATTATGAGAAGCAAACTTCAAAAGGAGAAGTGACAAGGCCTGAGTGTTTGTGGTGCCTGAGGAAGTAATTAGAATTTAAAAGGGACACAGATTGGACAAGTACACCAGGCTAAGAAAGATGAACTGCTGCCAAAAAAGTTTCTTTAGCTTTCCCAGCTCTTTCTAGCCTGTATTAGAAATGCAGTTTCATGAACCTCTGTGTCTGAAAACACTTTCACAGAAAATCCTTGCAGCTGTTGAAAACATGAGAAAGATGCCACCGTCAAAAACTAGATGCCTCCTGCTCCCATTTCTCTTTTCAGCTTATTTAATAGCTGTCTTGCTTTCATCATTCCCAAAGAGGAGAGGGTTTCTGCAAACCCCTCAGAGATAAGACATCTCTTAGAGGATGATTTTTGTACATAGCACAGTTTATCTTCCTTCATCACAGGGTTTGGGGATGTTTTTTGAAGCAAAAGCTTCAAAGACTTCAAGAGTTGGTGAACACTGATGTTTGCTCTGCCGGTGAGTGACCTGCCAGGCCAGGAGTGCTGCTCCAGCACGAGAAGTGTGATGTTAGAGATCAAACTGCATGCAAAACTCAGTGGTTTCCAGTTGCCAAGGATTATTGCTAAATTTCTGCTGCTTTGAGATCTGTGCTGTGGAGGCTTTGAACTGGTGGCTCAAACAAATGTGAGGTTGCAACAGCAAAACTGCAGCTGAAAAAAAGCAAAAGTCTGTTCTGGTTTTCCTCAGCAAGCTGAAGTGGCTCACCACAAACTCCACGTTTAGCCCCTTCCACCAGGAGGTCTCAATACTTCTGGTAAAGCAAAGGCCAAAGCTAGAGCTCTGCCATAAAATCCAAGGACATAAGAAGTGCAGCTTTGGAGTGAAGCCGAAGTTGGTGTTCCACCTAGGCCATTTCTTCCCAACATCTATTATCCACCTGAAGGCATGAATGCCAAATTTCTTGAACCTCTCTCTTCCAGCAGAGACTCAACAGTTCATATTCAGACAGTGACAGAGACAACTAAAATGAGTCAACAGCCCTCTGAAGGCAAACAGGGCTCGTGTTGTCTCCCCAGGTGCAGGTGAGAAATGGTGAGTCAGGCTGGAGGAATGAGCTCTGGCAGCGGCACCTGGCACAGCCAGGCCCTCCTGACTGCCCCACTCCCAGCTCGGTGGGTCACTGCAGCTGAGGCTCTTAAGTTCCTTATCTGTCAAGTGTGCAAGAAAAAAATTTGCTGGAAGTTTGGCAAGCTCAAACAGGCTTCCAGTAACTCTCTGAGGAAGCTCACAGGATGTCATAACACAATTTACTGAAAATTGTCCCAGCATTTAAGTGTTCCTTATGGATTTAGTTCAAGCTGTGTTGGATCCCATCTGCATCAAGCTTGTGGATCCAACCACAATCTCAAAGGAATGAGAGTTTTCACCCTAGGTCACTTATGCCCACAGGTCTCATGAGGACTCTATTTCACAGACTCCTGACTCAGTTTCGAGAGAAAGAGAACAATCTTTGTACAAATACAGCTACTGCTGAACAAAGGCTCACCACACGAAGGTAGACAAAGGGTGACACATTTCAAGACATAGTGGCAGACACTGGCAAAGGAATCTTGCTATGGTAGTGGAGATACCACTTCAAAATTTGCTCCAGGACATATCAGAGGTACCAGCAGCCTGACCCATATGCAAGCAGCTACCTGGGTGTTTGGGCCATGAATCAAAGGCAACTGCACATGCTGCTCCCTGTGCTCACCTCTGTAGTCAGTGCCTGGAAATGGGTGTTCCTTAGACGTGCCAGCTCAACGGGCTGAGCAGGTCTACCTGGACTTTTGGACTGGCACTGGAAGTTGGAAGGTTGCATTTAGAATGAATCGGTTTACCTGTAAAAGGAACGTTCCTTTGAGAGCACAGAAGTGCTTGGAGGACATATCAGTAGCACTGTATTGCTGAGCAATCACCACAGATATCTACTGGAACTGTATCTCCATCTAGTACAGGCCTATGCAGCCCCACCGAAGCCTACCAAAATGTTTAAATTTAAGCACAGAGAAGGATGCTCTTTCCTCAGGAAACTCCAGATTTATGCAGGCACAGGCAGACAGTGCAGAAGTTTCCCAATTCACATTAGATCCAGATGTCCAGCTCTGGGGATTCCGAAACACCAGAGAAAAACCAAGATGAAAACGAAACAAATGCAAGCTGTACTTTATTGAAACGGGAAACCACAAACCACTCCACGTTCAATGGGAAGCCCAAACTTTGGGATTTTGTTTGTTTTGAAGAATAAAAAAAAAGACAAAATCCACCACCTTTCAACAGACAACCACTCCATGTGGCTGGTAGAGCTTTCCTCTAGGATGGGAGGGACTGAGGACCAAAACCAAGCTCAGAGTGCGCAGCATCACAGGCAACTCCCCTGCACACTTAAAACCAGTTCTTCTGGAGCTGCTCTCTCCCATTTTCTCTCCTTTAAGCCATTCCCCTACATACACATATATACATTCTGCTACTGTTCCTTGGGGTAGGAGCCCCTGCAATACAAAGGCTCAGAGGTGGGGAGACCAGGGTTTGCTGGTCAGTACCATCACCACACAAAGGCTGTTTATGCTCAGAAATACGAGCCAGGAACTGAGAGAACTTGCATGAAAAATGCAGCTTCCCATATTACAAATAAAAAAAATCCTAATGGGTCAGGATGCAGCAAAACCTTCTACTTGCTGTAAGTGTGAGAGGATACCAGGATCAGACTTTTTTATGCCAGTAGAGTTCCCCTGGGCCGGATCCATCACTCCAGTGACTCCATCCCAGAGGGGTTCTACCAAGCCCTTATAAGTTCCTGTTAACTGCACTAGCAGACCAAGTTTATAGCCCTTTTGCATTAGCCCAAAATCCCAAAGCAGCTGGGAATTACCAATAAATTTGGCCTATGAACTCCAGCTGCATTACTGGTAATGTCTTATTCTCACAGTGACAGGAGAAGGATGGAATTTTTCAAATTCATCTCCTGTAGAAGCACTGTTCTTTCCTCCAGTAGAATGGTCAGTGCTGGCCGTGCCAGCCTGTGTTCTGGGGCAGCATCCTGCATGGAAACCTGCACAGATGCACAGTGAGGACCCCCACCTGGAGGCACAGCTGGGAATCCCCAAAACAGCCTCTTCCTGCATGTCATAGCCCACCTCTGAAATTACAGCCTGCTGCAAAGAAGAGCTTCTGTGGTGTCCTTTTTCTTACTACAGAAGGAAAAAGCCACTGATGTCCTAAGCTGCCTGCATTCCTTCCCTTCTCCTGCTGCCAACCATGGCTCTAGCAAGCACATCCTACCAGGGTGAGACCCAGCAGCTTCTGCAAGGGGTTTGCCTCAGGCTGGTATTTGCCTCAGGAAACAGCCACTGTGTCCTCAGTCACCTTTCTGAAGGCCCTATGGACAAAGGTGTCTGCTCCAACCTCCCCTTCATGCAACCCAATTCAGTATGAGCTGCTCATACTGAAAGTCAGACCAGGATCTGACCTTGAAAAAACAAATAACACCCGAACCAAGAGTCACAAGGCAATCTTGAACTTCTGTTTGAAAATATTTAGGCAGGATGTCTTGCTGAGCTGACACATCTGGTTACCAGAAGGACTTCAAATAGGAGCTGTGCTGGACTAAAACGTTTCAGGATGCCCACGGAAAGAAGGAAACAAGGAGCCTGGGACAGTCATTCAGCAACAGGACTTGGAGCTGGAGCTGAAGAGCCTCAAGGTAGCCACTCCCATGGCTATCCCTGCTCAGCAGGGTTATGGACATAACTTGAAGCAAAGTCCTCTAGTCCCTCCATGCACCAAGTACAGCAGGAGGTGATGTGAAGGCTGCATTCAATTCATCTATTTTCCCTAATCCATTACTAACAAGCCCACTTTTAGCAACTTTGAAGGGCAGACACGTATGAAGCGCTGGTGCAACTGGCCTATTGATGGCCCCGGTTCAACTAAAGGAGTGAAGCATGTGGTTAACTCCATCCCTTCATGCACACCCTTGCACTCACAACTCACTCTTAGGCAAGTCTGTGACAGGATCTGAGCCTATGTTCAGGCTGGGGGAAGGATGTCTCAGCAGCAAAGCAGGCAGGAGCAGGCAGGAACATGCCTGTGTAGTCAGTTTAAAACCTCCCAAAGCATCCCAACCAGCCAGCAGGAAAGAGAGGAACTCCTGAGATTTACACAGTGCTCATTCCTGACATATTTCATCTTCTAATACAGGCAGGAAGCAGGACCCAAACTTTCAAGAGGACAAAACCCCCTTTTCTTTCCCTTCCTACACCAGGTGTGGCTTAGTAACACCAACCAGATGAAAAGAATGGGTGGTACCTGCACCAACACAGCCCTCCCTATGCACTTCCCACTCAAACAGGCATCCCTTTGGCAAGGAGGGGAGAGGCGGGTAAGCAGGATGCATTTTTCTCTTGCTTACCTAATAAAGACATAGACCATAAATAATAGCTGGTTTCCAGGTCCACACTATTGTCCAACTAGCACTCACAAAGGCAAGCAGGCAAACTCAGCGCGTACCCAGGAGACCTGGAAACACCCAGCCATTCCCGAAATAGAAACAGCTTGGCGGATCACAGCTGGAGCATGGCTGGGCCCCCACTCCCAGCACTCTGCTCTCCCAGGCAGCACTGCAAGCAGTGGGTCAGGAGGTGCATTCCTCTGACAAAAATACTATGAGAAAAAATGACCGAGCGGCAGCAGCAGCAGCAAAGTTCCCTGCAGGGGCTGCACTGGTCCCCTTCATCTCCGGGATGCTATTGGGACTGAGGGACCCCTGGGAACAGGGCTGCTTCTCATGACATCCCTGCAGAGTGCCTGGCATTGCCTTCAGCCCTGTCTGGATGCTGCAGCCCTCAGAAACTGTGCTGGGATCCTGGTTTCATCAGGAGGAAGGGAGATGCATAGCAGCACTCATAAAAAAAACCCAAAACCACAAAACTACCAAAAAAGAAAAAAAGGCTTGAAATCAGCACAAGATCCAACTGCAATCAGCTCATTGCCATAGGAACAAGTTTAGTGTTATGGCAGCCAGACAACTGGGTCCTGTAGCCTAGTGTCCTTCTGGTAACCTTGGGGAAATCATCAGCTTTTAATTACAAATCTGGGGGAACATCGGATATTAGTGTTTGCACTGCCACGTTACATCTTGGCTCTGGTTAAGGGTTCCCTTGGCTCCCAAGGTGCTGGAAGACAAACATGTATTTTCTTTTCATTTCAAGATAGCTGAAAGCCACAGACTGAGCACTGATGAGAGCTGTATGCGATTAGGAATAAATGAATAAAACATTCTTAAACAAACAAACAGAAATCCCCTGGCCTCAAACCCCCAACCAGGGAGACCCTGGGGAGCCAGAGAGATGCAGCAGTGATGGAAACCATTGGGCCAGCAAGCCTGAATCGATACCTGGTGCTCCCCAGCAGAGCAGAGTCATGGGCAGTAGCAGCAGCAGCCCACCTGTGAAACGGCCAGCAGGACACAGGGCTTGAGTCTGCATCTTGGGCTCTCAGCATAGGAAGTTCTGGTTCTCAGCATGGCACCCAACCCTGACCAGATGGGAGAGTCTTTACTGAGATACTGTCAGTGTGCCTTACAGCCTCCTTCCCCCCGATGCTGCACCGCCCTGCTGAGGGACAGGCTCAAGCTCGCCAGGTGCTGCCTGCAAGACCCCACTGCCCCATGACAGCTGCTGTACAACCCCCCAAAACCCAAGGAGCCCATGTCACACTTGCTTTCTATTTCTTGCAAGTGTGTGGGTTAACTTCGCCCAGCCACAAGGCACAATGCAGACTTACTGCTTTGAGCTCTGGCAGATTCGGGTTACATCCAGCTAGCAAGCCCTTTTCATGAGCAAGGTTAACAGCAGGGATTCTTTGGCCTGAGCAGTGTGTCCCACAGGTCTCACTCACAGCACGTGAAGGAGCCCTTTCCTTTATTCACTCACCATTTCCTGCCCTTTTGCTTCAGCAGCAAACTTCCTGCTCTCATAGTGTGTAGGGGGGATATATGGAGAGGAAAGGAGCAATCCCTCCCCACTGTACTTGTCCTCCTCCACTGTCTCTACTTCCCCATCATACAGTATCAGGATCACCAGCCGTTTCCCTCTGCTCCTTCCAGGAAAGGGGAAGCTTTGCAAACAGTCCTTCTGCTGGGAACCAGCTTTTTCAGGGAAAGCAGGGACAGAACTAACAGCACCCGCAAGCAAGGCTGGACATGCAGTTTACACAAGAAATCAATGCAACAGTGCAGGGGAAACTGCCTCCCCTGGGTAAATGGCACCCCCAGGCAACTTTGCTCATTAAGAGGAGATCAGCTGCCAGAGCAGAGGGAAGAAGGAGAGACCCAGCACAATAACCCAAACCTCCCTGCTCTGATTTTGTTATTCCAGGAGGAAGGGGAATGGAAAGGAATGTGAGTAGGCTGCAAAATCACCAGTTAACCCTGAGAGCACAGACCAGGCTGGGCTCAGCCCCTCTGTGCCACAGCACAGGCTACCCCACTCCAAAGTGGCTCCAGGAGCAACCCTGGTGCTCCCTTCTGCTTATCCCTAGTGCAAGTGAGATCAAAGTTACATTGCTGCAGGCTGCAGCCAAGGCAAGAAGTGGCCAAATTGGCCAGAGCTACACAGGCACCCTCCCCTTCACCTTGGGTGCTGTGGGGTGAGCGCAACCAGCCAGCTCATCTTAGCTGAGAGCACTGCAAATCTTCAAAGCTCTTCCCCTGTGCAAGCCTTTTCTGTGCTTCTGTCCCTGCCCTCAGCTCACGTGTGAGGCTTTGCAAGGAAAAAGCAAGCAAATTAGCCCAGCATTTGGATTGCCACTGAGGAGCCATCAATGTCAGCAACCAAGCCTGAGGACAGGAACGTGGGGGGAACCCACCACCTCTGGCCAAGATCTCCCGAGCACCAGTCTCTCCTCCCAGCCCCTGCAGTGCTCCAGCGTTTCTGTCTTATAAATACACACGCAGCGCCAGATGACTCAGCCCGCTGCTTCCCCTCAGGATTTACAGCCGGGACACGGGCAGCGGTGCAGGGGAAGGTGGAGGGAGTGGCTTTACACCATGTGAAAACAATGTCATTTGTTTTGCTGGGCACACTCACACCCTCCAACAGGAACAATCCCGCTGGAGAGGCAAAGCCGAGCACAGGAGCCGGCGGCATCCTCCACGAGCAGCTGTGCAAGGCCCCTTGCAAGGTGCATCCTGCACAAAGCTACAGCAGACACGTGGGATCCTGCCTGACCAAGCCCTTCCAGCAACACAGCTGTGGGTGTCAGAGACACTGACTCAATATACTGTAATTTAAAACAAAACTAATCTCTTCAGTTAAAAAAAAAAAAAAAAAATCAGTTATCCCAAAGACTTACACCCCTTCCCTCTCCTCCTGAAAAATCAGAGATTACCAAGCCTTTGGCTAAGGACTGCTTAGCTGGAGGGATGGAAACCTTGACAGTGGTCACACCTAAGGAGTAACAGATGTTCCTTTCCATCAGAAGTCCCTCCTACCCAGCTGAACTCAAATACATGTAGGAGACCCAATGTGCCAATCCTCTGGCAAGGAACATCCCAGAGACACTTCCAGACCTCTGGGATGTAGAGGGTAGGCAAGGAAGATCAACACAGCAAACACAACACTTGGCTGGGCCGGAGGGCAAACTGGCCAACAGCTCTGCCCACATCAACCACAGCTGGCCAGGGGTGGGAGCTCACCTTTTGTTCACAGCACAGGAATGGAAAACAGCAGCTTGGAGGGCCTGGGAAGTCACTGACCTGCCAAGAGAGGCTTCACATTGAACCAACCAAATAAATAAATAAAAGAGTGCATCTTTTCTCCAGCCAAGCAGAACTGCTAATGAAACCACTTTCCTGTATGACACACTTAGCAGTGCTTCGAGGAAATCAGGGAGGCAGTAAATCCACTGGGACAGAAAAGCCTCATCTTCCAGCCTTGACAGCACACTGTCAGCACTCAAGATTCGCATCTATAGAATAGCTTTACGGCCACAAATTCACAGACCTATTGCAATGGGATGGGTGTTTATCCATACAGCTGTGTCAAATGTTATGGGAACACGGGCCCTGCTCCAGGAAGTTAAAAATCCCTTGACTGGCACAGATTGTGCCACTCTGGAGAAGCATTGTAGGATGGCTTGTGTGCTCTTTTGTTTAAAAGTTCCTTCTCTGTTACTGAAGATATACAAGCACCTGTTAGGACTGGACTAAAGAATGCTCTCTGGACTAATGTATGCTCCATCACAGATTTCTCACCAATCACAGATACCCTTCACAGTCGTTGAGCCAACAACCGAGAGGTTTCACTGCTCCCATGTGTGAAGTGGGCAGGCACCTCTGGAATCTGCCTAATCCAAGCCCCTGTTTGGAGCAGAGTCAGCTGCAGCACATTACTCAGAGCAACCCTTTCCAGTTTTCAACAGCCCTCACAGAGAAAATGGAATTTTCCTGTATTCCAATTTATGCCCACTGCCTCTTGTCCTTCCACCAGGTGCCACTGATAAAAGCCTGTCTATCCTCTTTACTCCCCCACATGAGGCATTCATACACATGGAAGAGATCCCCCTGAACTGACTGTTCTCAAGGCTGAACAGTCCCAGCTCTCTCAGCCTCCCCTCCTGCAAGAGATGCTCCATTGGCTTCATCATCTTTATGGCCCTTTCCTAACCCAGCTCCAGTGTGTTCACTTCCTTCTTGTACCAGGGAGACCAGCACTGGAGCCACCATTCCTCATGTCTCTCACCAGGGATGAATAAAGGGGTAAAAACACATCCCTTACAATGCTGGCAGCCCTCTGCCTAATGCCTCTCCAGAGGCTGCTGGCCTGTTGGCAGAAGGGCACACTGCTGGCTCACAGTCAAACTCAGAGTCCACCGGGTCCACCAAGTGTATTTTTGCAAACGTGCTTTCCAGCTGCTTGTCCCCAGCATGTACAGGCACCTGGGGTTATCCCTCCCCAAGGGCAGGACTTTGCCCTTCTTTCTTCAACTTCAGGGGATCCCTGTTGGCTCATTCCTTCAGGCTAGCAAGGTCTTCCCTAACAGCAGCACAACCACCTGGTGTATCAACCACTCCTCCCAGTTTGGTGTCATCTACAGACCTGTAAGGATGTACTCTGCCCCTTCAGCCAGGCCACTAATGAAGGGGTTGAACAGTATCAACCCCTGGGGCACTTCACTAGTGACTGGCCTCCAGCTGGATTTTGTGTCTCCAGTCACAATCCATTGGGCATGGCAGTTCAACCAGTTTTTTGCCTTGCCTCACCATCCACTTCTCAAGCTTGTACTTCATCAAGTTGCCTGGGAGGATGTTATGGGAGAGTGTCGAAATAAAGTCAATAAACACCCACTGCTCTCCCCTCATCTACCAAGCTGGTTACCAGAGCTTTACACACGTCAAGACTGTAAGATGAGAGGGTGTAATAAATAAAGCCAACACTTTCCCAAGCTGTCTACTCATCAAAACCCAAACATAAGTAGTAAGGTGTGTTTGGGGTTATTTAGAGCGAGCAACACTGTGTATCTGTGGGTTGTTTGTATTTTTGTTTTAGGATGAAAATATAGAGATAAGAATACCCATATATCATCAGACAGAGAGAACATGGTTCCCCCACCTGTATTTCTAGATGATACCTTAAACCAAACAACAGATGCAGCAAATAGATACTGTGTGGGCTCAATTTAATCAGCATTCACCTGCATTCAGTTTACAGCAGAAACACTGGCACTGTGTCAAGTTACATCACCCCATTTTGGCAGCATCTGAATGCCTCCCACTAATGCATCACACCTTCTCTCTTGCCCTTTCTTTTCATGGGGTTAGAAGAACATCTTGTTCGGAACTTTTGTACAGTGTATACAAAAATCATACAAACAGGTTGATGCTTCTTTGTTAAAGTCTTGGGCTTTTGGCCTCTTGCCTGAGCTTCATCCCAAGAGGACAATTCACTCTACATCAAAGAAACCCCGATTTGACCTTCACCAATTGGTTGCTCCAAGACCGACCTATTACAACCCGAGGAAGGAAGTCAACCTCAAGAACTCTCACTATACTGACAACACACACAATATCTATCCCACTGTAAAAGGCACGCACCAGCAGCTCCTGGCCTCAAATAAGAGCAGTCTTGGACAGACAGGATGTGTATGCAGAGCTCTCACAAAATGGCTAAATACAGCTCACACAGCCTTCAACCATTCCACTCAAACAAGGCCCCTTTCCACACACCCTGAAGGCAGCAGTTCAGGTTGAGTACAAACCACAACCTTTTTCTTCTTCAGTCCCAAAATTTAGCCAGCTCTTTAGTTATCTATAAGCTCACCCATCCACAGCCCACCCCCATGGACCATAACATCCCAATCTGGGCACACATTTGAGCTGGACAAGACTATCCCCCATGTGTGAGTACCACCATTGCATCCTAAGGCAGCAAACATCTATTTTCCATCCAGAGACAGGCTTTAAGACTGGGGCAAACAGTTCAATTTACAGTTAACAAAATACTTGCTTTACAGCAGTCAAACAAAATACTTCATATAAACTTTTCTCCGTGTTGTGGGTGGGGAAGAGAGATGAAAAAAAAAGCAAATCAGAACAGTTTCCTCAGGTGGACACTTAAAGAAATTGCATTTGCTAGCACAAAGTCGTTTTGACAGAGATCTTCTGTCTGCCTTTCCAGGTTTAACTCAGTCTGCTAGATCTGGAGTCTTATTTCCTTGAAGTCAATGGGAGACTTTCAGTAATATAGTGAGTAATATTGTGAGAATTTGGTCCTCAGTTCGAAGTAACACAAATTATGTATACAATCAGTCAAAAAGTCTAATTGAAGAACCATTTTTTTTTTTAGGTTGAATATTGTATTCAAACACAGACATTATCATAAGGGCCCTGGAGGGCTTGGACAGCTCCAGCCAACAGGCAGAGCCTAAGAGGTTCTATGGAAACAAGGTCAGTAAATTCCCCAAAATGAATTTATTTGTTGGCAAAGACAGCACAATTCTTTGAAAAAGACATTCATCAGCTTTCCAGCATTAAGACATTTTCACCCTGAAGTCCAAAAAGGGCTTAGAGCTACTTATGCCCAGTTACTGTACATTTCCACAACAGTGTGGAGCCTTGGCAGGCTTCTCAACCAGCTGTGAGCCTCAAATCCACCAGAATGTCAGGAAAAAAAATATTTTTCCTCCCAAATTTCTGAGCAGCTGTTTCTCAGGAAAGACAAGGGCCAGCTTTCAATGGATCTGCATAGCTGCTGGGCAGGAATTAAGACACAATCACTTTAACATTGCTCACAAATCCAAGGGTGTCTTCACCTCTGTAGCATAATTTTGAGAGTGATTATTCCATATCACAGAAAATATATCTTAAAATGAACAGGCTTTCTAGAAATGCAAAATAAATGTCTAAGGATCTGAAAATAAGCCTGTTTGCTCTCTTCATGTCAGAGCCCCCTCCATATCCTTTCAACAAGTTCACTTTGGGAAACACCAAGGTTATTTCAGGCACCCATAAACCTTGCAAACAAGGAACCCACAGAACTAATTAAATTCCTGTGCTCCTCTTTCATCTTTGGCTACAGAGCTTCATCCCTTCCTTGCACCTGCAATGGAATCCATCCTGAGCTTAGGATGAGTCACATGAACTCTCATGCAAAGGAAGATACCCACAGCAACAAAAGGGTTTGAGTTGTTCTGTTTTGTGGCAGGTTTTTTTCTGTGTTAGGTTGGCCAGGTGAATCAGCTCAGAGGGTGGTCTGACTGTCAGAACAGGCACAGAACAACCAGAGATGCCTGGTTAGGGGTAGAGCTACAGGCAGGGACAGCATCTCCCCGTTCCAGTGGCTGTGAGGTGTTTAGCAACCAAGGTCCTCTCCTGTGATGACCCTCTTAGAAGCCTCACTTACTTCACCCACTCCCTTCAGGCTCCCACTGGACTGGAAACTGTCAAAGGTCAGACCATCCCATCCCTTTTTATTTCATTACCCTCCCCACCTCTGACATCTCTTAATTCGAAGCCACCCACACGCTCAGTTCATGTGACAGCTCCATCCACTAACATTTAACAGCTGACATTTTCCCCTAATTTGTTGATTCAGAGGCATGTTTTTATACATAGCAACACTCCAGAATATTGAGCCTATTTCATGTGGGGAAAAGTCTCTCATGAAGCCCATTGATTCCCACCAGAAGATCCTTTCTAGTTAATATGTGCCTGATACTCATCACTCAAATGCACCTTCAGTGAGTCACAGTCCACTGCCTCAATGTCCAAGGTACCCAGACCATGAACTACTTACTAAACCATTATATGCTGTGCCTTCCCCATTATTCTCACTTACAAAACAGAAAGAAAACCATCAAAACCCAACCAATCAACCATAAAAATCCCCAAAAGCCACCACATTCTAGAACCTCCCCCCAAAACCTCATCCTGGCTCTCAAATCAGCAGCAAGGATGCTTGGCTGGATTCTCAGGGCCAGCAAAGTGCCCAACAGCCAGTGGCCAAAGAAAAATTGATCCTGCTGAACCCAAGCAGCTCCTCCAGGTGGGAGGCTCTGTGGCACAGAGCAATCCTGTGCTGCCAATTCCCCCACGCTGGCCAGAGCACACACACATGCACTGCTGTCACTCCTTCCCCAGGCCAGCCCTCCAGTAACATCAGTCAGAGCGTGCTCACGCCAAGGAGCACACTCTGGTGCTCCCTGCACAGCTGCCAGGCTAATGAT
Source organism: Empidonax traillii (assembly GCF_003031625.1). Lineage (NCBI taxonomy): Eukaryota > Metazoa > Chordata > Aves > Passeriformes > Tyrannidae > Empidonax > Empidonax traillii. Next base: position 165,068 of record NW_020955349.1, read on the forward strand.
GGCTTATTTTCAGAGACAAGCTCCAAGACTGCTGCTGCTGGACAACTCAGGCAGCTCATGTAAGGGCTTTTCTTCTGCTCTGCATCCCTTCCCCACCACACGTTCAATCTCACAGGATCACAGTCATGCCATAGGTCTTTGGACACTTTTGCAATGGTATCAGTGTGCAACATGTCTGAAATTCCCATTCCCTGAGCACAGGAAACGCCCCTCTCTCCTGGTGCCAGGTACAGCCCCTTCCAGTCCACCAGTGGGGGTTTGGGCCCCTACCAGGGCAGGGCCTTTCCAAGGCTCTAGGCTACTGTGGCTCCACCTGGAGGGACAGACAGGTAAGCTGTAGTGCAAGAGGCTCAGACAGATGGAAAGAAAGGGATAAATTCCACCCCAAACAACCACTATGAGGTAGATGGGCATTCCAGGCTCTTACTGTTTGCCATCTTCTACAGATCTTCTAGATTCAAACCCCAAATGAGATTCAGGTTAATGGAAACCTTATTTACTTCTGCTGGGTTTGGATCAAGCCCCTCCTAGGTAAAACACCCCAACAGTTAATGGACATGCAGCATACATGGAGCTTCCACTCCTATTAGCAGGTCTCTCTGAGACAAAACAATTTTCCATCCATGCATTAAGCCAGTCCAATACTGACATCAGCTCATTTCCATTGATCCTCATTACATAATAGTGACTTAATTCTCCATAGAATTGAATTTTCCATATGTTTGGATCTTTTGCAGTTGCTACATTACTTCCTTGTTCCCTGCTGAATTTATACTTTATTATCTCTTTGTCCTATACTTAAAATTGTGGCCTTTGCTGCAAGCAGAAATTTCTACAGATTTCTTATGGTTTTCTGATACATTTATGACATCAATTTCCTTCCATCTGAGAGACCTCCATGACAATACTGCAGTATGGACACCGCTGCAGATTTCAGGATTGCCACCAGTTCTGGAGTGAAGTTACATTTTGTTACAACATACATTAAGAGTAGCTAACATGGCACGCAAGTTTTTAGGTACATTTGCTGTTATTTATAATTAATAAACATCACTTTTATGAGATCTGGAAGTTGTCCAAAAACCCCAGCTGATTGCAAAGGCTGAAGTTTTATGGCTGTAGATGAGAATTCTCACTGCATGCGTCCCACCCAATAGACAGAACTCTCTGTCAAGAAGTAAAACTATCATGATCTCTCAGCAGCTTCACTTGGATAACACTAACACCTGTAGGCTGTTTCCTGGAGAACTGGAGCTCACATTTCCAGTCTCTCTGAGAGCACACACATTCCCAGTGCTACTCACAAGAAAACATTTTTCACATGATGCCACTGGGTAAAGCCATTAACTTTCACACTACTCCTTTATAGTAAAGGCAGTTCCATGTACTCAAGATGGGAGTAAACTGGAGCATGAGAACATCAAAAACACCACCAGAAAGTAGGAGTACACCTGCACTGCCATGCTACAGACTGCTGGAGTTTTATTTGGGTTAGGCAAAACTGCAGAACATCTCCATTGACACAATAAGACACAACCCACTTTGCATCCCTGCCATATCCCTTCACTTCCTTTCCAATTCACTGAACTTATTTTCCATTTTCTTGCTAACTCTAATACAAGAAACCTTACAAAGCTCTACCAGAGCTATTCATATACTGAAAGTTCACAGCAATACTTCAGCCCTTCTGTAAATTAAGGTTTGAGAGATCAATTACAATGCTGATCCAATCTGAGAATACTAGTCAGAGAGCAGGCTAAATTCACCTAACACTTTTCTTTCCATCCTCCTTTCCCATCTTATTTGTATTCACACCCACCTCCCAAATTTCAGGAGTTCGGGTGTGGGCAGGGGTACAAGTCCTGGCAAAGGAAGGTTCAGATTTCTTGTCAAATCAGTACTTTGTTCAACAAGAATACGAAAGTTGCCCTGGTAAGAAACTCAAGAAAGTTACAGGAAAGGCTACAGCATCTACAACTGCAAGAGCAACACCCAGCCCCAACAGTAAGGAGTCAAGACAAGGCAGAAGTGCTCAGCTTGAACAGCTGAAATGGTGTGGGGGGTCCAAGAGCAGCCTTCCAACATCTAGGAGGACACTAAGGAGAAGACCCAGCTCTGTGGACATAATTAGAAACAGGGAGGTGCCAACTGGACATATGGGGAAAAAAATTCTCCATGCATTCTCCTCTGAGGTTTTCAAGACCTGACAGGAGAAATTCCCAAGTAAGATGGTCTGAATTTAGTGTTGGCCCTGCTCTGAGCATGTGGCTGGGGTCGAGACTTTTCCAAGTCCCTTTGGAGTCCAACAGTAAAGCCTCATTAAAAACACATTCAAAAATATCCTATTGAAGAGATTGAGATTTAGGGGAAAGACAATCTAACAGAAGGATCCTTGGGCTGAAGAAGCCTTTGCTGTGGCAGAAGAGCAACTGTCCACAATAAGACTATTAATAAAAATAAAATTAAAGCAATCATCTGCTCCTCAAGCCTTCATAGAAAGAAACTCCTTCTGCCCCTTCAGGTCTTTGAAAATGATGTTAGTTCCTGGAAATGCATCATCAAAACAAATCATCATAATGGTATGTACCACGGGAAGTTCAAAGAGGAAGAGAAGCATTTGATTATATCTGGGAGCTCTCAGTCCTCTCTGCTGTAGGATGGACAGCAGGTGCCATCTCCCTCCCACACACCCCAGGATGGGAGAACCTGTGACCCTGTTCATTTCTCCCCAAGGAAGGGAAGCAATCCATCAGCCCTGCTCCATCTCTCACCTGCACAGCCTGCCAGAGGCCAGCAGGGCTGCCCTGGCCATGTCCTCAGCAGCTGCGCTGAGCAGAGAGCCCTCCCAGCCACCACAGGGGTGGTCCCTGCCCCCGGCCTGCAGTCCAGCTCAACAGCCCACAAGCACCTTGCTGCCCTCCAGCCACACTCTTGCCACTTTTGGTTTGCAAACCTTGAGCTTCTGCCCCATCTCTAAGCACCATCTCTGCACTCACATGCACAAATCACACAGTGGTGTTACAGGGGGACAGCTGAGTGCAGGTGGGCTGTGACACTGAGAGCCAGGGTGGTTTTGGTTTGGGGACAGCATGCAAGGTGGGCAGCTGCATTGTCAGCACATCCCCTGGTACAGACACACTGTCTCCAGTTCTCAAATCACAGCACTGGCTGTTCTTTGGCATCAATCAAAATGGCTTTTTCCTTGCCATGCCAAGAAAGTAAATTATCTGACTCTTCCATTATATATATCCAACACTAATACATGCCCTTATACACCATGACCTTAAGAGTAACAAGACCTCCCAATACACAAGACCTTGAAATAACTGAGGCAAGTCACTTCACCGGGAATATTTTGCATTTAGATAGGGAGAACACCTGAACATGCACACTTTCCAGACAATGGGATTAACTAGAAGGCCTAAAGGATCTTTCCCTCTCTCATTTTGTCACATCTATACCTGCAAAGCTTGAGCTACCTAATCAGACTACTATTTTGCATCAAATTCTGTGACTAGGGCTACAACACAGACCAGGAAAGCTCTTGGACTGGAAGTCCCTGCTGCCAGGCATCACTGAAGGACCTGCACATCCTCAGCATCCTGAGTGAGCCCACTAACCAGTGCTTTGCCACTCAACAGACTGGTTCCTCTCCCCAGCACACTGTTCCTACTCCCATTGCTGCCCAGACTATCAGCAAGCCAAACCAGCAGAAGAATAAGCTGGTGAAAAGCCACTAGCTGTCTGCTGGTGAGAAGGAGAACTAATGCCAGAGATGGTGCAGGCAAGGAGCTGAGATTGTGAGGCTGAGGGCTGGGCCATCCTCCTCAGCAGAAATAAACTGTTAATAGCAGGATACTTCACAAGGCAACTGTGCCAAAGAAGTCCCCACCTCCTGCATGCAGGCACCAAAAAGAACCAGGAAACATTCTGAGGCCCTCTTCAGGTGGACACCCATTCGTTTGTAGCCTACAGAGCACAGACAGTAGCACAGAACAAAACGCAGGTCAGTGGGTGGATGCAGAATAAAGCTGCAGCAATAATGAACACCAGTGACACTTTCCTTTCACACTGGGAATTGCCAACATCTCTCCGTGCCGAGCCAGATGTGTTTCACCACATCCCCAGGGTGCTGGCCACGCCGGCACGGCTCGGGCCACGCGTGTGAGCTTGCGGCAGGCGCAGAGACCCAGCTGTGTTTGTTGGGTCAGCTGCAGTGCCACGAAACACAGCTGCACTGCTCAGGGCCGGTCACCTGGCTCCAGATAAAAGCAGCTCAGTAGCAAGATGCTGGCCCATCCCTGCTCCGTGCAACCCGAGCCAAGCCAGTGACCAAGCGGGGTCTGGCCGCGTCTGCCTTCTCACCCAGAGGGCTGTGAAAGGTGACAAAGGGGATGGTGCACTGAGGCAGGGTGAAGAGGGGGCAGCATAGATAGATTATGGAGCTTGACCTGTGGCCAGGAGATCCCAATTTTCATCCTGGCCTGGTTTGAGCTGCGGGAAGTCTTTCCCCTTCCTGCTTTGTCCACGTTGCTCATTATTCGTATCTTGATAGGAATGATCTTCCCCCACCCCCAGTCCTCTCTGACTTCAGGAAAACTCTTGGCAACCAATATCAGAAGTGGTTTTTTCTCTTTTCAGAGAAGACTCCACACTTCATTTCAGATGGCTTTTTTATGGTTTTCATTTTCACATAATATACACTATGACTGGTGTGTCAAAGCCATCATAGCCTAAATCTTCACATTTTATTTCTAAACTCACTATAAAGAATTGTTTCCTGCTACTGACTGAGTCATCTCCTCTAGATCAAAGCTTCTCCTGCTCTAAGTGAAACAAAACAGTTTGGTATTTGACTCTTTCATCTAGAAGCCAGTTCTGTCTGTACTAAGCAGCAACTCCCTTTACATATTCAAAATGGAACATTCTCCTTCCTTCTGTCAGTATGATGGCAGAGCAGCCCTGCACACTTGGGAATAACTCACAAAAAGCAAGTGTATGAATGAGGGAAGGCAATTGTGCAATCAAAGGTTGAAAGAAAATCTGAAATTCCAACCCAGAGTCTGGGATAAGTAAACATTCTTAGGAGCACCATTTCATCAGCAGCTGGAGAGGCGTCAGCCCAAAGGGTCAGAGCAGGTGAAGATGTCAGGATGGATGAGGTCTGTTCTCCACTGCCAGCTCCACAGACCTCAGGACCAGGGACCTCAGATCTTGCTGGGGCGTCCACAGATGATTTGGCTGCCTGTCTCCAGTGCAGTAGAGCCTCCTCATCTTTCACAGTCCAAATAACTGTGTCTGGAGCAGGGGTCAGCAGCGTCAGCGCTATGAGCACCCGGAACTGTGAGCGTGGCTGCTTGGCTTAGAAATTCCTCCTCTATCACAAATCAGCTTTCCTTATATTAAATTCAAAGGCATCTTTATCGAGTGCACCAGAAATACGGTTAAGTAATTTCTTAAGTAACGTATCAATAAAAATGGGTAAAACTTGCAGTAAACCTAATGTAAATCTTAGATCAAATCTGATCCTTGTGGTCAGCCCATTGACTATGCTGGAATGACACCAGGAATGATTTTGGCCCTTCCTATCTTGTCTAAATGTGGGCCAAAAGACATTCATGTTCACAGGAAAAACAAGAACACATGCTGGAAACAGAGCATGTCCAACAAAAACCTCAATCAGGCATGGAAACAAAGGAAAACTGCAAAGATTTCATAGCTAATCAGGAGTGTCAGTGTGAAGTTGTCTGACCAGAGTCACATGTTAGAAGAATACCTTAAAGGAAACATTGGAGCATCATCCGGACCTACTCATTTCTTAATGGAGACACCGAGCACCAAATGATGCAAGAACACGGAATCTGGAAGTTGTGCACAACAGACCACGGCCTTTATCCTGTTTTTGAGGCAACACTAGTCCAAAGAGACAGTCAACAGCCTTACATTAACTGTGAGGATAGTCTGTTTTATCACCTGCACAGTTTTATCACTACTAGGACACCCAACATACAATCTTCAAACCCTCTCACACAAGTAACATTCTCTGTGCTCAACACCCAGCTGTCAGTCCCTATGGCTTTGGCATTCCTGTGGGGATGTAACTGAGCACTACAAGAATAAAAGGCTGACCAGAGCTGAAATGGTATCAGCAGCAAACGAAAAAACCACCCAGCACATAAGCTTAGGGGATGTCATTATTTAAGCCAAAGAATTGAAGGAAGGCTGACGTAGCCAGTCCAAAGAAATGGACGCGAAATTCTGTGCCGTTTACTACAAAATTTCAGCCAGAGTCAATCTTTGCCTCTGAGTGCTGCCCCTGAGACACAGGCCATGCTCTGGCTTGGCTGGACTCACCAGTGGTGCTAATGTCCAACTGCTGGACAAACCTGCCCTCTCCCTTCCTACAGCACCCCAGGTTTGTCAACTCACCATCGTCCAAAGCTTGTTGCACTTATTTCTAAGTAGTACAATAAACCAAAAGAGCAATGACAGTTTTAAGAGCTCCAGTGAACTATCAGAATTAAAAATAAATCATTCTGTTTCGGGGAATGCTGAGCCTCCTGGGCCTAGAAAGCATTTGTTTCTCTTCTCAGCCAGACATGGGAATTCAGCCTTTAGGATAAAGTATGGGAATTCTGATTGCCATTTCACTTCCCCCCACTCTGCCAACTCCCACTTCAATTTCCAGAAATAGGTCTCTTCTACACTCAGAGAGCATCTGTTTGAACAACCCAATATGAAAACTACATTCACTGAAGTTAACCAGTGCAGAATGCTAACAGACATGGGCTTAAAGCAACTGCCTCCTTGCCCAGGTTTGTTCTGTTTCATATATTGCCAGTTTATGCTGGCTTAGTATAAACCAGTGTAACCCACAGAAACAGATTTGATCAGTATTTTGACATACATAGGTGATTAAAGCAAGAGCCTGCTGAGCTGAAGATGTGACCAGCTACCATGATCCAAGCGCTCAGATGACAGACCACATTAAGAGAGTCTCAGGAGCTGTGGATCACGATCAGAGAGAGAATTACAACACAATATCCCAGAAATCAAGAGTATATGTTAGCGTAATTAATATATTTCAAGATTGATTTTCTGGGGAATTTTTCTAGAACCAGGTCTTGGAGTTCACATGGACTCAAACTTAAGCCAAACCACACTTGGAGCACTGATAATTTTCTGACACACTTTAATTGGTTACAGGGTCTGTACAGCAACTGCATTAAGGCAGCCAGCACCAAATAAGTCAATAATTCCTTTCAGCACTACTTGGAAGTCAACCTAATTTCCAGGAAGTATCATCTCACAAGGGAAACAATTTCAAAGCTCTAGCTGCAGCAAATTAAACTGAAATGGCATCTGGGCAACTATATAATATCATCAGCTAGTACTGCTCATTAGAGAAAGGTGAGAAACACTATGCATGGATACTTGTGTGTGTTTCCTGTAACATAACTAGAGGAGAGAAGATCGAATAAAGTTGAAGCAGTAATGGAAACCTGTGTTTATATAAAATAATACCATGCTTAACTCGAGTAAATAATTTACTAGTGTTGCTTTGCTCAATTATATGGTAGCTAACTTCTATTTTCTGTCAGTAAGAAGAAAGGAGACCTTTTGGTTTTGTTTTGAGGTGAGTGGATCTCCACTGTAAACCTCAGAGAATACTTCTGTTGCTCCTTAACCAATTCAGCCTTGGCCTTGCAACAAGACAGGTCCTTGTTAGCAGAAAATTGATTATATTATTAACTCCTTAGTGTTATGATTACTTAAGGTATAGACACGATTAGGTAACGCTCAATTAGAAATGTCACAAGAAGTCCTCATGTCTTCCTAGAGCCAAAGGAGGTATTGCCAGAGGAACTGGTGGGTGAAGGAGGCAGAGCACACAAAGGCTGCTCTGCAGAGATGACTTGTTCCAGAGATCACATGACCAACAACCACATCCAGCTCTGACACTGCTGCTCAGGGAAGCAAGACACAAGTAAGTGTGGAGTACAAATACTGTGGTGGGAGAAAACCAAAACCATCCAAAACTGTCACACACACATTTCACTGGTGACTGCACTGCTCTGGGGCACTTTCAAGTGACCATCTGTCAGTGAGACAGGCGAGGCTGTTGAACTCCAAACGCACCTGCAGGCCCAGCACTGCCTACACTTACAGCCCCAGGCACCAAGTGCAACATGTCCCAGATGATGCAAACAACCCTCACGGACTGAAAAAAATCAGGATAAAAAGCACGTAGCCACCGTGCTGCCCAGCAGACTGCAAACCCCTGCAGCAGCTGATGGTGGAGCCAGGGCCACCCTGCTTGGTGTGGCCTCAGGCTTGGGCCGGAGGGCACCTGGACCACAGAGCAGCCAGGCTTGCCTGCCTTTGCCTGGCACCTCCGCTTGGACCTACCTCGTGCAGTGTCAAACACCTGTCTGAGGTGGGATGATATGAATGCACATCCCACCCCTCAGCCCAGATAATCACAGTAAGGTAAAGATCTGACTCAGCTGCTTTGTAGATTGAGCTCAATTAGTCTGAGCAGTTCTCTTCTTCTTTATCGTACTTCAGCAGCTACCAAGATCAGTCAATTCCATAGCAGATGAGGAATGGTACATTGCAATCCCAGCTCTCTGCCAGATTCTCCAGGGCAGTGGAGAAATCAGAAAAGTACAACAATAAAACCAGCAGAGGTTCCCACCATTCGAGACAACGTGGCACATTTTTAGAGACTACAGTAGAACACAAAGGATCCTTGAAGACACTGGATTTATACAAAGGAGACAGGACACACTCCCCAGCCAAGCAGCTGGGATGAAGCTGCTGATGGGATGGATGGAGCAGACGGCCTCCAGCTGTCACAAGCTGCTGTAGAAGTCTGGGCTTGCCACATCTCCACTTTTAAAGGCAGCCCCGATTTCCAATCTTCTCATATTTTGCTGCCAGAAGTGGGGGCCACCTAACTGCTGAGACCAAGGATCTGTTACCAGCTGGCACCAGAAAGCTTCTCTGCATTCTACTGATTCCAGCTCCTTCACAGCCGGACCACCAGAAGTCAGGGCTGTTTGGCACTGGGGCTGTCTGGACACATACATGGGCTTATTCCAGAGATGACAAATTGACACTGCTACTGGAGGCTGTGGGACTGCAGCTGGCTTGGTTGCATTCCTCAGCAGAAGAAAGCTCCACATTTCACACACACTGTTAAGGAGATTTCCAGCTAAAGCCACTGGTGACATCGTGTAACCTTGTGCAACTCAGGTTCTCTGCGAACCAGCTCTTTCTTCCCAAGCCTTAATAGTTGTCATACTTTGCACTGACAACAGCAATGATGAGATCTGCAGAGTGACTTTGGATCATAGATTTCTTTGCAGATACCTTATCTCGTCTCACAGTAGCCTGCACACACACTTCCCCTTGCCACCTGCCTGAGAACACACAAAGACTCCAGGACAGAGATCCCCTCCTTGCAGCAGACCAAGACACGCTCCCCATCTAACTCAGTTCAAGAGGGAAGGGCTCAAGCCACAACTTGAGGATCAGCTACAAGAATCTCCTGGCTCAGACCCACCTCTTCCAAAGCACTGCTGCCAAAGTGTTATGCAAACTTCTTCAAAAAGCATCCCAACTGCTTAGTTGCCCACCTCTACACCCCAAACTCAGTGCCAACTCTGGAAAGCCTCATTAATTATTTGCAAGATTGGGAATCTAAAGATACTTTTTAAAAGATTCAGTCTCCTAAGACAGAAAAGCAAGTGAAAAAACACATGCAGCACACCAGTGATGGGGGTGGCCACTGGTCCTGGTTCTCTCTGGAGGAGATCCCTACACTCAGAAATAAGAAGCCCACAGGCTACACTGCCAGCTAAGACTTGTGGATCCCTATTTCCCAGGCTTTTTCTAAGACTTGTGCTATACTTTTATCCTAAGAAAATCCAAACGGGAAAAAATCTTTATACAACACAGTCCACCCATCGAGGGGAAATACTGGCTTTTATTAAATTGCAAGTGGCCAAGTTATGTTATGTGGGAATTTCAGTCTGATCCCATAATTCTGAGATATTTACTTCCAGACAGAGCTGTTTATAACCAAAGACAATGCTGCCATACACCAAACCATCCTCAGACTTGCTTTCTATGGAATTTTGCCCAGAAAGAAAGCAATAGGTCAGTCGGGGAGGGGAATGTACTTTAGTCTCGGCCCTTGTCTTTAGAACTTCAGACCAACCCAGCACATCTCCCAAGCCTCCCTTCCACAGCATCCTGCTACACTGTGGGTCCTGCACTGACCTGCCCTGCTGCCCCCCAGCCCATGGTAGCGATGGGGAGCCAATCCCTTCCTGCAGCAGGAACTACCCTACTCACCTCCTCCAGTGACAGCTGCTCTCCTGCCCAGCCTGGCCCACCAGCCCCAAGCCAAACCACTCCCAGTGGTGCCAGCCCTGGTTGTTCTCTCTCTGGGCTGTGGCCGGAGCAAGAAGCCGGATTTGGACCAAGGGCTTGGCCCTGCAGAAGGGGCGCGAGCAGGCACAGAGCCAGCACTGCTTTGCTGCAGCTTCTCAAAGGGCTTGGCTCCTCTGGCCACCCTTAGCAACTTGTGTTTGTTTTGGAGGCTTTTCCCTCCTAAAGCTCTGCTCCCCGGGTTTAAGTGAATTTAGTGTTTTTATTTTCTTAAAAAATAAGAACTTTGGGTACTGAGAGATCAGTGTCTTCCTACTGAACACTCCTAAACAGATTTTTCTTTTGTGAACTTTTACAGGCATTCCTCCAGTTCATACAAGGTTTTCAACTGTGCACTGTAGCACACAGCAAGAACTTCCCAAATTTAATGCCTCTTCTTCACATTGCAGCATATCTCTTGCAATGGAAATGCCTTCTTTTAGCTACTACAAGGGAACTTGCCTGTTCAGTAGCACTTCTTCTTTATCCAGACCCACAACAGAGTCATGTAAGTGGCTCCAGCCCAGAAACGGGCTGTATTGGCACCTCCACTAGCAGCTCTTTGTGGCAAGGGCCTGTCAGACACATCTCTGACCCACTGAGCTGTGCTGACAGGTTGCTGTACAGACTGGACCAGTCTGTCTTGTCTGTTGACCTGAGAGAAAAACACAAATGACTCAACTTCCAAGATGAAGTAAACAATAATATGCAGGTCATCAAACTGGCTGTGTGACTGCAGGATCCCAATTTACTTGCTGGGTCTGGATCTGTGCTTCAGCAGCTTCGGAGAGGAACACCTATGCCCTAGGTGCACATGCTCTGCATCATCTTTAATGATAGGTGCACCTCTTAGTTTTGGTTCCCCAAGATGTCCACTACAGCTCTGGGCTCTCCAGTTGCTATTGCCTGCAGATGCACTTCCCTGCCTTAAATTAATCCTTCCTTTCCAGAGGGTATAGTAAATTAGAGTTTACAAAGACTTCTTAACAGAACAGCATTCCTAATTTCCCTGACCCAGGCAGGATGGTTGCAAGCATAGCACTGGCCATTGGTTAAGGAGCTTGGGATTCAGGTCCTGGATTTGCCATGAAATCTTAAGGGATTCAGTCGAGTCACTAAATCCTTCATATTTGCTGTATGTTGAGATGGAAACATTGAGGAGTAAGTATGCAGCTGAGCAGGCATCCAGAATTCAGATCTGAAAGCCTTGTGGTGCTTTGCTGTGCAGACCTGCAGAGCCTGGGTGACATGAGCTCCCCAGCTGCCTGCTTGCCCCCAGTCCATCGTCGCTGCTGGGAGCTGAAAGAGCCAGCCATGAGTCTAAATAAAGCAGTACAAGCATTTTTGCATAGACACTCCCTGTGTTCCTGGGCTGTGGGTGTTCAATGACAGCGATCAGTGACAACCTGCAAACAATAAACTCATTCACAGGGTACCTCCAGTCCCAGCCCGGCACATGGAGCTCACAACAGGGAGTGGTGAAGGTGTGCGGAGGAAGAGGAGCAAGACTGACTTACATGCTAGAAGATACCACAAGAGTAAAGGCTCATGCCCTGCCAGGAGCACTCCAAAAGCAGATGCCCAAAGGTTCAGAGCTTGTGAGCTAGCTAGCTTTTATCCTTTTTTTTTTTATTTTTTTTTTATTTTTTTTTTTTTTTTTTTTTTTTTTTTTTTTTTTTTTTTTTTTTTTTTTTTTTTTTTTTTTTTTTTTTTTTTTTTAGGAAGAAAGCTTCTCTCCTAGCTTCAGAAGCAGGGCTCTTGGCAATTTTTGGTAGTTACACAGATGGAGCACAGACCCCAGAGCAGCAGGGCTACAGGGGTATTGTCCCGCTGCTCTTCACTGCACGGATCCCTGCCCCTTACTCCCAAGAGATGAAGCAAGACCCATTTTGGGGATAGCAAAAGGAGCACCCCTAACCTGGCAGTTACACACACCCCGCAAGGGCCACCACTTCTCATCGAATGGGGCTGAAGCCAGCATCCCTACAGCCTCATGCCCATCTGCAGTGAGCCTGTCCTGGTGTGGAGAGCCCCAGGGAGCCTCATTTGTGCCCAATACAAATCAAAGCATCCTCATGTGCCCTGTTTAAACAAGAAAGGCAGCTGTGCTAGAAGAGACAGAAATACTACACTGGCACAGGTGACAGTGTGTAGGATGGCTTGGAAGGGTGGACACGGCAGATGTATAATTGAGACAGGCTGTGGTTTCAGTCACATAAAAAAGTTTCATGTCCTCAATCCCTGCAGAGTAAACAACTCTGCACTCTTGCTGCCTATTCCCCAGCAGAGTGTGGGGAGTGAGTTCCATTCTCCAAAACCAACCAGGGTCACTCTCACAGAAGTGAGAGTTACTGTATCTTAAGAGTAACTTTAAGAGGTTATGCACGACATTAATTTTCATCTGCATTTAAAAGAAGGCTCAGTCTGGCAGCTGAAAGTTGTATTGGATTTGGCACAGAGAAGTACATTGCCCTGCTTTCTCCAGTTGCCACACCAAGACAATGAGCTAAACACAACAGCTGTGCGGACGATCAGCTGAGGAGAAACCACATATGTCTGTACAGAACCCAGATCATGTTCATATGAATCAATCCATTTCCGACTCTGATTAACAAGAGTTTATAAAGGGTCTCAGATTGCTACCAGGCCAGGGCTCATGTCTTTTATTCATGTCTGCACTTTGCGGTTTAATCCCTGTATTTGCAAAAACTTGTTAAAAGGAACACGTGCCGGTGTCCCAAACAGACTCACCTCCCTTTCCCCTCCCAGTTAAAACACGTTAACTAGGAAGCAAACACTCCTTCTTTCTGCCAAGTCACTATTTTAATCCTTATCAACACTAAACTGTTGGCTTCTGTGAAGAAGACCACCTCTCCTCCATTGGCAAACAATGCTCCTCTCCATGGGGGAGCACTGCAAACACTACTGAAGACCCACCGATAAGAGATTTGAAACTTGTATCTTTGCTCAACAGAGATAGTAAAACATGAATGCCAAACACCTTTCTTTGAAGAACTGAGCTGCAAGTTGCCTCACATATACTTTCTAATCACAGAGAGAAGGTGGATCTTTAAATAGCATCTTCACCAACAGAAGGCATTCTTTAGAGTGGCCTGACAGAAAAAACCTTAATTCACGTGAAGGTCACCCTTCAGAGCTTAAACAGCCTAACAAGAGTCAAGACACAGTGTCTTCCTATGCAGCTGGCCTTGCAACCTCATTTGCAGTCACTGGGAAAGGAAGCCCATTCCCAGGAGAGTTTCACAATCCCTCCTTCTCTTCCCACCATGCAAGTCCAACAGCACCAGCTATTCCCACTCCACTGGTACCATCCTGCCAGCCGCCAGCCCCAGCCTCTCACCCCACCTGGCCCTGCATGCTCCACCCATCCAGATTCCCGAGGCTGCTTCACTTGCCATTGAAATAGGAGAGACACCCCCTTCATGTGCTCGGCTAGAGTCCAGATTAATGCACATCCCTGCCTGTCTTTAAAGGAAAAAAATGCTGCAGTTTTGCTGATGCTTGCAAGCCTAATTTCCTAAGTAAGAGGAGAGATCTTGCAGTCAAATTCCTCTTCTCCAAACAACAGGCTGTTGTTCATTGCACAACAGCCCTGTTTGAGTCCGTGCATCTCTATCATTACAGGATTTCCCTGCACAAGCACTCTGCCTGGCTCGTGGCAAGGATGAAAACTTCCTGTACCATGGCAGCAATGAGTTATCCCCACCAGAACAGGCACATATCCCTCGTGCTTATTAACAACTCACTCCTCTGCCTTCTCCACCTGCTCCTCAGGGCTCCTAACTCCCACATGTTCTCCTCCAGCCCAGCTCTTCCCCTGCACTTTGCAAGCCCCAGGTGAGTCCAGTTACACCTCCCACCCACTGTCCAAGCTCCGGCCACCACCTGTGGCTGCCCCCCAGGGCTGGTGATGCCTTGGTGCCTCATTAACAGCCCCCCCAACTCTGCCGTGCTCCCAGACTCATTACCACTCACACAAAAAGCACTGGCAAGGCTCCGCGATCAGTTGCGCTCGCTATTCATTACACATGTGCAGAACACATCCCTGCTGCTCTGAGGGAGCAGTGTGCGTATTCAGAAAGACAATATACAAAACATAGCTGAATCCTAATGAATCTGCTGCTTTACTACTGGAACTGAATGGAATCGTGCAGACCCTGCCAGCAGGAGGGGAAAAAAAAAAAAAAAAAAGACAAGACTACACAATATTTGAGTTGTAATATAATCTTTAGCATCGCTTTTGCGGTACGTTACTATTGTGCTTATCAGGCCTGTAAAGTATCAATTATAATGAGGAAAAGGATCAAAATGCAACAGGCAGCACAGTGCCAGCCCTGTCAGAATATTAAAGTCAAAAAACCACAGTCCTGGCAAAAATTAACTTCACACAGTATGATACCTCGACAAATAAAGTCCCCACCAAAGCAGGATTAAGCAACAAGAGCTATTAGTTCAGATGCATCTACTGAGGTCTAACCAAACCTTCCTGTTTTGATGGTAACAAGCCCAAATGAGGTCAGGCAGGAATACATCTGTTTAGTACCAAGTTCCATACTTAAATGTTCAAGCTCCACGAGGGGAACAGCAGTTACAAGAAGAGTCACATTTCCTCTCAGCAGGTAAGATTTACTGCAAACTTACTCTGTGCTACACAAATGCTGGATCCGCCTCCTCCAGGTGAAGCTTTTATGCACCAGCAGGAGCAGAAATCACAGAGCACCCACACGCATCTGAGTGGCCCCTGCCTGGGCATCTTGCCCCACCTCCTCCCTCCTCAGCTGGCAAGGAGCGCTCAGGTTTGAGAAGTGTCCAAGAGTGCCCATAGCAGCACAGACCCGAGATGCGCCAACCTCGGTGATTACGACCAAGCGGCATCACAGAGGAAGCGCCAGAGCCATTGATTGTGGGGAAATAAATGGGCTGTGGGTGACAGCCAGCCTCGATGAGACCTGCCAGGGAGAAAGCTGGGAGCTGCTCGCATACCCTCTCCCTAACCACCAAAACTATTTGCGTTTAGACAACAGGATACTCAGTGTCGTGCCTGTTCAGCCTGGCAGGGTGGGAAGTCTCCGTAGATGAGGGGTTTAGGGCGAAAGACCGAGCGGGCAATGTCAGACAATTGAGCGGCTGCAGAAAACGCAGCAAGACGCTGCTTTTAAGTGACAAAAAAAGGGTCCTGACCCGTGAATCGGGCAAAACGCGAAGTTTCTCCACATCTCCCTCACTACCTGCCCGGTGCCCGGGACAGGTACGCAGGGACTTCAGATCGCCGGGCGGGACCTGCCCGCGCTGCCCCGCGCTTTCCCCGCCGCTCCCGCCGCCCGGCCTCGCTCGCAGGGACCGCTGACCCTCCATCCCCGAGCTGACCCCGGCCCCACTTGCGGGAACCCCGATTCCTAGCCCCACTCGCGGAGACTGCCTCCCCCGGGAGCCGGCTATCTACCTACAGCCGTCCCCACTATCTGTCCGCCTCCTCCTTCTCGGATCCGGACCCTCTCCCTCGTCGCCCGGTCCCACTCGCGGGACAACCCCTGCCTGGCCCCTGGAACTGCGCTCGGGCTCCACTCTCGGGGACCCCTTTTCCTCGCAGCTAGTCCCGGTCCCACGCTCGGGAAACATCCCCTCGGGAGCTGCCCCCGCCCGCCACATCCCATCACTGCTGCGGTTTTCCACTCGAGGGAACAACAATGTCAATAGGTCTGTCACCCCCCCCCCCCCCCCCCCCCCCCCCCCCCCCCCCCCCCCCCCCCCCCCCCCCCCCCCCCCCCCCCCCCCCCCCCCCCCCCCCCCCCCCCCCCCCCCCCCCCCCCCCCCCCCCCCCCCCCCCCCCCAAGGACCACCACACCTCTCCCCCTCCAGCTTCGCCCCCGCAGGTCCCCGATACCCCCCCGGCGGGCCCCGCGGGACACGGACACGCGTGACGCCCCCGTCCCCTCACCTTTGTATTTCTCCATGGGGGTGCAGCGGGGCCGTAGCCCAGCAGCTCCCGAAGGCTCCGGGACACGGCACCGCCTGCGCTCGGCTCCGCTCCCCTCCCGTATCCTCCCGTTCCAGCAGCGCCGGCTCCCCCGGCCGGCCCGGGCCGCCCCGCCCGCGCCGCCGCCCCGCCCCGGAGCCGCGGAGCTGGCCGGGATCGGCGCTCCGGGGGCTGGGATGGAGAGCTGGCACGGGGAGGAGGACCCTCTCCGCCGGCCGGTCCCGGGGAGCGGAGCCGAACTGGGGCCGGCGGCAGGAGAGGAGAGCCCCGGGGTGCCCGGCTGAGCCCGTGGGTGGCTCCTGGGGCTCCTCGCTGCTCCCCAGCGCTGTGCCCGGGGCGGGGGTGCCTTGCCTGCGCCCCGTGTTCGGGATGGTGTGTGCTCCGGCTGCAGTGGGGCTTTGGGCACATCCAGAGAAAAGCCCTGGTTATCCCAGGATAGCCGTGTGTGGTTCCGGTCGTTCTCGGTGCCAAGACCCCAGGGCTGGAGGCTGCCAGGGAGCCACCTCCTCTTTGCGCTGGGTTGGCAGGCTGGAAAGCTGAGTTTTCCTTCCACCTTCCCCGGGGCAGCTGTATCCCAAAGCCAGTGAATTTGCGCTCTCCTTTCCAGCGACTTTATTGAGGATTCCTGGTGGGACCTTCCTCCTTGACAGAGCCGATCTCACAGGAAAATGTCCCTCTCATTGGGTTCCAGTGACATTTTTGTCCGAATTCCACCACGACAGCCAGAGCGAGCATGTCTGAAGTGCACAAATGGAGAAGTGGGCATCCAGGCTGACCTCAATACAGGGCACAGGTGACAATCTGTCTTCAGGACAATATTTTAAAGACGTTGCAGGGATTTAATGTTTATTTATATCAATAATGAAAACACTGAAAGTTACCGTAGGCGAGGTCTAGGAGGGTTGTAGGGGAAATTTTGTCTTCGGAATTAAGCTGTCAGTGTGGGGAAAAGGGAGCCTTTCCTGCCTATTACAGGGCCTTTATGGCAAGGTGCCTGACTGGGCTGGGCATCTCCACTGTTCCTGTGGAAAAATATACAACCATTACCTAGAAAATTAACTGCTCTCCTTGGGAGCTGAAAAACAATGAAGCTCTGCATCATTCACCGGCTCTCTGTGTGAGCATCTTATTCTCCATCCACTGGAAGCCAGTGGTCACACCAAGCTCAAGTTGCTAAGATTAATCCTCATCCTGCTGCCTTAACCCCTTTGGGCTCTGGGCAGAACAGGGCTTGGGCCTGGCTCAGGTTGAAAGTGCAGGAGGGAATGTGGTGGTGTGGCCTGCGATGGAAACGAACCCCTTCCTGCAGAGAGCAGTGGAACAGATGAGTGGGTTCCCCAAAGCTCACTGCCCTTGCACATGGACTCTGCTATGCAATCCAGGTTCTTGGCCATCAACCCACATCTGAAGAGCCTGGGGTACTCAATAGTGGCAGTTTCCACATATCCACCTGAGTCAGATGGTAGGGGGAGCATAATTGTTTCTGTGAGATTAGCAGGGTCATGGTGTCAGCAAGGAGAGTTAGACAAAGGCTCACAGGAAAAAATCTGCATTTCCTAATTTTTTGACCTGTCAGCCCACAGACCATTGACATCTGTGGTCCAAGGCAGCCTTGGGAAAGGTTACTGCTGTTTATGTAGGAAAAAAACCTAAGCCTCCATCATGTGGCTTTCCTTACATTTTCTGAAAATAGCCATAATCAGTTTCTCTTGGCTCACATGGAAAGTGAGCAGCCAGGCTGGAAGAACACTGCCCTGCCACTCCTCGGGTCCCTGTGTGCCCTTCCTGCCCCCACCCTCCCAGGCAGTGCTTGGCAGGGAGTACACCTTGAACAGGATCTGTGTGGCTGGTGGAACTGGAAAGTGACTTGTGCCACACAGGAACTTTCCATACAAGAACAAAGTTAGATATTGCCGCTCAAAGAAGCTGAGGCTGGAGCATCTCCCAGCTCTTACCAGCACCTAACCACTACACAAAGAGACAGGCAAGCCAAACACCTGAACCATCAAACCCAGCAAGAGGATAGAAGTCTGCAATGATGGGGAAAAACCCAGGTTAAATAAATATGTCTGTCATGTAGGAATACTTCTCTCAGAGCACTTTCCCGCTACTTCTTGGCTCTAGCTTTTAATATCTAGCTGGGTAGGCCCTGGTCTTGCAAACCTTTGAAGTGTGGCTGTATCTTGAAGCAGGTGAGCAAGCATTCTGAACTCAGCAGGAATAATTAAGGATAATACCAGTTAAACAAACTAATTAAAGATGATTTGAAAGATCAAGACCTGTCAGACACCTGTGATTTCTGTCTTCAGGATCCAGAGTCTTTACATCTTCTGCTTGTCTCTTCCTTCCCCTCCCATGATAAGGATGCTCTGGAATCCCAGGACTGCTGGTTAGGCCCCTGGCAATTGCTGGGCAGGTGACAATGGGGCAAATAGTAATGCCAGAGGAATACAAGTTCTTCCTGTTTGCCCCCTTCCTCTTGCAGTAGGAAGTACCTAAAATACTTTGGAGTATTCTTTTTTTCAGACAGGCTGTTGTGTTCTGGGGTATAATAAAACTGGGAAATACTTAGACCCTGGTTAGCATGAGGAATTAATACTCCCAGTCTAGATATTTGCCACTGTGCTCAGATAGAGAAAACACTTGTAAACTGGTTTTCTTGGTGGGGCTTCTTGAAGCCAATAAAATAACAGCTATCTACCTGTGCACCCATGTATTCCTTGCTTTTTTCTTGCTTATTAGTTGTAATGCTTATTAGTGATGCTTATTATTAGTGATGACTAAGGTGTGACAAGCCTTAAGGACCAAGCTTGTCCTGCTCAAGTCTTTTTTTTTACGCAGCTGACATCCAATCCTTCAGCACAGAGCATCATACGATAGATGGCATGGTTTAATACTTTTTTGCCCTGCATATTCATTCTGTATTAGTAGACAATCTGGCTTCTAGTGAGATTGGAATCTTTGGTAAACGTTCTCAAGTACCCTGCTGTGTCTTTCAACTGATGTAATTCTGCTTCTCTGGCCTTACATCCTGTCATTTTAGCATTTTTGCTTCCTGTGAAACAGAGAAGGAATCAAGTATAAATTTAGAAGCCTAAACAAACTCTATATGCAATTATAATGATTTGCTAAATACCTTGTGCAGAAGCCTGATCCTAATCCTCTCTTTTATCTACGGGTGATGTTAAATGCTTTTCTTTTTCCATAAATATTGAGACTAAGCAGGTGTAGATTGCTTCATTAATATTATTGATGTTATACATCTTTTGCATTGGCAAAGTTTTTCATGTATATATTTGTCCAAATCTTTAATATTACCTTCTTCTTTTGGTTGCATTTGGCTTGCTTTTTCCCTGGTTTAAGCATGAGTTGTTTCACAGGGCTCTTCTTTCTTTCTTCCCCATTTTAACAGCTTATCAAAGCTGTTAAAATCTAGTCCAGGAGTCTACTCAAAAAGACCAAGCTCAGTCAGAGGTGAAGTGAACTTTCTTTTGTTAAGCTCCTGAAAGATGGGAAGTTGTGTCAAATACTCCACGTGTGCAGGCACCTGGAGGGCAGATGGAGAAATAAGATGGCTTGATAGACTAGGATTATCGATGAGATGTGATCAGATCAGTGGTGATGCACTGGTGTCCTCTTTCCTTCCAAATATCATCGCAGGTATCCACTTAGATAAGGGTGTAACATCTCTGTGGACAGTTGTGGTCAAGCAGGAATAAAACTATTCCAGAAAGATTTGACCAGAGGTGAGTTTTATGACAGATCTGAGACTAAAGCTGAGGTGTGTCCTGTAAAATGCCAAGAAACTAGGAAGTTTCTTGTGAAGTGAAGAAGCTTTTGGCATCCCTGGATGCAATGTTGCCATAATCTGAGGGCAGAGAATTCCTTTTGTCCATATGTGGATCCCTCTGAACAGCAATGAAGCCTACGGATCCAGCTACAGCTGACCCAGCAAAACAGCGCTGCTGTCTCTGAGAGGGAGAAGTCTTTCTCCTCCCCCTGCTTCTGGACAAATGATCTCTCTCTTCCCAGAGTTATTTTCACAGATATTGGACCAACTTCTGTGCTGAAATGGTGGAAAACTAAAAATTCTTCTCCCACCTCAGGAGGACAAGCTGTATTGCAGTAGAGAAAGGCAGGATTGGGACAATACCAGGTAAATGGCATCATCACCTTCAGCTGGATGGAAGGAGAGACCACATGAGCATGTCCAAGCAAGCAGGTGAGATCTGGGACACAGCTGGGACTAGATAAGAGTGTTCATCAGTCACAAGCTCAGCTCTCTCCTTGAAAGTCCTCCCTGATCTTCCTTCTAGGTGGGAGCACACAGCACACACTGACAGGAGTTCTGGATCTTTGTGGCTCTCTCATCAATGTCTTTGAATTCTGATCTGCTGAATCCTGCCTGTCTTACAGATTTTCTGATTTAAGGGATGATGGGAGTAGTTGGTATTGGAAACTTGAACAGAGTCCTCTGCTTATTCCCCAAGGAGGTCCAAATAGCTGAACTCTGCTGCTAACTCTCCTGATTCATGTGATCAAAGGCTCAACACTCCATGCTGACACTCTGAGCCACCCAGGCCCTGGGAACATGGTGTTCTGTCTGGGGCTGTGATAAATTACATTGCCACGTGGCTTACTGCAGAAACAGGTAAAGATCCTGGGCTACCTGCTCAGGAGCACGAGGAGCAATCTTTCCCCAGAAGTAACCTTTAGGAAGGCTTTATAGAAGACCACAGGAAGGCACGGGGAGCCTGCCAGGGTTCAGACAGCGAAGATGGGTCAGTGGGACAGCATGGTTATTCCAGGCAAAGCTACTCCCTGGAAAAGGACTAAATACTGTTGGAGAACATGAATCCTTCACCCCAGATAATTTGCAAGTGTGCTGTCTATGGGTGTTTTGTTTGAGGACTTTCTTCTGCCCTGCGAAGTGTTTCATGATTCTAGCCACAGAAGAGATGACCAAATTCTCCCCCAGCTGAAGCTGGCCTGACTTAGACTAGTGTTGCTCCACTGACTTCTGTCCAGCCACTCTGACTTTCACCGATGAAAGGCAAGACAATCAACTCTAACACAAACAAACCCAGAGCTGTTTAGCTACTCAGCTATACAAAAGCTTCATCGCTGATACATTCCAGCAATGTTTTGGATTCTCTCAGACATTAACTGTTTCAAAAGAGCATGGCTGGGAAGAGGGTAGCTGGAGAGAGGGGGGGATTTCCCAGTAAGGACAGCAGGACCAGATGTTTTTTTTGATGAGCTTCTCTTGGCTTCCTACTCCTTGACATTTCCTTTTCAGCTGTGGAGTCCAAACTGCTGGTAGACCAAATTACAGGGAGCCCTAATAGCATGAATTGTTTTCTTTCCCTCAACAGATAGAATACCTTCTTCTGGCCAAAGGATAAGACATGCTGACCAGACAGTGTGCTCAACAGCTACAGCATTTGTTCTTGCTGGAGGCATTTCTTCCTTATACTTATTTTCCACTTCAGATCCTCTACCCCCTCCAGAGAAGCCCCTCAGCTTTCCTTTGACAGTGTTCAATATCAGTTAGAGGAGCCCAAAGCATTCATTGTTCCCCTGCTCTCCAACCTCCACTTGGGGATGCTCACATCATCGTGGGTTATCAGTGCACTGTATTACAGCATATAACATTCAGAGGCACCACAGGACATAGCTATCAGCTTCCTAAGAAGATAGGATAAATTTGATATAAATTTCTGATATAAATTTCTGACACAATTAACCGTGTGTGCTGGTGCATCTCCCCCTCCCCCTGGGCCTATGAAATGCTTGTTAGGCCTTGGCCTTGATGAACTTGTGCTGTCTGTTGAACTACCGTTCTTTTTAAAAAACAGCCTTGGAAACTTATTTCTCTTGCCTGAATAATAACTCAAGTGGAACAGCATTTTCATTATTGAACTTCCAAAGAAAGTTACTGACCTGAATTGCTGCCAGGATGGAAAACCACTACGACTAAAGCCAAGTCTTTTGCGACCCTATAAAGAGCGATCCTAAGAGAGACCCTTTGAGCTCTCCTGGACCACAGTGGGCTGTGACCAGCACCTCCCTCTGAGTGGGGCCTCTGAGAGTCAGTGAACTCTCATGTTTGCTGTACTTTGAGGACCATCACCAAATGATGATGGAGCGTGAGTTGATAGCCCCACTCCTCGAGGCTCAACCCTTCACCTGCTCAGAAGATGCAAAGGCATTCAATGTGAGTATCTCACTGAATTTGAGGAGACTTTTTTCACAGGTATATACCTTGTACAGTCTCTTTTAAGTATGTGCATGTGGGTGTGAATATGCTATACCGATGTACTAGGAATATTGCTCTTTAGATTCTTAAGTACTTCAGATTTGTAAGTAAGTTAGGCCTGTGAGTTACTGTTGTGCTTATAGTAAATTGTATATGAATCTTCTGTTAAATTGTTTACTTAAGCTTTTGATTAAGTGCTATCAAGTTTAAGTGCTGTTAAACCTTTAGGACTAAACTGTTGATCAATTCTAGGGCTAAGTTTGGCAAGGGGGTCCACTCTGAACCTTCTGACTCAACAGAAGGGTCTCCCTTATTCATTTTAATCTTTACCCTTTCCTACCCTTACCCCTTCCCCACTTCCCCACCCCAGCCTCCATGTTGATAATTTTTAGAGTTGATTTTGTTTTAGATTGACTGACTTTAGATTCTAGTTTGCTTTTTCTCTGTGTGCATTAGCCATCTATTAAGTAGTAGAGTGAACCTTGCCAACGAACTTTAAATGACCTTAAAACTCTCATTCATGACACCATGGTACTAGTTTTTGAGGGGATAAGAGAGGAAATCATGGCTTTCAGCTGAGAAAATATTAGAAACTTCATCCACACTTATGGAATTTACCAGTAAACCAACACTGAGCAAAATCTCTCCCAGGCTGGAAGAAAAAAAGCTGTGTGGACTATCAAGCTGTCAACTGAGGACTCACCTCAACAGAGCTGAACTCTTTGCACCTTTCAGCACCACTAAAACTTACCCAGGCGAGAAGAAAAACTAATTTTATCAAAATATGGGAAAACATTAGTTTTTACATCTTGCTACATTTTCACTGGGATTTTTTTAAGCCTCCCTCATCATCACTGCAAACCATGGCCTGCTGTCAACTGTGAGCTTGCAGAAGG
Source organism: Empidonax traillii (assembly GCF_003031625.1). Classification (NCBI taxonomy): domain Eukaryota; kingdom Metazoa; phylum Chordata; class Aves; order Passeriformes; family Tyrannidae; genus Empidonax; species Empidonax traillii. The sequence goes on from NW_020955349.1 coordinate 188,658, forward strand.
CTATTTATTCTGGCATTTTCCCAAAAAAGAGTGGTTTTCAGTCCACAGGTTTTCTTTAGGCCTAAACTACTTGTACTCAGTCGAAGTTAAGAAGCAGAGAGTCTGTGGTCAGCACTGCTGAAGTGGGCAAGGGGAAAGAACAAGAACCTCTGGTCCACACAGCAGAGCACCAACAAACTGCTGTTTGTTTCAGTGGAGGCTGAACACAATGGAGGAGTCAAAGTTTCCTTCCCTGCTATTAATATTAGACATTAGGGTATGTCAAACTACCTGCCAAAGTGGGATTAACTACCAGGTAACAGGTCTCACCCATGTCAGTTGAGACTTGCACCTTTTTTTTCTCGTTCCTGTGAAAAGAGATTTAATTAAGAGTCAAGAAATCCGCCTCAGTAAACACCAAAAAATGCAGTTTCCCTTTTCGCACGTAGAGCAGTGGAGCTGAATTTCCCCTGCCTTCCCAACTATCATTAAGTATTCTGTTTAAATAGGCCAGCTTAATGCCATCTATAATGAAGTTATAGTGTATTGCTCTGTTATGAATGATGAAGCTGTTGTGTCCTACGGGGAGAAAAATCGCTGTAATCCAACTTTCCTTTTGAAAAGGCCTAATGTATCCACATGAGATCTTCTGGCAGAGACAACTGAGAGAATATAAATAGAAGCTTAAAAGAAGAAGGAGGGGAAGGGGAAAATAACTCCAACAGGGCTGTGTAGCTGAAATTCACAAGTTTAATAGGAAGATGGATGACTGAAGAGCCTGTTCTGTGACACAATTAGGACTTTATGTAGGCCTTTTTCAATTATTTGTAGCTGACAAAATATCACACAAAGGCTGTTTCACACTGCAGGCCAGGTGCCCAGAAATGGGCTTTTTGGAGGCGGGAGCAACTGGGAGAGTCGCCCAGGGGCACAGGCCACTGGGGTCGCCACTGGCTAAGTTGGGCAACACTGTGCGTCACCTCAGTGCGTCACCTCACGTACAAGTGGCAGGAGTGAGGAGTGTCCTACAGTGCCTGAGGCCCTATACCCTCAGGCCATCATGTCCCAGGGAGCAGAGAGCTGCAGCCACAACAGGTGGGGTGGGATGGGAGGTGACTATAGAGGTGCGTGTGGTCCATCTGAGATGCACCTTGCTCGTCCTCCCCAGAGATGGACATAGCAAGGGGATGTGTGGGTTTCTGCTACAGGAAGAGGTTTCTGCTGATAGACAATTCTCAGAACTGAAGTTATAAGAAGAGATCTTGTCTGGGAACCTGTTCTGCCCCCTACTCGCTTCTCACTGGCCACCCACCAAATATTGTTGCTGTTGTGGCACTTAGTTCTCAGCACAAAGCTGCTGTAGTTCAACCACCATGGAACATTTCTTGAAATAACCTGCATGTGTTTGCAGACAGTGTTCAGACTTCCAGTGGCCTCAGTGCTGTAGCTGAAGCAGGTGACATAGAGCAGAGGAGAGGTGATGATATGGTGAGCTGCAGAGGCTCACAAGAGACTTGCAGAACATCTCACCAAACCTTCTGACTTCACATGTCTTAAATTTGTTTCATTTTACTCCATTCCACAGTGAGCTAATCTAACTAAGGCACTTTAATTCAGGCTGAAAACCCCTAGGGAAGGCAGGGGCAGTGATTAGTAAATTTAGTTTATTTTAGTTTGGTTAATTTGGGGTGAACTTTCCTGGGTGTTCCCATGAGGAGAAGAAGTCAAATCCCAGGACCTATAGGAGGGTTAATTCTGCTTTGGTGGAACTGTGGTGGGGCAAGGACAAACCTCTGGGATCAGAGTTCTGGGAGTCTGCCAGGAAAAGATAAAGCAGAGGTAATGGGCATGTTTGTCCATATGTAACAATTTGATTGAGAAAAGAAAGACAAGATAAGGGGAGCAGGATTTGTGGAGAATGGAGAGTCATGGGAATGTCCCTCCTGAAGGGAGGTGACTCCAGTGGCAAGAGCAGAATGGGGGAGCAGCAAAAGACAGGTATCCTTTGGGCATTGCTAGCCCTTACTAGGACAAGGTTGCCTCTAGGGATAAGTTCCCCTGAGGGCTCATTCTTGGCTCCAGTCTTCAATGGGCGCTTTACAATTTCCTTTGAAGACTCAGGAGGCTCAGTAACGCAGTCACCATGGGGATGGCACATGGGGCAGAGCCCTCCCTGTGCCCACAGCTGTGGTGATTCAGGGCATTCTTCCACTACAGCCTCCACAGTGCTTCTCTGGCCCTCAGTGGGACTGGGAATGGCCAGAGCTGCCCGGCAGGACATCAGTGGCTGTGACTTAAGCTTACGTGTTGCGGACGTGCACTGCCATTTAAAAACATGTTGCCACCGAGTGGCAATGCCTTCCCTCATCCCTTCCCTTATGTCAGCACTGCCAGAGGTGCTTGCAAATTATTTAAAAATATGTTGCCACTGAGTGGTAATGCCTTCCTTTATGTCAGCACTGGCAACAGGTTGGCTGCATGTCGAGGCTGATGGGCTTGCTGATACGACTGAAAGCTCCTCACTTTTTCCTCACAAGGTCAGTTTTTCAGTGAGCTTTTCCCCCCAATCAGACAGGTGATCTCCCTGCCCTGGTGGTGCCTCCATTGTCACTCAAACTGGCCAAACACAGGAGAATTCTCTGGAGGGTCCTCTGTTGGGATTGCTCCCAAGGGAGAAAGAGGCACGAACGTAATTTTCAGGAAGCTGAACAATTAGTTCATTACGGAAAACCCAAACTTTTAGTGCCAAGAGGTCAGAGCAACATCAGAGCACTGAAGTGTTATGCTCTGGGCTGCCTGAGCACCGTGGCACCCCATTTATCATAGATTCACTTATTTGATCCTAGCTAGTAAGAGGATTACTTTTTTTTTTTTTTTTTTTTGGAAGGGGATAGTTAGAGGGAACAGCAAAAGCCAAAGCATAAAAATAAAACACACAATTTAAAATGATTCAAAATATCAAACACTGGCTTCCCTCCTCCTCCCACAATATCTGTGCTCTTAAATGCATCATTGGAAGGGGAATTATTCATGTAGTCTCATCAATAAATCTTACTTAAGTCCTTTATATTGCAGTCCTCATTTATCTAGCTGCAACTCCCCTGTAAACGATAATTAGGCTAAGAGCTAACTGAGATACCACAGAGTTTGCTCCTGGCAGTCATTGAACATCCAGAGTATATCAAGGGTGTAAAGTAGGCATTTCTCAGCAGCAGTTCATTCATTGTAACCCCTGATTCAATTATTACCTTGTCTCCTGTTTCACAGCAAACACTTTGGTTCTCATAAAGCCTCAGCGTTTGTCAATGAATTCCTTGAATGGACTGAGCTGCATTTTGTTTCCTCTGTAGTATCTAGCCTAAATCCAGAAGAGTCAGCCAAGGGGGAGCCCTGTTTCCCTCTGGCAGCCTTACTAGGCCAGTCCTGCAGAGAGCTTTAGTTCTACCATCAACTCTTCCCTCCAATACCTGGTGTTGTGGGGGCTGGGGTAGCAAAAATAATGGAAATAAATAACAGATCTACTCCAAATGTGGAGACCCTGAGCAGCAAAATCAGCCTCCAAATCTGTCAGTTTGTTCCTGCCAGACCTGCTTTGCCTTTTGATGTTTCTTCACTGGCTGCCCAGGGACACACTATTAATTTACATCCAGCCCCTTTCTCTTGCCAACTTTGAAGACTGGGAATTTCACTAAGAAGAGCTTTATTCTGTAGAGACCATCTTCTCCTGACTTATGTCCAAACAATTGCCACAGTTTTAGCAAAGACATTATAATAACCACCAAGTGTGCCTAGCAGGGCTCCGTCCCAGCTTGTGCCCTGAACACTAATGTAGCACAGACTGTAGGGCTCTCAGAGCTCAACCTGCTCACCCTCCACCCCCACACCTTTCTTCAGGGTGTCTCTTCCACAGCTTGACAGGGAAATGGAGACCCTCAAGCTTAGCAAAGCCACTTGCAGAGGCAATAATACAAGGATAATGTGAAACTTTTACAGCTCTTTCCAGTTACCTGTGCAGTGTGAGCCTTGGCCCTCTGGCCCACAGACCCTGTCCCTGTGGTCCCCTCTTGACCAGAGGCTATTAAGGCAAGTGGCAGAAATAGGCAAAAACTTCTGGCCACACTTGCCAAAGCATTGTTCAGTCTTTAAGCCTTACTGGGGCTTAACCTGCCTGGCAGACTGGATGGATCCACAGGACACAGGTTCGCTCCCTCTGGCAAAAACAGATCACAAAGGGCATGAGGGAAACCTGAAGGCTACAGAATTTCAGTGACTTGCCCAAGTTCAGAAAGTTGAAAGCATTGAAGTTATGTGTCCTGACTTGCTGTCCAGCCACAAGACAATGAGGAATACCTAAAGGTGAAAAAAAAGACATTAGTGTTTCATCTCCTTGCGCTTGAGCACAGTCCTGGAGTGAACAGAACAGTGGGATACAGGATAACATGACAGTACAGTGGCTCTCCACGCAAGGCGAGTCTGCAACTGGCTTCCTTTGCCAGCAGAACAGCTCCTTCTCCAGAAAATGCATGTTGAAGGTAGGATTTAGTCCACCTCCTCTCTTCCCTCTTTCATTCAAGGGCAACAGCTGAAACACTCCTGACTTTGCAAAAATACCTGACTCCAGCAGTGTGAATGTAAAAGGTTTTGGAGACGATGATACCCTTCTTAATTGACTACTTAGTCACCTAAGGTGCAGTGGAACTGCTGGAGTTGAAGTAACCAAGGGAGGGCCACCAACTGCCCTCTCTGCCAAGGACTTGGGACTGTGATTTCATGACACACAGAATGCAGTAACACTGGCAGTTTAATGTGTTCTGCTCTCTCTCCAGACCCTGCTATTCACTTGTGCCCACCCCATTTTTCATGCCAGCACAACCATTTTGGGAGGCCCCTGCTTAACTCAAAGCAAGGAACTGAGTCAGTTAAAAAAGAATAAACCCCCAAAAACAACAATGCTATGCAACGAAATAAAAAGTAAAAAAATGTTTTTTTAAGCAGGATCGGTTCCCGAATGTCACTGAGAGCGACCCCACAAGCAGTCATGCTGACATATCTGATGGCAGGAAAAAGCTGTGGGGGCGTGGGAATACCTTAAGCTTGCTGAACAGCCGCCCAGTGCTTTGTCTTGTGAAATCACAGCTCGAGGAGAGGCTGCGCTGTGCTGTTTTCCTGCTCCCCCTCTCTTCCTTTCCCCCCGGAACCCTCGGGCCCCTATCACTACCAGGACTACATCCAGCCCGGGATGTACATTTTAATCTGCAGTGTGTATATAAAAGAGAGCTGGAAGCAGTGACTGTCTGAGACCCACCTGACCTTTGGATGTACAGCAAACTTCCTGTTCCAGAGCTGCCGGCTCTTTAATCTCCCAGTCTTTAAAAAATAAAAGTGAGCCTATGTGAAAAAATGCTTTGTAATGGGAACTCCTGGAACAACTTTTCTCTCTTGCCCTCTGACTGAGCCATAGAAAACAGTAAATATCTCTCCCAAGAGTCCTTTTTTACAATAGAAAAATGTCAGGCAAAACTGAAGTTTCATTTCCCAGCCTTGGACTCAGCAGCAGACAGGCACAAAAGCTACAGGAAAATAAAACAGCAAGGGAAAAAAAAAAAAAAAAACAACAAACAACACTCTTGTTAATTCAGAGTTTGGGGAGATTTTTGGTGGAGAATAAGAGTCTTTTGGTGGGGAGCAAGTCACACTTGGGAACTGAGTCTCTCTTCTTGCAGGAGGAAGTGGTCTTGGGCTATACTTGACAGCAAATTAGCATTGACATTTGACTTGTTTTGATCTAAGTTATTTACAATGGTATTATCTGTATATTTTTTACATGCTGTGAAGATTCCCATTGCCAGATGCCTTGTGATGGCTGTAGGATGCAGTGCATTCCACAGTCATTACTCAGGGGTCATAAACCTCACATTATTCGTGGGGAGGAGGGGAGCAGGGAAAAATGGTCTAACATGGTCTAACAACCAAAAAAAAAAAAAAAAAGAAACTCTGGACTTAGATTTCACTAGGCTTGTGAATTTAACTGGAGGGAAATTAAAAATGTGCTTAGGCTGGCTGGCACTGTCACACTGTGGGGCTGACGACTGGAATGGATCCTTGTGAATTTGCTCTACAGGGAAGTGCAGTCACAGTGAAAATATTCCCAATTCTCAATGTGCTGGGGGAGGCTGTAATGGAGCAACTGCTCCTTTACACTGCTGGGTCAGTGATCCCCAGCTGGGGATTGCTGCTTAGGATGTCCAGAGTTTGGGCTGGCAGGACACATCCTGGGGCTGGCACTGCACTGTAATTGCTGCTGCAGGGAGGGACCCAACACTCAGGTGGTGGATTTCCAAGAGTGCAAGTGATTCAAAAGGAAGACTTTGGTTTGGGATTTTTCTTTCCTGTGATTGGGAAACCTTCAAGAAAAGTTCCAAGGCCAAATCATAGACTTACACCTGTGTTCTTTTAAGCAGATACTTCATGGGCAGACCTTCCTTACTTCCTAGAGGTATGAAGATGTCCAGGGAGGTTAACAAGAGATGCCCAAGGAACACCTAACATGGAAGTGCTTGGGGGCTGCAATCTGGTAGGCAGGGAATGGGGTCCTGCCCTGCAGAGCAATGAGGAAACATTTCCATGACATCTGGCTGTTCAGAGGAAGGGGAAGTAAGCAGGATAAAACTTTTTAAAAGAAAAGTCTCTCTTAGATTCTGTGTTTGCCCTTCAGATGAACAAGGACACATTAAAAAACATCCCTGTCTCTTCCTGACTCCCTGGCTGAGGTTTTCCCAGCACTGCCCACTAATAACCTGCACAGAAGCACGTGCTGTCAGTGCAGGTTTGCTCACAAGAGACTAAAATCCTGAGGGTTCTCAGAGCTGGTCCTAAAAAGAAGAGGATAGAAAATGGGTTATTATGCCCTCATTCATAGCTGGTCTGACAGCTCCAAGGGTTGTGAAGTGCCCAGGCAGGAAACGTCTATAAACATGGAGGAAACAGAGAAATGAGGGCTACTGGAACACATGTGCCAGTCTGCTGAAGTCCATGGACCTTTGTGCCTGTTGAAAATAAGTCCAAAGCAAAGGTCATCTCCACTGTGCACACACAAATTGTCCAGTTCAGGATTAGGGCTCTTCCAGTTACACCCTGCAGCAAAACAGAGAGCAAAAACCTGTGTTTAAACATTTCACTGGAGTGATGCTTCCACCCTTCACTGAGCTGTATGTCTAGAGTTGTAATAAATTAATCTGGTTTTCTGATTTTGACTTGATTTTGTCCCACCTACAGCAAAAACACAATCTCTGGAGTAAGCAATACAAAGAAAGGAAGCATCTAACTGACACCAGGTCATTTTGCAGAGTTTGTCTCTTGTGAAAGTTCCAGCACACTTACAGCAAAAATCCAGGTATGACCTGGGAAGTGAAGGGGGCAGATATGAACCTTGCTAAAGGCAAACTTCATGGTGGTGTTCAATTCCCCACCTCTTTCTCTCCAGACAGGAACCTGACTCCCCATTTCATCTGAGACTCAGTCCTTAAACACTCTCAACACAATGAAGTGAAACCCTGAGGAACCTCTACCTGTGCTGTGTGAGAGAACCTGTGTAGGCTATCAAGGTGGGGCAAGGGCAGGGGTGAGGCTCAGAGGGCTGTGGAAGAGAAGAAGGGGAACATAATATCTGCAGGATACAGATCTTGATGCTGCAGAGGCTTTTTGGAGGCTCAAGGCTCTGTCCAGGGTGTGTGGCTGCATCACATCCTCTGAAGAGCTCTCTGCCACTACAGTCTGCTGTTCAGCACATTCCCAGGTGTTATAAAACACTCTATTTCTTTGAATCCCCCACCTTCCACACCCAGACTAAGGCTAGGCAGGTTTAAACTCCAGGTAATTAAGCAAACACCTAACTTTAAATACTAAGACATGTAAATATCTTTTCAAGATGTGTCTAACATTTTAGCTGAATTTGCAAGGATCAAGAAAGGAAATCATTTAGCCTTTTTAGCTGACATAACAGCATGGTCTAGTTGACCTTATTGGTATCTCCGGTCATTTTAAACCACAACTGACAACAAAAATAACACTTCTATGTGGTTTGCATGAATATCCATTTCCGGTAACTTAGTAACGAGAAGCCTTGTGTCAATTTTCAAACCTTTTGTCATAATTTCACAGAGTTTCACTGTAACTGTTATCTGTCTTGCACTGGTCATTTATATCTCACCTCTCTGTTTCTTGAGAGCACACCTGTTTTGTAAGAGGACTTTGATATAACTCTGCAAGATGAAAAGAAAAAAAAAAAAAAAAACCAAAATAAATGAGGCAACATGAATCCAGAAATTAAGAATAAAGCTCCAAACTTTATTCATTGACTTGAGTACAACAGTGATGCAGATTACAGTGGCACAGGAGTGCAATATGTGCTGTTTGCGGTGTGACAGTGGAAACATTAATTGTACAGAACAGCAACCCAGCTCAACTTCTCATTATGCATACAAGCAGACTTACTGTACAGACAAGACATGGATTCACTTTTATAGAGACTCAGAGAGAGAGAGACAGGTGAATGGAAAACACAGGGACACCTCCCCAAAACGCTGGTTTGTAACATGTGGAGGGAGGAGAAAAGAAAAAGAAAATAATAAAAAATCCTATTGCCAAAGTCTACTGATTTAAAGGAAAGTATACCTTTAAAAAATTAGTTTCAGCTTCCAAAGCTTAAAAAAAATCCCCCAGCTGTAAGGCCCCCTTACAGGAAGAGCTGTCCACAGGGACCAAGCTGCTTGGACAGGACTGACCTGGGCATGACACACAGAGCTCCTGTGGGTGTGCATAGTGGCCAGAGGCTTTCCTGGCCTGGCCTGCCGGGACAGCCTGGCCCAAGGGGTGCAGGTGCCAATGAGAGGCTCTACTGCTGTCAGTGGGTTTCCATCTGGGGGGGGAAGTGCATTCTGAAGGTGTTCAGTGACAAAACCCCAGGCAAGTGTCCAGTGG
>NW_020955349.1:200244-202307 GCF_003031625.1 Empidonax traillii
AATTACTATATCATGGCACTAAGGGCCACATCCAATCTCTGCTTAAAAACTTCCAGGGATGGTGAATCCACCACCTCTCTGGGTAGGCCGTTCCAATGCCTGATTACCCTCTCTGTAAAGAATTTCTTCCTAACATCTAACCTAAACCTCCCCTGGCAGAGCTTGAGCCCATGTCCCCTTGTCCTATTGTTGGTTGCCTGGGAGAAGAGACCAACCCCCACCTGGCTATAACCTCCCTTCAGGTAATTGAAGAGAGTGATGAGGTCACCTCTAAGCCTTCTCTTCTCCAGACTAAACAACCCCATCTCCCTCAGCCTCTCCTCATAGGACTTGTGCTCAAGTCCCTTCACCAGCCTCGTTGCTCTTCTCTGGACCCGCTCCAGCACCTCAATATCCTTCCTGAACTGAGGGGCCCAGAGCTGAACACAATACTCAAGGTGTGGCCTCACCAGTGCTGAGTACAGGGGAAGGATCACTGCCCTGCTCCTGCTGGCCACACTGTTCTTGATGCAGGCCAGGATGTCATTGGCCTTCTTGGCCACCTGGGCACACTGCTGGCTCATGTTCAACCTCCTGTCGATCAGCACCCCCAGGTCCCTTTCTGCCTGGCTGCTCTCCAGCCACTCTGTGCCCAGCCTGTAGCGCTGCAGGGGGTTGTTGTGGCCAAAGTCCAGGACCCGGCACTTGGCCTTGTGCCATTGGAGTCAGCCCATCTCTCCAGTCTATCCAGATCCCTCTGCAGAGCCCTCCTGCCTTCCGGCAGGTCAACACTCCCTCCCAACTTGGTGTCATCTGCAAATTTGCTGATGATGGACTCAATCCCCTCATCTAAATCATCGATAAAGATGTTAAACATGTCATCCTGCTAAACATCACCCTGGCAAACCCTGGCTTATGCCAGCCCTCCTTTTCAGACCTTTATCCTTCTCTGTCCATTGCTATTACCCTACTAGGAAACACGGAACTTGTGGGAAAGGATTTCACTTTAAAATGTGTCTCATTTCAGCGTAGCAAACTTTTATAGAAGAGGCTCCTGATGACCTCCCTTGAAGAGCAAGACATCTGAACTACTTGGCTCAGAAAGGATTTCCAGGTTGGAACAAGAAAAGGGAAGCAAGCACCTCAAGTGCTTGTCCCAGAGACTTAGGACTATAGGAGGTTGAAAGGAGAGATGACATCTGTCTTGACTGAAGTAAGAGCACTACTGGAGCCACAGGGCCGTCTTGTCCCACACACAGCTACTGAGAAGTGCACTCTTCTCCAAGCCTAACCTTTCACAGCACACTGCAGCCATGCCCACAACACATCACAGGCCACATTTAATGAGCTCCAAATGGGGAGTGTGTGTGTTACATGGGCACCTGTGTTTGAGAGCCTGCATGTGTACATAATCCCATTTTGTACACATGCGGTTATTTTGCAACGCTTTGACTGGTCTTTGCCCTTACATCACTCCTAAAGCAGAAAAAAAGAAGACAAAAGCAATCAGTTTTCAGTCCTCCTGGTAATGACATTCTGTTGACAGCACTGATGGGATGGGACTTTATCAGAAGCTCAAACGCTTTGCAGGAGATAGAACATCATAAGCATGTACTTAAGGCATACTCATAGACTCATGGAATGGTTTAGGTTGGAAGGGACCTTTAAAGGTCATCTAGTCCAACCCTTGATATGTCTCAAGGAAAAATCAAAGAGGGGAATTACAAAGAACTGCTACTCGATTGATAGTAGGAGAACGATTAATTGCTTACAAAGAAAATTCTCCCTGGGTCTACATTTCATTTTTATTAGGTGGGAAGACCAGATGAAAGAACAGAAAATATTGCAGTGACAATCACTAAGAGCCCACTCCAGAAAACACCCCCCGCTATGTTTGGCTGCAGTATGGGTTTCGTGGACAGACAATAACTACTTGGGGTGTGTCTACATGTAGATGGCTGTGAAGTAATTGTGGGCATGAAACTGAAGCTCAGAAAATCCTTCATGTTCTTAATCAGAAATAAAGCAGTATTAAGTCTGGTGCAGAGGGCTGTGAACTGACTGACTGGTCCGCACCAGTGAAA
>NW_020955349.1:203724-355521 GCF_003031625.1 Empidonax traillii
ATGGGTTTCGTGGACAGACAATAACTACTTGGGGTGTGTCTACATGTAGATGGCTGTGAAGTAATTGTGGGCATGAAACTGAAGCTCAGAAAATCCTTCATGTTCTTAATCAGAAATAAAGCAGTATTAAGTCTGGTGCAGAGGGCTGTGAACTGACTGACTGGTCCGCACCAGTGAAATGTGAACCAGCAGAGGTCCAAAAATCCACCTAGAGATGAATTGTTTCAGCAGCATCTAAGCTGGCTTCTCTTCATTCCTTCCCAAGGTTCAATTACAGTTCTAAATTCTCAGTTGATGAGGCAGATACAAATTACCAGGTCATTCTTCACAGCCTAGGAGGCTAAGTTCTCTTTTTTTCCCAACCTTTTTTTTTTTTTTTTTTTGCATAGGATGTAGAGGTGAGGAAACAGCATGGCTTAGTCATTTCTGAAATGACTGGGTAATCTATTCATATATGTTGTGAGAAGTTCAATAGTAATCCAGAGATGAGGACAGAAAAATGCAGACTGGCAGCTCACATCCTCGAGAAACCAAATCTTCAGATCTAAAAGGTGTATTGTCAAGGTGACCTGGACTAAAAGACCTTTAATGTCTAATAGTATGAGAGGCAGCAGCACACATTGTCTACAGGATGTGGGCTGAACAAAATTTGAAGAATTTAATAATTTAAATGCATTAAAACCCACACATTCACCTCAAAATTAAGCCACACCTTGTGGGTGACAAACACTAAATTTCTGAGACCCCACCATTCACAAATTCCCTGACTGTAAAACACTGTTGTTCTTCCATCATATGGATTTGGTTTCAGCAGTCACTCAAAAACACATCTGCCAGTGCCCCTAACTAGCACTTTCAGCGCTCCTCTAAAAAGCTTTCAGAGGAGAGTTCTGAAAAGTAAAGTTAAAACATGTTACACCGATTCTTGCTGCAATCTCAGTACTATCCAGAGAGCTCAGTCAAGTGTGTGTGTGTGTGTGTGTGTCACAGTGTTCACTGGGGACTTGTGTGCAGTGGGGACTGTGGTACCAGATCTCCATGGTAGGATGTTCTCCAGCTTGTCCCATAGACTCACCATTCCCTCAGCTCTAAGGACGTGGAGCAGGTGGCGATCTCTGGTCTCTGTCCCTCATTTACCGAATCTCCCTCTCAGATTTTATCAAAGGAACCACAGTGATCTATTGCAACAGGACTTCCTAAACCAGCAAAGAAGAGGCAGGATTTGGGCTGCCCTGCACAGTTCATGGTGAAATGTCATTTGGTGATAAAGAGAACTCAACACAGTGATACTGAATCTCACAACTACGTGGGACTGTTTCCCCTCCCTAACTTCCAGATTTTAACACCCATGTCTCACAGGACAGAAAATTCAGAGGTTCTGATGTCTCCAGTGCCTGAAGCTTCTGCATTAAGAAGGAAACCTCGATATTCTTTGACAGACACAGAACCTAAAGGACCCCCTCCCGTATCAGGAGACAGGCTCGTTAGTGCAGGATGCATTGGCAGTTAAAGCACCACGGAAGAGAAAAAGCTGACCTGGCAGCCACAATGCATTCATTCAATTACTTTGGTGCTCATGTCCTCCTATGTACAGGACTTGCCCAGAAGCAGTTAAGGTATATACAGGCAGTTTTTTAAGCTGCAGCATACTGGAAGAAGACTGAAAGCAATAAGGAGTTCAATGCAGCTCAGAAACTGTCTTGCATGATTACTCTGTCTTCAAAAACCAAGTCAGGCACAAAGGGAAATAAAAATAACCAAGGCTGGAGCTTTGATGCTTCAAGAGAGGAAAAAAAAAAAGTCTGTGCCCTCTTTTCCAAGCACAAGTGAAAAACTACATTAACTAAAAAGAGTGCTTGGCCCCATGCACTGTGCCATATTGACAACAGCAACTGCAGTTTAATCAAAAAGCCTCTATTGGCAGAGCGTGGCACCTTGATGGTACCTTTAAATTCATAAACATCCCTCCCTAAGAGGGATGAATTTGCATGTTAGCTTGCAGAGAACCTTCCCCGTCAATGTAAAATCCTACAACTCCACTGCAGTCTGATGAGCTGTACTAGTAATTACTAGCAGGGAGTTTGTCCCAAAATCTCTGGGTGCAAACCAGGGCACACTTAAAAAAGCATTTTCTCACTCTGTCACTCCCACTCCCACCCCCACCCACCCATCTCCTGGAGTAAATTACAAGAAAACTGACTCTTCTCCATCATTCCCATTACTTAAGTGATCTTAAATTATTCAAAGGACTGGTTACTCTCCAGCCTTATTAATTCAAGCAGAAAGTGTGGAAAAGGGAAGACTGACAACACACAGAGCAATTCACTTCCTATATCCTAGCAAATATATACAAGGAATCCATTTTCCAGAAACCCAACCGGTACGCACGGTAAGTGGAGCAGAGCGCCCACCGTTGCAGGTTGCTTCACACGAAGAAGATGTCATGTCAAAAGAGTGCCAGGTAAGAAACAGCTGGGTGAAAGACTTATGTGACCGTGTGGATAAGTTACAAGGGGCTTCTCCTTCACTACAGAGCACCTATCCATCTTCCTCTCCGTATATACACACATATATACACACACATACACGCACACACAGAGATAGATGGATAGATATAAATACAGGTGTGCACACAGGCAAACACACATACATATATATATATATATTTATATATGTATATTTTCTTTTCCAGTTCTTGGAGTGGTTACAACTACTTTAGTCTACAAGGCATCCTAAGGGCACTTCCTGGCTCTAGCAATAAAGTCCATCATATTGTGGAGAGAAGTAAAGGGAGTATCATTGAGGGAGAAGAACGGAACAGTTTTCTATCTTGTATCATATCATGTAACACCTCTGAAAACTATCATTGTTGTTTCTGAGCCCAGATATTTTCTCCCTGTGTTCCGGGAGGGCAAATGTTCATCTTGTTCAGCTGCTGTGTACAGAGGTGCCACTATGTGATTTTTCCCTTTTCAGTGGATAAGTAGTTGCTTCCAAACAGTGTGGACTGTATGATAGATCATCATCCTATGCATCAATTTTTTGTTGGTTTGTTTAAAGGGAGATTAAAAGAGTTTTGCTTTCTTCTTCATGTCGTTGCGTCTCCAGAGAGGTAACTTGTCAAACTCCTGTATCGTCATGCCAAATATTTCTTGAAAAACTTCAGGCGCTAAGTGACGCTTAAAAAAAAAAAAAAAAAAAAAAAAAAAAAAAAAAAAAAAAAAAAAAAAAAAAAAAAAAAAAAAAAAAAAAAAAAAAGAAAAAAAAAAAAAGAAAGGAGAAAAGGCAATGGTCAGTCAAAGCCAAAGAGACATAAGAGGAGGTAGGAGTGCCTTAGAGATTTCATGTTGCTGTGTAAGAGCCACTGCTGGAAAAAATAATGCTTTGGCAATACATGCATCCAAGTCCTTATGAACTCGAGTGCCCAACGAATCAATTAAACATCGTAAGTTTTACGTGTGAGAAGTTTACAAAGGAAACCAGGGGAACTATTTCAGCTGCTGAATGAGCAAGAGACAGAAAAATTATTTGTCTGAAGTCATCCAACAAGCAGCGATAGAACAGAGAACAAAACCAGCTCCTGCACGCCCCTGTCCGAGGCTTTAGCAAGTCACCTCTGCTTACATATGGAAGTCCAAACAGACTGGGTTTCAGGAGAGCTCTGCAGAAGGGCTGCAGGTTGACATGCTACATTCAGAGTTCTGAGAAGGAAGATGTCTGGCCACACTAACTGTCCAGCACACTACTGCTACTGAAATATTTTTTGGTGCTGTCCTGTGCACAAGTTACCTCTTGTCCAGCCACTTTAGAGTTCACTGGATGGAACTAGAGTTCCCTGTAGCACTAATGTAAACCAGCATTGAATTCTGACTAGTGATCACGAACCTAGTAGTCTAAAAATGGGCATAAACCCAAATTACCCAAATTTTTGTGGCTCCTTCCATTCATCTCCACAGAAGATTGAGTAATTACAAACGACTTAAACATCCCCAGGATTCCACTGGGCTGCTTAAGTCTTTCTAATCCATAAAGTTGTAAATTATTTTTATTTGTTGGCAGTGATTTAAATTCTTGTATTTCTGGATATCATCCAATCTAACTAAGTCATAGGACTCGTGACTTTGGATTGTCAAGGACGGCTGACACTGACTCTCAGGTAAAAGATGATCCAAGATGGAACAAAGTATTGCTCCATTCCAATATGGAACCTATGACACCTGTGCAATTTTGGGCTTTTAAAAAACCCACGAGGATATTAATAAATGCTTGGAAACATAAGGGGTGAGAAGCTCAGTCCATGAGCAGGGAGACAGGGCCTCCCAGCTCAGCACAGTTCACGGAAATACGGCTGCTTCCTCCCAATGTCTGATTATTCTTTCCCTGATTAGTGCTGAGAAATCTTCCCAGTCTAGCCAGGACCCACACTTCAGTGTTTCAGCTGTCACAAACGATAAACAACTTCAGCAGGAAAGAGCATTTAGGAACTTGCTTCTCTTACCTCAAGCCTGGTTCTGTCTACATCTTTTAGTATTTTATTTCGCCCTCTGTTGGTCACCATGAGTATTTCATATGGAAAAATCTGTTAACAATGTATAAAAGGGGGAAAGAGAGATATTTATATTTATATTTATATTTATGGTCTAAAGCAGAAAGAACAAAATGTGTCTCATTTTCATAAACAAACAAACATTTGTTTTCTTTTTCAAAGGAAGTAACAGCTTCTTTTTTCCTTACCATTTTTTCCTAATGTTGCATGGAAGACAAGCCAATCTGGACATAGCCAGGGCTTATTAAGTATTGAACTGCCTCATATTGTGAAGCCACTATGTACTTGCCCACCCCACTCATTTTTATGTTGTATAAAATACATCCTCTGCCTTTGGTCAGACAGAGTCCTTTCTAGTCAATACACTTTCTCATCTACCAATGTAAAAGTTTATTAAAGTAACTGCATTTGCCACTCATTGGTCTAATGGTTGTCAAAGTGTGGACAGCTGTAAGGATAGACAATTAATGAGTGAACTTCAAAAAAAATAAAAAAAGAAAAAAAAAGGCCACTGCCACTGCATTCAATAGAATTTATCACAACATTTTCTTCACCTTTTTGGATAGTTAAAGAATTAAAAAAACTGCCCACTGTGTTTGCTGGCTGTGCCATACACACATGGATTAAAGGAGATACTTTTGTAGACATATTTGTCCTAAGAATCTTAATCTGCTTCAGAAGAGTATGTGTCCAGCACATCTCCCATTAACATTTCCCTGGATTTCCCTTTACACTGCAAAGAATGTCCAGAACTTAAACACATTCAGACACTGGCAAATAATCAATTCCTGACTGCGTGTTTTACATGCACAGTTCTTTAAAGTAAAATGTTTACTGTCAGTGGGTCTCAAATCAGCCTAATCCAACAGAAACAATGCTGCTTGGAAAGGGTTTGGAAAACCTCAAAATCGGTTCCTGGAATCATCCCTGGCAAATAAAACTCTCTTCTAGGATTTTTTTTTTCCTCAGGCAGACATTTCCATGCCTAGAATGACTTAGGAGAGCTTATGTTCCATCTGCCAGAGCCTTTCTAGAGCCTTCTCATCGCATGTCTCTGCAGACTGGGAAAGCAGCATTCCCAGACCCCTCACCCAACACCTACTGGGGTCAATGAAGTTTTTCTGTAAACTTCAGTTGTGACTGGCTCAGCCTTTACTGCTGTTTGTGGGTCTTGTATTCCTTGCCCACTGGGCACAGGAGTGAGACCACCAAAACTCCTCTGCAGAGAGTCTGAGCTATTATCAAATGTGATTAATTACATTATTTTAACATCAGAAGAAATTCAACTTAATCAACTTCTGTGCAGTAATCGGCAGTTAAGTTCATTCCATTGTTAACAGCTGTCCCAATGAACTTTCCAAAAATATAATAAATAACATTCAGGCATCAGTGAACACACCACTGAGTTTATTGTAAGTAATAGTAACTTAAATAACGTGTGCTTACATACCAATTGTAAGATATGATTCTTATGAGTTTCTGACATTGTCACAATTGTACAGTTAAGTCTATACTTGGAATTACATTGTTTATGTTTGATACTGGAAATGGCTACCATATACAGCATTATAGGAAACTAAAATGTAACTTTTCATATTTAAACAGGCAGAGTTTAAGTCAAGATCTACGGTCATAAATACATTTTATATTTAAATATTTGCAACAAGGCATGTCTCGATCTGGGTTGGCAGGATGCACAAATTCTGTCCTTTCTGGAAAAGATTTGGTCCTTCTTAAGTTTACTAATTTTTGCATGTGTTTCATGCTGACTTTGAATTAGCTTCTCTTACTTTATCAGGTTTATGTTAGTGTTGGCTCATTGACGTGAATAAAAATAGTGCCAATTCATACATGCTCAGAGTATGGCATCACCTTTATAAACATCAACAGAAAGTGATGGCTTATCTCATCAAAATTGCCATAAATTTTATCATTAATAATACTGACAGAATTTGTCACCCAAAATAACATCCCAAATCACTGGGTGCATCAACAGCAGTGGTGGCTTTAAAAATTTCTATTGCACTGAAAGAGAAATTATTTGGAATAAAAAGTAGTAGCTCAGGAGCTGATAATGTCCCCAAGGTCTTATTTATATAATACATAAAACCACTTGTAACTATACATTGCTCTGGGGTCTCAGCTTATAAAGCCAGGGTTATTGCCTTGTGCAGTTTGTCTGGAGGTGACTCGGAAGCACAGGTAGTCATCTGGTTTGCAAAACCAGCTCCTCACTTAACTGTAGAAATTCTGATCCTTGTAACTTTAGCAAAATCATGATTTCATGGAAGGTTCACCAGGAACAAAGATTTAAAACACAGCTCTGGTTTAATTCCCTCTATATATTATGTTCATTTTTGACTCAGACATCTCTAAACATAGCTGTAAAAGCATTTTAATTTGTATCTTAAATTATAATTAGCTGATATTGTCTCTTTTTCCAGTGAATCTCCTGAAGAGTTTCTCATATAGGGAATTCAACATTATTGACAGGTGGTCAGGCTAACAGTGCCGAGAGCTAAATAACAGCTCCAGACAAACATCCAATCAGAGATCCACGTATTTCCCTAATTGTTACATTATGACAGCCTCCACAGTGTGTTGTGAGCCACAATATTCTGCATCTCTTTTCAAAATGGACAGATCTGAGACCTTCCCACTGAGCCTGGCCTGCCACTCCGGCTAGTGAAAGTCTGACAGAGAACTGCCTATTGAGCACTTTCAGTATCCTTCAGGTTCTCTCTAGAAAAGCTTCCTTATCCCAGGAAGCTCCCCTGGGCTGCCCTCAGCCTGCCTGAGCACTAACACCTGTTAACAGGCAAACTCCAGAACAAAGGGAGAGGTTTGGCACAGAAGGAGCAGGGACTGAGGTGAGGTAAAGAAAAGCAAGGGAACTAAGACATTTCCCATATTTTATCTGCATTTCACAGTCAAATCTTCACTGTCTTGAAGGAAAGTGAATAACATCTGCACTTGCCTTTGGCTCCAACATGTTAGGCATAGATACTCCTCTGTCCATTCTCATTCCAGGGACATGACCATCCGGGAGGGACTGCATCAGATACAGGTATACATCAGACACAGAGGTTACACACACAGAGGGTAAAGGCACTCAAGTAGTGGTGAAAACAAAGGTGAATTTGCCCTGAGACTTCCTTCAAGTCTTACTACTTAGTCTTATTTGACAGATCATTGCCATGGCTACTGTTTGTTACTTCTCTGAGGCTCACAGAGGGATCCTTCCGTCCTCTCTGCCACCACAGCCTCCTGTCACTGCCAAGGCTGGTGAGAGCTCCCCACTGAGCCTACCAACATCACTTCCCAGCTGGACCTGGGCATCCCAAGAGAGTGGTAGGCCCTTTCCCATCCCAGTGACTAAATCAAGTTCTTCTCTAGTCAAATACACAGAAACATTAATTCAGATCCTCCCCAAGAGTATACAAAGCTCTCTTACACCTCTGGGCTTTCCTTCCTGTCATTTATCGTATCAACCGAGGGATTTTTTTTTTTGTTGTGGTTTTTTTTTGTTTTTTTGGTCTCTACAATGGGAAATTTTTACTATGAACACAAACAGGGATAGGGTAAAAGGTGCTGTTTTGGACAAAGGTACTGTTTCTAAGGAAATAACATTTGGAGCACAATACACGGACAACTCTGCTTCCCTCCCATAATCTTATTCTCTTTCCAATCATCATGATTTTGATACACCATTAACAAAATATCCAACTAATTAAACTCTTTTGCAAATTGCCATTTCACATTGCGATTGTGCTGAGGAGCCAGTCAGACTCAAACCATTCTGGAAAAAACCCTGCAGGCAGTATTTGAAGTTGAAGGGTTTCTATTTGCAAGCACACCTCTTTCTGGCTCATCTTTGATGGCAGCACTGTAGAAAACTATTGATCAGCCATCTTGTCTGGAGAGCAAATTCCACGGTAAAAATGAAGAGTTCAAAGCTCCTGCTACGGGAGAAAATTGCCTCCAGGAGAGACTTTCTATATGTCTCTGGGGCCAGTGCTAGAGAGGCTGAAAATAAATCCACCCTCACATGTCCAGAGATGACTACTACAGATAATTCATGTATAAACAGACAGTGGATTTTACAGAGCAAGTCACAGAACTGGTGTGAGCTGTCTCAACACGGCTCTGGGGAGGTAACAAGAAGGAATCCGAGGCTGTGCCCATTTTTTTGTGGATAAGAATCTACACTGGTGATTATGCTTAAACATGCAGGAAAACCAAAGCTATTGTCTTAAGAAACCCTTCCCTGTAGCAGAAATTCAGACTTGAACAAGTAGATGCTCTAGGTTCTGCAGTCAGTTGATTGATGAAAACCCGTACTCTACCTGGAAATCTGAAAAGCAAAAGAGAAATCTCATCAGCTTTGGAGTGTGGAAGAACAGGAATCAGTGACAACCTGCTAGATAATCCTTGTGTCTTCTGGTCTACCTGATCTTTCCAAAAACCTACCTGATTGTCTAGGGCCAGAAACCTTCCTAATTTTGGACTTAGTTTGTAGATTCAAACACTCCCAAGTATTGCAGTCCTTTTTATTTCGAGCAGGCTTCTCATTCAGGAAAAGCAGGTCACTTTGGCAATATTAAGAGATCCACAGCCACAATCAAGTGAATAAAGAGCCAATTAAAATTCAAATGTGTAGAGCAGGATTCAGCTCAAGTAACTTCTATCACAAGGGAGCTGTCTAGATTCCTCCACGGCCTATTAAGAGACACAAGCACCAACAGAAGATGCCTGACCATAGGGTATCTAAACTAGTCAGGATCAATCTCACTTTGGAAAATAACTCTCTCGCTCGAAACATTTCAAAACATTAACTCTTAAAGTGTCATAACTTTCACAAATATTACTGTCAATTTTTATCAGGCCATGACTGATACCCCATCTAGCTCAGTTATAATGAAGATCATGAGCAGCAGTGGGGATTAGAAGGCACTATCCATCCTTTCTTGGCTGGGGCACATTATTCAGACTACACACTGGATGGTGACTTTCAGAGACAGAAAACACCATATCAGAACTCAGTTCATATTCCTGATAATACACACGTTACTCACTTTCAATCTGATCCAATGCTAAAGCAATCCCTTGGCATAAACCAGATCAGTTCCACATAGCAGATTTGGCAAAATAAACCCAGCATTTCCTATAGGCATTTGAACTGTTTGAGTTAACTGTCAATTTTACCAGGGGAAGTAAAAAAGTACTGAGCAAACACAAAGTAACCACACCCACAACTTTAAAGTAAACCAGCAGAAATGATCCAATATCATAACAAAAAGGCTCCTCAGCCTTACCTCTAACAGCACCACTCACATCCCCGTAACTGTTGTACTGACCAAAATCTGTAGACACTGGCTGTAAAAGGAAAAGAGGAATATGCACATAAATTCACAGGTCATGACTTCACAAGCAGGTTGGTATATG
The DNA here is from genome assembly GCF_003031625.1 of Empidonax traillii. Taxonomy (NCBI): domain Eukaryota; kingdom Metazoa; phylum Chordata; class Aves; order Passeriformes; family Tyrannidae; genus Empidonax; species Empidonax traillii. The sequence continues at coordinate 213,716 of NW_020955349.1, forward strand.
GGACAAAATAAATTGCTTTATGTCTTTTACTTCCCTCTGAATTTTCACAACATTTCTTTGTGGGAGGGGAAATTAGGTTTTGTCTGACTTCGGCTGGTCTTATAAGAAACATTAATCAAACTGAAAGTCCAATGCAGTTAATATGGAAATAAATATCATGGATAATTAAAGCCACCTTTCGCTTCTCAAAATCACCATCTTCTTACCCTGTGAAGTCCATTTTTTCCATACCCAGGGAGAGAAGAGGTTTTGGAGGCTGAAGCATGTGCTGTTGGATGAGGAAGGGAAAATATTTTACTGGAAAAATCCCATGGAAACTCAAAAATTAGAACATTTGTGGAATGAACTAGCATAAAACACACAGTTAAAGTAGTCAAGCAGATATACAACCAACTAAGACACACTGACTTTAAGAAACTAATCTTTCAGCTCCAAACTCAACACAAACTTTCACACATTCTCTAAGTTACACGCAGCTTTTATCGTGCCATGGTGGTGGGTCATCAAGGAAGGGCACTGTGGTTTTGCCAGGCTCAAAATCAAAATATTCTCCACTGAGTTGAAAGTAACGCTCAAGGATCAGCCAACAGCACCAAAATAACTTTTTATTCCTTATCTAGATAAAGTTTTCCCGTGCAACTTAAGAAGGGACCAAGATAAAGCACAAGGAGAATCCAAGATCAGCAGGATTTGGACCAGTTTCCTGTTAAGTCTGCCATGCAGGTCCATTCAGTTCCACTCTCCTAACTGGCACATGTGGTTTATACATCATTATACCCTCTGAACCTTTCATGAATTTCCTGTCTATCCTTCCTACTCAACGATTATTGCACTCGTGCTCCCAGTTTCTGCTGCTGCCCAAGCCCAGATGCATGTGACCAGCACACTCCATTCTCTCTTATTCAAATGCTGGAGCTTGCCACTTGTTGCTACAATGGAGAAAAGGGTATTAGTTTTGGTCCTGTAACACTGTAGTTGACAGATGTTTGGATACTGACTTCAGTAGGAGAACTATGGGAATGGGCAGTGCTAAGTGAATTCAAACAAGTTGAGAATTTGGCATTCTGAACCAAAATTATAACTATTGAAATGTCAAGGGTGTGCTTTCAAACACAGATAAAAACGTGGATAAATATAAAGATTGTTAGCATAGTGATCAATAGCAACTCTCCAGTTAATACTGCTCCTTCAGACAAGATCCTCCAAATAAAAATGCAATTTTTTTGTGGTTTTTAATGTTATTTTTACCACAGAAGGGTGGGGAACGTAGAACTTGAGGCATTGTTGCTGCCAACAATTAGCAGCTTTGGGAAAGATGCCACTGATTCCATAAAAGGCAGCTGATGACTGCATTGATTATCTCTGCAAAAAGGGATGGGCACATCTCAAATAAAGGAGTCCTCCATCCTGTGCTAAGGTGGATAAAAAAATAAGCTCCAAGTTGAGCAGGTAGACTCTGGCCCTGTAAAAATTACAGACAGTGAGGGAGAGCCACAGGCATCTTCTCCAAGGCCATCAAGGCAACACACTTCTACACCAGGGAACACAAGGAAATCTTGGTCTGCTTGGCAGCTCCTCCAGAGACTCCAAAGAAACTCATCTTGTCCCTTCTTGACTCAAAGTACAGCTACAGTTACAATGCACAGCGAATGAAAAGAGCGGAATAAAATCTCCAAAACCTTCTCTAGAGGTCTAAGATGTATATCAAAATGTGGGATGAGGCAAAGATTTTAAGCTACCAATTAACCAAAGTTAACTTTTTTCCTTTGGCTCTGGAACAGAATACACCCAAATCAAAATGTCAGCCAAGATCAAAACTCTGGCTGTGTTCAAAATATGCAGCTCCTCTGGTCAGCATTGCTGATTATCTTTCCCTGGGAGAAGAGACTAAATAGGAATAAGAACCATCAGTTTAAGCAAAAGGTGCTATTGTACTTGAATAGCCCAGCCTATCAGCATGTATGTGATGTGACAGTCATCAAACACTTTAGCTCACTCCTTATCTATATTAGAAAATTTCTCTCCTCAAAATTGCCTGAAAATCCTCAACTTCATATTTCTTCTGATTAAAATCCAACCATGACACTCCTACCCTCACCAAAACCTGGTAATGAATTAGGCCACTCTTTCAGGGCAGATCATCACACACACACATTTCAAGCAGTCTTCCCAGTTGTCTCTCTTCTGGGACACTGCTTGATATGTGTAAAGACGGTGTTTATTAGTCACTGTTCATTATTAGCTCTATTGCCTACAGGAATTACCTGGAGAATCGTAACGACTGGCAGAAAGGGCTGACCTACCGCGACTCTCCTTTTCCATCTCTTCTTTCAATATTAACTGTCCCAGACCAGAGTTGAGCTATAAATGGCAATTAAAAGATATATCAGTGAAATAAAGCTGATCAAGACAGCGGTAGAAATAGCTTACAGAGAGCAAAGGGGCCATTTCTGCATGGTGTTCAGAAATAGCGTGAAGACAAACTCATAACCACCTTCATGAGCTGCTCCTCCTGCAGCTGCCGGCGCCTCTGTAGCTCCTCATCATCTTCCTCTCTTCCACTTGATCTGCGTCTCATGTCAGCTCCTGCTTCCATAAAACCACAGTACAGAGACAGCTTTGTGTACCAGTTCAACCACAGCTTGAAGATTTCAATGTCAGTTCAAAGCACTGGTCACTTTGATTTGCTGAATAAACAGAGCACTAATTTCTTGCAAAGTCGAAAGACTTTTTCAAAACTCTCTCTTAATAAAACTCACTTGGATAGCCCACCCTAGGGTTATCAGGCTTGCTGTAAAATAAACAAGAACTTAAACTGCACGTGAGCTCCAAACCAAGCAATGGTCCTGGATACAAAACCAGGATTCAATGTATTAGAGAAAAGGAGATCACACTGCTAGTTCTGGAAACATGGGGTTTAATAGCACCAGCAACTAGATCAGGAACTGAAAACTTAAACTCTGATTTACATTTACACTTTTATCAAGATTCAGAAAAGTAAATCTGAATTAACATTTGAAATGGAAAATTAAACTATTAGTCTCCTAAATGAATACTCATATTTGAAATAAAAAAGGCATTATTTTTAGTCTAAAATGAAGTAAAGTAATTTGATCCATTGGATAATGCTAAAATTAATTAAGACACAGGTGTTCTATCTTTTAGTTCCTTAGGTTTTATTGAATAATTTTTATTTTCTTGAATATTCTTAAGAAATAATCCAATTTGGATGCCAGGACTCTTCTGTGGATATATAGAATGTGATATTGCTGCGAGCATTTAGACAGCAGTTGTATTTTTTATTTCACAGGCTCTATATGATATAGCTATTTTCCAACCCTATGCTGGACAAACTCAGTGTTTCAAGTATGTAGATGTTTCAAATATGCAGATGTTTTATCCTTGTAACTCATGTTTGTCAGGCTGCAATCCTATCTACAGGACATGTTCAAAAAATTGCTGCTGCATGTGCAGCCCCTTCAGTCAGTCACTGAGCTCTCCCACCCTGTGTCTCCTCTCCCAGCACTTCTCTGAAGATCCCATTGTGATGAAAGCCATACATTCCTTCACAGAAACCTGAAATGAGCAACACCTTAGTGCTTCAGACAAGTCTTCATGAATGCACCAGGCTAGATAGCTTATTTTATGCTATAGGGGTAAATAAAAATTAACAGAGGAAAAAATACAAAGCCAAAAAAAAATCTAAAATGATGATGCACATGAATTAAAGAAAAAAAAAAGAGAGATATGTTTAGTGCTACAACACAGAAGAAAAATACAAGGTCTGAAAATGAGGACTTTATTTAGTCTGTTAATTGTTCCAATTCAGACATTGTTTCTTGCCATGAAATTAGTTGTGTGGTTGGAAGCAATAATATTTTCTGTGGCACAATTGCTATTAGCTTAGGACTAAAAGTTTAAATAGAATTACTGAAAGAAGTCAGGCTTGTGTGACACACCACATTTTTTAGGCTACTGCACTAGAGTTCACAAAATCTTTCTGTGGGTTAGTCTGTGTGATCGGTTCCAAAGTCCTTTAGCAAAACCTCTTCTGCTCAGGCAAATTCAACAGTTCCAGACATTCAGCTGTCTCACCAGAACAGCTGCACTTCATGGGGAACATCTGGAGTGGACACCACCTTTACTACCTGTTTTTTCAGCTCCACTATTGACCTGCTTTGGTTATCAGTACCTTTCAAGTCGCATGGCTGTACCGTTTGCTTTCGCATACCTATGGCAGCAAGGGAGGGAGGACCTGGCCAGTGGTCCATCTCAATCTTTGGTATCTCGTTGGGTGCTGGTGCGTGAGCTGCTGGGAACTTGGAGGACTTGATGATATCCTCGGAGGACTTGCTCTGTGCTGCCAAGGCAGCTGCATCTAGATGGCAATCAGGGAATTTAGCTACGTAATGATCTGTATCAATGCAAAGGTCTTCCTTACTCTGGCAAAATTTTACTCTTGACAAGAAGTTAATTTTCAAAAGCAAACATTTTCATGTTTCGCTGTTCTAATTGCAATTTGAAGCAAGGCAATGCCTTTCTCTTGCCAATAGGTTGGAATCAAACCCTCCTCCACTCCCACATTCCCACCCCCAAAATAACCCCAAATCAGTTTTGGATTTTACTAGGGTTTCACAGTGTAAGAATGATTAGCCAAGAGTGAAAAAAATTCACCCTGGGACTATTTGCCAATATCTCCTAAGGACAGCTGATTATTAATAAAGATGAACTCAGATTTATGTACTGATCTGTCTTCCCTCTAGGGCAAGAAAACAAACAGTTCAGAGGAACAGTACTAATTTTAACACTACTAATGATAATTATTTCCCATATTTCTGTGAAAAGCTGCAAAGCAAACAAAAAATAGAAACCTGAAACAAATATATTTAACTAGGGGACTTTTTTTTTTCTGCTGCATGCTCTTGCTTATAGCATGCAGTAGTAGTAAAAGCAGATGCAAACTTATTAATAAATACTCAACTGCATTCAGATCAACTTGGCTGGGAAAGGCACTTGCAATGCACTGAACCTCACCAATAAAACAGCTCAGCCATGGGCATCCACTTAAGATTCCATTCTAAGCCAAAGTCTTATGAAAGCATGTGAGGATGTGCATTATGGGTTTCACTTCTTGACGTAAAAAAGAAAAAAAAATCCAATAGGATTCAGTTTACATTAAACCCAGCCTTAACCACTTCTTAAGGTGCAAACTGTTAGCTCAAATCACCTTCGCTTATATGAAGCTATTGTATCAGGAGCAAGAGTTCTGGCCTTTTTTTCCTTTTCTCTTTTTGGTTTAAAAACAGAAAGACATCTGTTAACGAAGTTATGCGCTGTTCGCTCATCCAACACGTTCAGGGTAGTTTAGAAACATCAGTATTAGATATCATTGGTAATTCCGACCAGTTCATGACTGGGAAAACCTAAGCATAATTGCAGGCATGGAGGAAGAGTTTACAAAAGCATGACTTCAAACAGTACTTACGTATTAGAATTGGTGATGTCAGAGGTTAAACATTCACATGTTAATGGGAGGTGAGGAGATACATTAAAACCATATAAAAATAAACAGAAACAATGTTAAGACTTTTTCCAAAATGAGCATATGGTTTGAAACTTAAAAAAAGAAAGGAAAAAACCCTGATGCAATACCAGAGCAGTGTAATTTGCAATTCCTGACTGCAGAATGGACTTCTGGGCTTTCCTACTCAGCTCAGTTCAATGGCTCTCAGACAACTGCTCATCTAAACCCTGTAGTACTGCTAATTTGCCACTTAACCCTAAATACACTTCACTGGATAAAAAGTCTGCAAAAGAATGCCAACTCAGAGTCTTTAAGAAGTGGAGTCATCTGTCTTTCACCACAGTAAATAAAAGTCATCTCCTACGCACAGTTTTGTGTTCACAGCAGGAGGGAAGAGTGAACACACCCCACTGTAACAGGACCTTGTCCTGCAGTACTAATGACAGGCAAGGCAGTGGCCTTCTGCCATCACTGGCATTTCAGACTTGCTATAGCAACATCAACACCAAAAAGCTTAGTTCACTAACACTGCCGTCCAACTCAGAATCCAAACACCTGGAAAAACAAGTAGTGTGTACTACCTGGGGTGTCTCACAGGGCCTGAGAATTTAAAATCAACCCTCTCAGTGATAAGTGTCACTTGTAATTCCTTCACTAATTAAAGATTCTTATTTGAAGCCACAGATACATTCAGAATTCCAGTTTGATAACAACATCTCAATCTTTGCTGTTTAAATAAATTACACTGTGTCTGTTTGAAGTAAGGATATTGCAAGAATTCCCTGTCAGAGAAGACTTTGTTGTTAATGCATTTTAACATGACCAGTACCTGTATTTTGAAAATATAAATTTAAAGAAGTGAAATATTGAAAGGCATCATAATGCTAAAGAAACAGCAAAAGCCCAGCTAGTGGCAATTTTGCCATTAATATCCACATTAATCCAGATTAAACCATATGATCCAAATGAAACAACATGCTTTAAAACATAACCACTTGGCAGGACATGCAATAACAGCTGTTTCAAACTTTGACTACTAAACTCTTATGATTACGAAGTAAAAGCTGAATGCTTTTCACTAATCTGCACACCTTACAATTCATTTGACATTCCAGTTTTGAAATAAAAAAGGAAAAGATCATTTACCGTGTTGTTTGTAGATGGGCGGTTTCCTGTAAATGTTGACACCTTGATCTGTGATATTAAGACACAGAGAAAAGGGAATATGAAAACTACTTCTATTGTACGTAAAGATAAATCCAGCACTAAACCAAAAGACAGACCAAATCAAGGATGTAAACAAGAAGAAGCCAGAAAGCTATTTCTAGTATTATACAAAATCAGATTACTTAAAGAAAAGAAAACATAAGAACAAGTGAAGAGTCAAAGACATGTGGTATGAAGTCCTTTGGAGATAATTCTGTAACATGTAGATGCATCAAATCATGACTTTAAAGTGGAATAAAAGTTAGAGGAGAAATGTAAGCAGGCAAGACATTTCAATGATAAAGATACAAGCCATTTGGGGAAAACTACCCCAAATAACTTCTGGGGAAAATTGTGCTTCAGCTCAATTTTCTTTCCAGCTGACTGGCTGGACTGAGCAGAGGAGAATGCAGTGAGCCTATAATTCACTCCAAAATCCAGAGCACAAAATAGCTGCCTAGGACACTGTTTTGAACAGCCACACTTCAGTGAGTCAAAAGGGATGCTTTCTTTATGCAGTGTTAGCTGATATGCTACTGATTCTCAAACCACAAAGATAGATTTTATTACTTTTTTTGTGACTTTTTTTTGGTGACTTTTTCATGTAAGGCCCACCACATTGCATATCATCTAAGTAAATCAGAAAAAAAAAAACTTCCCAGAACTCTAATGCAGTACTTCTACAGCATGTCTAAAAGATACCACATTTTTACAAACAAAAATCTAGGACAGGAACCATTTTGTTCTAAACTACCTTCCCACCCAAGCCAACACTTCATGTATTCAGCACAGCTACAAATACAAAAGTTAATCCAAAATCAACGCTACAGTGAAAAAATGTGCCAAAGTCTCATTAGAAGACCAAAATGAGCCACTGGGAACTAGCAAATTAACATCAGAAACCCATTTTGCTACTTTGTTCTGCCTGAAAAAAGTTTTCAGTTACAACAGAATGAGAGATGAAAAGGAATTTCAGAAATACATGCAGTATATCACAGATCCAATTAAAGTGCTACAGAAGACAACTCTGCCTTTGGCATTAGGGAAAGCTTACCCCCAAAAAATCTACTGAAACAGAGAGGCAAATCTTGCTCTGCAAAGCCCTACATCCTTAACTACGCAGGCAAAGGCGTTGCACTCAAAGACACTGCGGTATCTCACTCCTGCGTGTGATCTGTTATGGCCACTTGACCAGCAAATAGGTACAAACATCACCAGGGCAGTCATGCAGTGCTTTTGCGCACATCTACACCACGAAGCCGTGAGTGGGACAGGAGCACAGCTCCTTCTGTGGCTGCACCACTCTCCCATCGCGCTCGAGGTTATTTACAGATGCTCATGCTTCGGCTGACGCGAGTCCAAGTGAGCCAGGTTAGCTTAAGCGGTTAAACCAGCCAACCTTAGCCAGGCCAGGTCACGCTGGGACTGAGGGCAGTGAGCACAAACAGTTCATTTGCCAGATTGGAGGAATGGAGGAGGAGCAGTAACCTCTGGCAGTGTGGAGGGAGGGACGCTAGGCTGAAGGGGACCTGAAGAATAACTGGATATAATAAGGCTTTCAAGGTAGCACTGATGCAGTCAGATGCATGTCCACAACCCTATGGGGACACAGCCTCATCCCATCAAAATCCAAGATAGATGATCTTCTCAGATGCTGGAATAACTGTGCTGCTCACTTCAAAACAGAGACTGCCTTTTATAGAGAGGACATCCCAAGGCATATATACCCTTGTGGATCTGCAGGTACGTCTGAGGACACCACGCCATTGCACAAAACAACTAAAGAAACATCCTCCCCTGCTTTAAAAAAAAAAGGAACACTAAACTAGAACTACTGGGTTCAAGACTGAAACAAGTCACAGCAATCTGAGTGAACAACATACGTAATGTTGTTCATACATAATGCCTCACTGGCCACCTCTTTTCTGTATCAAGATCGATCCATCAAAACCAGCTCCTAAAATTAGCAGAGCTATGCTGGTGCTCAGCTGGTGCAACTGGGAGAAAAATCAAGCCCTACATAGCTCCTATACAGCTCACAGGCCAAAACCAGACTCTGAAAACCAAGACATTCTAACAGCGAAACACCCGACCAACAGAACAGGCAAAAATCCCAACGAAGCCCCGTATTTCTTAAGGCACTACTCCTCTCAGCAAGCCGAGAAGCAGTTCCAAACCCTGAGGGTGAAACCCATGGTAAACAGCGTGAAACGATGGAGGAGACGAGACAGAAGTTACAAAGGCTACATTCTACACTGTGACAGGAACACCAAGACACGTACAGTGCCAGCTCCTACCTGGAACATGGAAATGTTTAGGGGCCTGAGCGTAAGTTGGAGTGAGAGGGCGACTGTCAGGCCGATAGGGGACAGGGGAGTTCCGACCGCTGGACGGCTCATTGCCTCCAATGAGAAAATGGAGAAAACAAAATGAGAAGAGGGAGAGCGATCAAAAAAAAAAATAATTAAATAAAATAAAAAAAAAACCAAGCCCAATCACACCCAAACAAAACTGGTGGAATCGAAACTTCCAGGAAGAAAAGAAGTTGAACGAAAAATAAAAATAAAAACAATAAGGAGAACTGGTAGCCCTGGTGACTTTTTTTTTATCCCCCTGATATTCCTGCAGAGACAAAAATTCATGTTCAGGCTGGAGTTGAGTTTTGAGCAGCTCAGACTCATTCTGACGGCATGCAGGCAGGAGCTGTGTGCTCAGAGCTGGTGCTTAGATGGGCAGTGCGGAAAAGAAGAATGGAAGGTTACTTGGCAATCAATTTTTAGTATGGAGATTGATATTTGGAATTCAAAGGCGCAAACATGGAGCACAGTATTTGATATGCAAACTGAAAGCAGATAGAAGCAGATGCTGGCAGTTACTACAGTTCACTAATCCAAAAGTGTACAGAAACTAGAAACAGAAAATAGCTGTTAGGTCACTTGGCCCATATCAAAAGGCATAACTGTTCATTACACACTCTTTCACTGGTTTAGGAAAATTCTGATACGCCAAAATAATTTGTAAAGCAGTGCAGCCCATCTGGTGGCTGCACCCACATCGTTGGTGCCCCTCCAAATCTCTGCCAATGCCGAACTGGGCTCTGATGACAATACTTCACCACTGCTGATTTTGCAAACCTGAATCTAATGCCTAAAAGCTTCAGTTCCATTTTTGCACATACTATTTGTTCCACTTGTAGGATTACTCTTACTGGAACTGCTTTGCCTCCTAACAATGCACCTCAGCAATCCAATGGCCCTGAAAGTTCCTATGTCTTGCCAGAGCAAGTTGCAGAACCATGCTGGTTGATCCCCAAATATCAGGACTTAGCAGCCAGATATCCAAACACACGGCTGTGTGTGTACCTTAAAAAAATGCTGCTGCCTTTTACACTGTGCCGTTCTTCATACTAGGGAGAACCATCCACATGGGTGATTATTTTACGTGAGTGAGGGTGATTACAATAGTGAAAAGTAGGGGAACATTGAGCCCCTTCCATTTTTCAAATATGCATAAGGGCTTAAAAAACCCTAGGAAAGCTGATTAAGAAAAAAAAAATGGAGTAGGGGGGTGGTGAGAATGATAACAAGTACAGGAGAGCTATGAAACACAAGAAAAAGGAAATTGCAGGCCTCCTTTCACCTACAGGTTTCCTATGTCCTTTTAGAAGACCCAAAACATTGGATTCAGCGCATTTCTTATTTATACATTTGGGGTGGGAGAAGAAAAAAAGAAGTTTTCTGTACAATTTACACAAAAAAATCCTTTTACTTGAACAGTCATGTGCCAATCTAAAAGGCACCAAAAGGGAGAAAAAAATGCTCTTTACAAATGTTGCTGAAAGAGATGTGCCACAGAGGCCTCTGCTGGTACACGAGTTAGCCCATCTGCATATACATGCTTTATAAATTACATGCCCATTTCAGGGGGCTTGGTTGTACAAAATTTTTCCAGAAGAATGCATGTGCAAAATTCTGTATTTACCACTTCGACATTTCAGCCCTAAAAGACATGTTCTTTCAACCACATGACTTGATAGTGGTTTTCTATTTCGGGTGCAGCGATGCTGAGCTTCTGGCCAAGTAACAGTAAGTGCTAGGTCTACTAACTCTGAAAAGCAGTATGAATGATTAATTATAAAACCTTTTTGTCATATCTCAATCTATGGTCCTTTACTTACAAATTCCAGTAGTGTGTTCTACTTCTCCAGCCTTTGAGATATTGTGATGGTGAAACACCTCACTTGGTTAAGCTGATTTTACTTAAGTGTTTTGTTTGTATTGAGAAATTATGAGTTAATTTTCAGCAAAATCATTGTTCTACAAGGAAAAAAAAAAACCCTCATCAATATTGATATAGTCTCAAGATGTAGAGACATGCCTCTCCACCTTTCTGCTTCCATTAGCAATTAGTACACTCAGTGAAAGAGAAGAAACAAAAGGGATTTATTGACCTTTGGACTTGTCACAACAGAGGAGTCACAAATACATTTTACCTGTTGGGAACTGGGAGTCAAAATGTGGGCATGTTCAATTTGCAAAGCTAAAAATACAGGGAAGAAACCCTTCTTATACCCCTCTCTACCTCAACCAGACACAACTAAGTAGCTCCCACCCATAAATGTGTGCTGGCTAATCTTGTATCCGGGACACAGATCATTTGTTCAGAGGGAACTGGTAATGCTGTATAATACATCCAGTACCAGACAATTACTGTGGCACCATCCTGTAAAGCATATGATGCTTTATAGATGTCTCTGCTGGCTTGTATTTCCTGGGGTTCCTATGCAGTCTCTCTCTTCCAAATTACTCCTACCAGTAGTGACAAATAACTCTCCTTTACACTTTCTAGGATGGCAGACTCATTACCTCCAACCTCTGCAGGAGGGAATGGTTCATCTACTTAGCTTCTCATTAGACCATCCCTGAGGAGATCACACTCATAAGGAGGCTTAAGTGCTTCAGATGCAGCTGTAAAATCACCCACAGTTTATGGAAGCAGTGCCAACATCTGCAGAATGTGCACATGCACACGGGCCAGCAGAGCTCCTGGCTGCCTGCACCTGCCTCCCAGGGCCTGCTTGCAGCTTTACATAAAAGCAGGGGCTCTGCATGCCCTGAATTTGGGTTCCTTGCTGTGCCTGCACAGGAAAGTCTCTCTCTTACTGTCTCAGATGTGCTGTAACTATTGTTAACTCCCCAAAGCAACAAGAGCACTCCAGTTCACCAACACCACAGAAAGAACTAGCTCCCACATTCAACATAAAGTTGAATATGTGTGTTTGTGTAGGTTGGGGGGTTGAAGGTTAAGAAATAACAGAATAAACTTCATATAAAAATGAACCCCTAGAGCGCAGAAGCCTCAGAAGTGAAATTCAGAGGCTTTTCTTCTTTCTTTCATTCTCTTTGCTCCATCAGGTAGTTCTTGTTTTCTACAGCTCAATTTGTTAAGCATGTTGCCATAGCAGTCAGGAATATAATTGCTTGCCTCTACACTGCACAGTGTAATGCAGGTTCCTGCTGCCTTCTGAAGTGCTTTCCACTGGGCTCACTGTGTGATTCACAAGCTCAGCTCACAGAATCAGGACAGAAAACCCACAGGCAACCAACACTGAGCCTTCTGTCAGCTTGCAGTCTAATTGCTCTACTTCTCAATAAACATACGAAAATAAGCTCAAAAGTACCTGAAACCCTAAGTCCTATCCAGATTTTGTCAAATTGTCATTCATCATCTTGTCCAGATCCGTAGCTCTTATTTCACACACAAAACCAAAAATCATGGAGCAGCCAAAACTGCTGTCTTCCAGAGCAGAACTTTCAGCTGCATCCACAAAACCCTGGAAATATGGTTATCATGTCCAGAGAGCACATGGTTTCAGAGACCTGCCTCAATGAAGGAAGGAAGGAACCCGTGAAAACCAAGGCCCAAATTCACTATGAAGGTGGGTAGATTCCTCACAGGAAGGGTCTGTGAGCAAAGGAATACACAATACTTTGGAGCTCTCTCCATGGAAATCTTATGGGAGCTTTGCAATATACTTGAATGCCTTTGAAAAATTCTAGGCATGTGAGATGAAATCCTGGCTCTCAATAAGACTTTTGTCTCTGATTTCAGAAGGGTCAGGGTTTCTTTCATTTGTGGACTTGTTTTGATTCTTTCATAGCAAAGACAGTACAGTACTTTATTGAGAAAAGACCAAATTCAATGGGGAGTCCAAATCAGACTAGATGAAGTCTAAGCTGATGCATATTAGATGCTCTTCCAGCTTGTTCAACATGTATGTTCCATCAACAAACTCTCACTAAGACTTACTGAGGCATATTTAGTCCCTTTCACTCCTCCAACTTCTTGACTTGTGCCTTTAAGCCTTATGCTGTACAAAAACACACTGAAACTCGTCTAAATATCTACTTTTTTGGCTTGATTATACAAAATAATAGAAGTGTAATGTGTCATATGACACTTTAATTATCATTATGCCATTTGGAAACCATGCCCCTTTACCAAAGCAGTTTAGGCACGATCCATATTTTATGACTCTTAAAGGAAAAAACCCTAAAACTATAGTTTTATGAAATCTTTCTTTAAAACTTACATCAAGTTCACCTTCTCACTAAAAGTACAAGTGAGAAATGCTAAGTAAAAAGGAGATCACATGATGCCTCTTTTTTTAATCACTAAAAATGTATCCATCACATCTAATTAACTCCAAACAGTGCTGCTGTCCTCATTTCAGATATGTTTACAAGTTCTAATTCCTTATTAGACACAGAAATGTTACTCCAGAAAAAGGAATGCAGTTCTTCAAACTTTGAAAACAGACACTCAGAATTACCCAAAGCAATCCCTTAAAGGTAAAAATACCAGGGAGCTGCATTAGATGCAGCCAGTGCCAGAATGATCTCCCTTTTCTGCTGCACTGTGCTTCTTTCTCTCAACCAGCTATTTCAAGGCTGCTCTTTCAGTTCAGCCAAGTGAATGACAAGACATGGGTACCTGCTACTTGCCCCTTCTCACGTGTATGACATCCTTGGGTGGTGAACACTGTCACAGTGACATGAGCTTGAGCTTTCAGGAGCTTTGCCGAGTTACGACACACAAATGATGCCCAGGCCTTCAGAAAACTGGGGATTCTTACAACATCTTCCATGGCATAGCTGATAAAAACCACCCCTTTGTCTACAGCACTTGCAATCCCACTTGGCCTTTTGTGCCAATAACCGAGATAGACACCTGATCTATACACCAGGTAATTCTTTGAAATCTGAAAACAATAAGCATGGATTTCCAATAGTTCTTCTCATTTATCTGATGAAGAAACTATTTTCTCAACTGAAAAAGAATGAAAATGCCACCTGAAAGAGTGTGAGCATTAATTTTTATTTACAGCAAAGAAATGTTGAAATTGCAAGGACTATGAATTAACTGCATGCTGAAATGAGCACTGTATCTATTTTTAAGGGTCCCAATTTTTTTTAAGTGAGGTATTTTTTTAAATACTGGCATAATAGGAAAGTGGACAGTGCAGATTAACAAAAATCATCTAAGAAAAGGCAAGAATAAAATTAGTAATGGTGATTTGAATGCCTAAAGACGTACGATCTATTAGCATTTCTTGAAGGTTCATGGCAACAAGTTTCCTGAAACTGCTTTTGATTATCTCCAATTTATGATTATCTACATTCATCAATGGTGCCAGATTACAATCTATGTTCAGCTTACTCAGCTGCCTCTTTTGAGTTCTTGTAGGTGATATTAACTGTGACCTTCTCCCCCAGCAGAAGAGATGGCCCAATCACAGTGCTCCAGTAGAATTAACATAAACCTACATTAAAGAAAGCAAGAAACAAAACTAAATCTTAATGAGCTAAAAATTAGTTCCTTGAAGGGGTACAATAACATAACAAACCTTCTCCAAATCAAATAATTGGAAAAAAAGATTTAGAAAAAGATCAGATCCTTAAATAATGTAAATCCTAGCAATGCTACTGCCTTTAGCAGAGCCTGCCAATTCACACGAGGTGAAGAGAGGCCTAGAGATTTTAACTTTACTTTGCTGGGCACTGATCATTGCCGATGTGGACAATAAAGATTAACTGCATTGTTGCCATTGGTATTTATATAATCTTTTTCTTCTCCATATTTTTGATCACCTTGCTCTCATTCAGGCAATAGTGTGGTCAGTTTTTCAATGCATGCTTTAAGAATGTGGAAGTAACAATTAAATTTGATATGCTAACTGCTGAAGTGATTGTTATGTACTGCTTTGGAAAGAAGCTAAACCAGGCATGTACAGGTTCTAAACAGCAAATGGCAGTGGTTTTCTGTGTGTTTCTACCAGGTAAATGCTCGGTGGCTCTTCAACTAGGGCCCTTAGAAATGACATATTTCCTCCAAAAAAAAGGACATTATGTCTATTCTAACGTAGTTCTAAGTGCAAACAGCACATTTCGAGGCATGCTCAGCTACACAGCCAACGACCACCTTAACGGAGATAACACCTATTAGCTCTGGCAGAAGGCTAATAAATCTCCAGCCTGGAGGGTACTCCCTGGAGAGGCCTGGCTCCTTACCTTTGACATGGGGGATGAAGTGGTGTCGGAAGGGGGAGTTGGGGCGGGAGTCATGGTGAGAGGAGCTGAGACTGCTCGTGCGCAGGTATGACAAGCGCTGCACACCAGTAGGGAGCAGCTCTGCGGCAGCAGGGAGTCGGGGGACAGAACACAATGAAAACAAAGAAAAACAATAAGAGAAAGGCAGGGAAGGAGGCTTCAGAGGAAGGGGAAAGAAAAAAAGGCATTGAACAATTAGGATTCTGAAAAGAAGGAAGGAGAAAAACAAAAAAAAAGGTTAAAGACGTACCAAAGGGCTCATAAATGTTAGACAAAGTTACAGGAATTAGAAGAGAGGCTTAGATTTGAACTGCATCACTGATTAAGCATAACATTACTGGCTTAATGAGCTTCTGATCTATGCCTCGTTACCTGAAAGTAGCTTGCTACCAGCATGCAAACATCACAAACATTGACGCTCAATTAGTTAAGAAAGCAGCTGGTTTGGAAAATGCCTGACCAAAAAATGTCAGCCAAGAGGCATGCAAGCTGTTTTCCATTGTTTTGAGACATTCCCAAAATGCTGCCAACATCAGCTAGGGCACTGCAGGAGGAAAAGGCTGCAAACTTTTTCAGAACTTGTAGCACTCAATTTTTGAAGAACCTTATGCTGACAGCAGTTCACTTCTCTCTCAAGGGCCAGCTGGGAGCAAAAGAGAAGTTATCTGGGGCCACTGGGTTTATTCAGACAGACATTATTCTTGCAAATAACACGGTGAAAAGAAGTGCCATTAGGAGAAAACAGGTAAACATACATGTGCTACTATTCAACATGAATTTTTGTAGGAAAATAATTATTGTAGGAAAATTATTAAAGTAGTGTTAGCGATTACCCCAAAGCAGGGTAGAAAACATCAAATGATGAATTTGACAGAATTGCTTCTGTGTCGTGTGAGGAACAGTAACAGGTGAGCCCAAGATGAGAACATCTGAACAGAGGTAAGTTTGAACAAATATCTTCTCAGAAAATCCCCCAGGGTGTGGACTTCTGAAGATTTTATATTTGGATGCAAACTCTGGCTTGAGCACATCTGCCCATCAGAAGAGTTACATCAACAGAGACTGCTTCTGGGGAAGGTCTTTGACTGAACACAGGCAGTAAAACTCAATCACAGTAGAGTCTGGTATAGGACCTGGATTTGTTCATACCTCTGATACAACTGATATAAATGGAAAAATCTCCTCAGAATCGTCAGAATCAAGAGACAGAAGTTTGCAGCTTTTTCACGCTTTCAAGTCTCTTTCAGTTTCAGTTATAACGTCATCTTAAAACACAGTCATGTTGTCAGCACCAAGTATCAGACACAATTTGCTTCTGTCCCACCTCCCCTGGGTCCTGTAAATAAGGCATTCACTGACAGACACAATTGGCTGCTTTCAGCCCACCCCCACTAGGAAATGGCTGCAGCATTCAAGTTCCACAGTGGTGGCTCTATTATAAATCTTTAATTTTAAAAATGCAGCTCCTATTGCATATGGGCTTTTGGCATCCCAACTGTTCAGCTGTAATCACCAAGGAAGATGAAACCGTGCGATTGTATCACTTAATTTAAAAACAGATTACAAAGATTTAATTCATTACCATACACAATAAAATCAGTCTTGAAAAGTCTTCAATGAGGAGCATTTAACGATACATTTTTATGCTGCTTGGGTGTGGATGAATAGTTCATTTTTATGTCTAGCTTTTATATACACAACTGGTAATTTTGAATGCACTGGGAACCTGAATGACCTGTACATTTTCTAGACTGCACACAGAACTTGTACATCACTGCTAAACCAGAAAATGAAGTTTGTGTTTTCAAGTGTTCCCAGGCAATTGCCTATGGCTTTAAGAAAGATACCTTGTGAACCATGAGTCCGTGCTTTAAAAAATGACTAGCAATTTGGAACATATGGCTGTTTTGCTGCTGAATATGAGGTTCTATGGCAGCACCAAGCTTTAAGTAAATTTTTTAGGAGGGAGTAAACCTACATTACTGGCTTCTGTATAGTCAAGCCATAATTTTTGTTTCCAATATGTGATACTTTTTCCAAATTCCAGAATGAAGTTTATGATTCAGTGCTGCAAATTTTTGCTTGCTTTCGGAAACATATATTTAAAAAATAATTGATTGGAAACAAAACCAGAAGATACATATTTATGACATAAGCAACGCTCATTAGCCTAGTGCAAAAGACTACGACAGTCAAGAACAAAAAAAAAAAAAAAAAAAAAAAAAAAAAAAAAAAGATAGAAAACGAGATATTAAAATATGCAACGGTTTTTCAATCCTGAATTTTCACTCCTAAAACATACGAGTGCTTCACTGCCCCAGTAAGTGGCATAATAAAGAACCAATAGTTTTACATATACTCCTACTGCAGTTGCCCTTACCAGGTCTGTGGAAATGCTGAGGGGAGCGTGACATGGTGGGTGTGTAGCTGTGACGACTGTACACGGGAGAATTGATGGAGCCCTGACTAGTAGACCTGTGGATCATGCGATCCCGAACATCCTGGTAGCCCTGCAGAAGAAAAAGCGTTCACTGATGAATGTAAATGCACATTACACACCTTTAGCAGCACCTTAACCTCCTTGGATCTGAAGGCATCAGCAGAAGCTACTGAAATAGCAACATCCCTTTCAACTTTCAACCTACTTCATTATTGCTGTTCTTCCAGTGACCTGTTCCAAAGAGTCCAATCCATTTTTATAGTCAAGGACAGAGTTCATTCTTGGAAGGTTCCAACTCCACCTGCAATTTCTGTTAAATTCTATATAATCCTAGATTTGCCCACATTCCCTGACTCCATAAGGGAAACTACAGCCAGAATATGTCTGTCCTGCACAAGACATATGAGCTTGCCTTCAGCTGGTTAACCTGGCAGCAAGAATTCAATAGCTACAGCAAAGAGCTCTCTGGCTAAATTTACCAGGTGTCACAACTAGCCACATCAAGAGTTATTTACTATCCAAAATAGATTCCCCTTGTATCAGAAAACATGACAGCTTCTCATATAGCAAAATTCAATTTACTTGGTTTCCTAGGGAAAAAAAACAACAAAAGAAAGAAACAGGAAAAAAAAAAAACCTCAAAACAAACCCATCCCCCCAAAACCCCACGAAGCAAAGCAAACCAGGACAAAAGGGAAAGGACTAATGTTAATGCATGAAGATTTACAAGAAATTTTATAGTCACTTTTTAAGCACGTAACAATCAATACAACTTTTAAGTTGCAAAAAAACAACACTCTTCACCCCCAAAATGATAATGCATAAGCATCTATTGTATCCTGGCAAAGTACTTCCCAAACGTTTCATGTATTCATTTCGTTTCATTATGATGTTCAAATTAACTCCTATGCAAAAACAAATTAAACCATAGTTCTGTTTTCTTCGAGACGAAACTGCAAATGTTTCAGTAGCAATAACATGGGTTATCATTCAGTTGCTTAGAGTAGCATTTTATCTCATGTAAATCATCCAGCTCCCAGGATCTGAATCTGCCTGTAGCACAGGAAGGAGGAATGTACCAGAAGTGACGCCTGCTGGACAAAGTGCTCTGCTTTCCAAACAGCAATACAGAAGGAGTGGCAGCTTCATGTTTTGCACAATTTGTCAATATTTAGTGTTTCCTTCTTAGAAATAATTTTTGTTAAGTTTCAACATCAAGAAAACACATCTATGTGGCAAACAGAGAGGAATCAGACTGATAACAAAACCAACACCTGGTTTTGCTCAAGTGAATAACTGTAATCAGAGAGAGTAATCAGAGAGTAAGAGACTGCCCCCAAGGGTTCCACCAGACTTACTTCTGCAGAAGGGGTAGGTGATAATGTCCTTGGAGACTGCAAAGACATAAAAAACAAGGTTATAAAATATCATTGCATACACCGGGCCAGAAAACGGTAATCTAAACATCGCTGCAGATACTCTGATATATGGCAATGATGTAGAGTGGCAATGCAGAAATTACTGAAGCCATTCCAGCACTGGAACTTGCTTTTTCCACATTGCTCAGGAACTGGTCCATAAATCATTGAAGTTTAAAGTTTCTGGAAGAATCTTTATAAGCGTGATTAATTCAGTCAAGTATCATGCAAGATCATCTTAGCCATCTAATCATTGTGGTAATTAAAACATAGCTGTGAAGATCAAAATCAGAAAGAGTTATTAATTTAATAACCATGCCTGTTATGAAGAAATCTTTAAAATGGAAATCAAAAGTAAATAAATTTATCTCAGAGCTTTGCATGGAAAATCAAAATACAGAATATCTTGCAGGACGAAGCGTGTTTTTCCTCCAACGCACACACTCTGGCAAAAATGTGCTTCTCCCCAAGGCCTTACATTTCATACCCATGCAAAGGAGCACGTAGTTGTCATCAACATTTCTTTGATATGACCTCCTTTAAACCTCTGTGTTCCTCCATGGTTACGTAAGAACAGACAGGAATTACAAGCAAGTGTAGTGAAAGAACTGCACAAAGGCCAGTGGGCAGAAATATGCACAATACCATGAAAAGTTTCTATAATGCAGATAGGGAAACTGAGGCAGCAAATACCTTTAGAAATGAGACATATGATTATGCGTAGGTTGATGGTATGAACAAGAATGATATAATTACCAGTTCTGTGCCCTTTAATCACCAGACAATTTGAAGCTGGAAGATGAGGACCTAATTATTTTCTTTGTGCACAAAACTTCAATATTATTTATCATAATAAACTGGGCAAGCAATTATGCTTTTAAATAAGACTATAATTATTACAGAATGATATAGTTTTAATATAATATCTCAGAAGCTAAACTGCAGATTCTGGCCTAACTACTACAGTAATGTACAACAGCAGTAAAGTACATGCAAAATTTCTGCTATTAAATATCTAGCTTTTTATTTTGCACTGAGAGACCATCAAATCTCACAGAGCTGGTGACACTGGGAATGCAAAGTATCCAAACAAAGGAGTGACATTTTTTTACTGGATACAGAATGTCTCCTTTTCAGCAAGTTTCCATAAAGCTTTTAAAGACTGCTTTTGCCACTCTCAGTCAAAGCCTTGAATGTCTTTTACATTCTTATTTTCTAATTCTCTAAAAGTTTGCTCCATATGAAACATATCATACACAGTGCTTTGCAGCATCATTCTCCACAAAAAAATGAGAGCTAATCTAAAACTCTTAATATGAATCAAAAAAGCACATGTTGTGAGGTGCATTCCCACATTTAGCTATTAGTAATTCATGTGTTACTCTAAATAAACAAATTTCCATCACCTGCTGTGGTTACCTAGATGCTAAGGTGGTGGCTACAGTAAAAGCTAGTCACAGGAATCTAAGACTGGGAAGGCAGCCCAGAAAGTAGCCTGCTGAATCCATGTATTATTTCCTTTCATATATTTCTACTCCCTCGCTACCTGGCATCACCTTGTTGCTTTTTGAGAAATGGAACCACACTCTGCAACCAATTTACTGTTTATTGTGCACAGGTGAGCTGTCATATCTCAAACTCTGGGGCTGCCAAGGGATATTTGGTTCTTCAGGGTTTATGAGGTCTTTTAAAGCCTGGTAAATTGCAGAGTCCACGCTATAATCAGTTTGAAATACACTGTGCACATGACTGAGTAAAGCAGCTCTTTTCCAGAACAGTAATCCTGTGGAAATACAGTGATAACTCCAGATAGGGAAGAGGAAGGGGAATGGGAAAAAGACCCATTCTCATCAAAGTTAGAGCAAAACCTCTACTGCAACAGGCCCAGTGCTCTACTGCTTTGACATCTGAGGGGGTGCTCCAATACCTGAAGTTGCACAAGTCACTTTGTGCTCTGGGGAGTTTCTACAAACTTTGTAGGTGTCCTTCTGTAAAACAAGTTCTCACTGATGCCATTTTAACTGTCTTTTAATTGAAATACTAGGTGGGATGCCTCCTCCATTTTGAAGCATCTATCACATTAGAAAAAAAATCCTTTTCTCATTTTACAACAGCTTGTTTACTGAAAGCTGCTACAGACATTCAGTGCTTTCAACAGACAGAATAAATAAAGTAAAGGACACAGAGCTAAAAAGTTCTTTATCTCTCTCTCTCTCTTTCTTTATATACATATATATATGTATATTTATATATATATATATATATATATATATATATATATATATATATATGCAAGCAAGGTCAGAGCTGAGAAAAGACTTCAGTACTCATCAGGTTGCTGCTCACAGGGCAGAATGGCAGGACCTGAAGAACTTGAGTACCTGACGGTTTCTGGAATCATTATCACTCTGTTAAGGACCAGTTCGGGTAGCAAAAATTAATTTGCAAATCTTATTTGTATCTTTTAATCTCGTGCACGTTCGGAGCTCACCCGCGAGGGGGAGCTGTGGGAGAGCGATGCTTCCCTAGCTCCACGAACATCGGGATTCTCCTGAAAAAGGGACCAGGAGTGGGAAATCTGGCAGAGCATTTCCCTGCCACTGCAATGAGGATGACAGTCTCATGCTGTGTTTTCCCACTTTCTGTGGCTCAAGTATGTCATTGTCTTGTAGCTCATTCCCCATAATTAAGGTTTGTCTCCATTCCTGGATTAACTTTGGTGTCTCTTGCACATTTCCCTTGTACACACATAAATCTTTCTTAGCTGAGACTGGTGATCTTTTTTTGATTTTTTTTTTTTTTAATCATGGTGAGGGGCATTTCTAGTGTACAAGAATAAACTCAGGGTCCCCTTTTACTGAACACCACCACACACACCTCCTTTGCAAAGAGAATGCAGGTTAAATCACTCAAAAGTCTGCAAATCCCTGCCATGACTAAACATGTCACCTCCTTTGCTTTTTGAAGATGATGGTGGCTGATGTAGATGTACCAAGATTGTTGTCACTCGACTATCACAACACAAACACAAGGTAAAGGGACTGCTCCACCCCAATGGCCTTGTGTTCTCATTAGGGCAAGGGGAGGGAGGAGAAACAGACACAAAGAGGTGAGGCAACTTGCCCAAGGTGACAGAAGTCAGCAGTAGCATTGTGTGAAAAACCCAGTTCTTCTGTTTCCAGAACAAATTTCTGTACTCACTAGAGATCAACTGAATTAAATGCTGGTGAAAATATGATATAAGGAAACCTCAAAGGTTTTTCCTTATTCCCAGGACAAGCATAAAAGCAGGCAACTTACTCCATACTGCTTTATCAGCTTCCAACATACTGCTTTGTCAGTGAGCAGCTTCCCTTTAAGGATTAACAAATAGTTCACCTTCTCTGATGAAATTAGTTTTTCCTCTGTAACTAACAAGACTTGTGTTTGTAGTGGGTTTTGTGGAATGGTTAGGCCTGTTGGAATTGGTCAGAGGTCACCAATGGTGACCACTCAGTGGTTCTGAACCAGGTGCCAGCTGGATACACTACCAACATAAATCAGAGGGGAGAAATTCTGTAATCCTCCTGACCTGGTAATCTCTTATTTTATTCCTGAGCTGAACAGTCTCCTGAATTTCCAACTCATGTTATTATTTAAGAAACTAACCCTATAAAACACTAAAGGACAAAGGAGAAAAACTGAGGGAGCTCTGGCCTGCTAGTGGGCAGAACACTGCTAAGAAAGCAGATTATCAATCACACTGATCTGGGCATCTCCAGACCACTGGTGCTTGAATGATTTACTGTAATTCTTTTTTCCTCTGCTCAAATTCATCCTCAATTCAGTCACAATCAGTAAAGTCACTGAGATTGCAAGGAGGTAAATCCTTTCCCATGTCCATTTAGATTTGCATTCAGGAAGTCTGATTTACAGACAGATGGTATTACATGACAAAACCTGCTTCACAGTCTGCACTGGTATCATGTAAATAGTAACTGCAGCTATGGAAATTCACCTGAGAAAACTGGGGACCCTACAATCCAAAAGATACCTTTAAATACAAATTTAAAAATAGAAAATAGAGATAGCTTTCTCTTATACTTGCATGATACAGGAATCCTTAGTACATATCAGCAGTTTAAAATGTGAGGCAGGTATTTCTATAACGCAGTTAACCTGCTTTCCCAAGTGGAAGAGCACCTCATTCCGACCCAGCTCAGATTTTATCCAGAACGTCTGGCAAAGTGCTCCAGCAATATATTTCCCTTCAGTGTGTGTGAGATAAAGTATCCTGCTGCTCTTACTCCTGCTTCTGCCATAGGATATCGTGGTATTCCTCACATTGTGCTGTATCAGTGCTCCTCAGCACAGCGTGAGGCTTTTGCCCCACGTTCTGCACTTTGCTGTACCCAAAGATGAGGATATCCATGAGAGTTATGAGGATTCACCCAGAGACAGCCTGCAAACCTCCCCCCTGCCCTTCCTCTGCCAGTGGCCGGTGTTGTTGTAGGTGTCCAACTGTGCATTTTCACACACGAGGCATCATCATGAGTGCTCCCATTAACCCCAGACAAAACAGACAAAAAGCACTGTGAACAGCAGCAGCAACAGTATCTAGGAGTGTCAATTAGAAGCGAAGCAGGCTCTGCATAAAGCACACAGCGGAATGAGTTGCTTGTTGGTTCATTACCTCTCCAAGACTCTGTCTCTCCTGTCTGTCCTCGTAGGCGGAAGTGTAGAATGGCTCATAAGTAATTAGGTCTGGACGTTCAATGTCATAAATAGCCTTGACTTTGGGAATGGCTGCTAAATCCTTGTAATCAAGGATTTCATTGTCTACTTTTGCCTGAAGGTCAAAGACAGAAGATAAATTAACTTACACAAATGCACTGGCAATTTTCTGTTTTACACAATTTATGATTTTGTGTATTTGTTGTCACACTGTTGCTACGGAAAACTCCTTTTAGCACTCTACATGCAAAGTGAATGCTTCTTGTTCTTCTCCAGCAGGCCTCCTCTGCAACAGCTCACACCGTTTTCTTGGGTTAAGGAAGAAAGAACACGGCATATATAGTTCTATATTAAAAAGTTTCTTATCCCCAGTAGTGAGCTGAAAACCTCAGCTCTGCAAATGACTCGCTTTGTGGCCTCAGGCAAGTATTTTCACCTTTCTGCTCTTGTTTTCCCACATGTAAAATGTGTAATAACATCGATTTAGCTCGCAGATTACGGAGATTACAAGGGGATTCCATGCTGGAGACCACAGACAGGTATTCAACTGTGCACACAAGAGGAAACAGAACTTATTAAAAGGAAATAAAAAGACAAGGAGGACTGTGAGGACTGGGTATCCAAACTCCCAAATGAAATTATTAAATTGCAGTCATCACTCATCCTATACCCAAACTTCTGACTAAGACATCTGCTGCTGACCAACTGCATGGCACTGGCAACAGCATTTTCCACTAAGGCTGCAAGGAACTCTTGACTAGTTAAAAAAGGGAAGTAGGAAATCTGTCCCAAAGCCAGCTACATACATCAGAAGGAGCTAGGAAGACTCCTTATACTTAGTTTAGAGAGCTAATATCTTTCCTTACAGAAAGATTTCTAAAAAGTATCATCATAAATTTTTACCTACCTTAAAGAAGGAAGATACTCAAATTGTTTTTCAACACTTCTACTAGATATTTTATTTATTCATAGTAGGCTGCATAACGAAACCACATTCAGTTCTGTTCTTTCTGAGTACTAGGGTCTAGTATTTTCAGATTAACATGCATTTGCCTTCCCAAGCTCTCTAAGAACCACTGGTCTTGGCGGTTCTTAAGCAATGCCATAAACTAGAAACAATACAGAACAGTTCTGAAGTAGCTGGGAAATTCACTGTCTAAAAATAGCCTCAAATCTGTTTAGCTTTTACTTACCAGATATTAAAAAAACACCTTAAACAAATGTAACCTTAAAATATGTAGGTATATTAAGATGATATTGCTGTAGTATTTATACCACAATCTGTTAATGAGACACAAATATGTCCGGATATTCTTAAACCAAAACTTGAGATTTGTAATTTTGGTGATTTTTCTGCATTATTATACACGAAATTGATAGATTTCTCTGTCTAAGACTACATTTTCACCTATACAGTCTCAAAGGTATCCATAAAACCAACGATTCAGCATTATGGTTGGCAACATTTTTGATCTTAAATACAAACCACCCTTCCTTTCACAACTAAAACATCTGAGTTCTGAAACAGAAGGTGTTGTATCAGCCAGGCTTCTTTCAGTGTAGCTGACCCTCCTCCCCACGTCATGCAAGTGCAGACAGCAGATCTCTCCAAAACTGTGTATCAAAGTGCACAGATCTCCTCACACAACCCCTACAAAGCCAAATGACCCGTCTGCCTTCTGTCCCTCTTCACATCACAGAGTGACTTCAAGAGATTTACTGTATCTTTCCAAGGGAAATGTGACCTGGAAAAGGCCTGTTCTGCCCTTGAAGTCCTACAGTTATAAAAGCTACATGAAGAATTAACAATTTCACCACTAGAATAAAGGCACTGGCATCAG
The DNA here is from genome assembly GCF_003031625.1 of Empidonax traillii. Classification (NCBI taxonomy): domain Eukaryota; kingdom Metazoa; phylum Chordata; class Aves; order Passeriformes; family Tyrannidae; genus Empidonax; species Empidonax traillii. Next base: position 239,467 of record NW_020955349.1, read on the forward strand.
TGTAACAGTGATTCATTTCAGCGTGAGTGTTTTATGTGCAAGCAGCCTATTCCTCGGAAGGAATACTTACATAGATAGTGTGGCCTGGAGAGCCAGGTATACTGGAACCTGGTCTGGAATAAATACTTTCTGATGACGTTCTTGTAGGCTGAAAAACAAAAAGGAACTTTTGAAAGCAACCTGAAGCCATTAATGTTGGTAATTTTGAGTTTAAGTGAAGAAATCTGCACACATCTTGAAATTAACTGAATTTAGGAAAAAAATGTCAACACAAATGCAAGCATTCTGGCAAATTTCACAATCTTGTGAGGCAAGTGGGCTTTTTTTTTTTTTTTTTTTGGTAGGGGAAGGAGTGCCGTGAGAGGGGAAAGAGGTTTTCTAAATCAAACAATGTAAAAGACTAGACTGACAACAATAATGAACAAAATCAAACAACACCTGCCAGAGACACTGCAGGAGCCAAAGTACCATCCAGGATAGTCCTGCTGGTCATTTTAACAAAACGTTAGTTCACAAACCACTAGAGGTATCAGCAGTTCAGCAGACAAAACTGTTGTGAGGAGCACAGCACACACGTTATCACCTTCCAGGTGTTCAGTCAGTGGATTTCCATTACGAATACAGAACTCAATGCAGTCCTTCTAAGTAGAAGGACCTGAAATCCTTTGCTTGGAGCTGTTCCCTGTATCTGCAGCACCATCAAGATGCAGCAGGGAAGTCAAACTGCTGGTTGAAATTCCATGATTCCTCATGCAAAAGTCGTGATGTTTAATGACAATGTCTGAAATTCATGAGAACAGTCCCACCCCTACAAAGTGAGTGCTATTATGTTTAGTAGATTTTCCAATGCTTTTTCAGGACTAAACAGACACTGATGCCCTGGGGGACGCTTTGTGAGTGGAGACAAAATAACTTATCACCGAGATGAGGGGATCCTGAAAACCTGATGAATTAGAAAAACACCTATTCGATCAAAAGTCACTCTGGCTATTGTGGCAATTGCTCCTAAACTTGGCACACAGCAGACACACAAAGGTAGTCAACCACATCCCACTTGCAACTGAGAAATCATGAACAATTTCTGCTCCCTAAGTGGCTGCAAAGAACCAAATCCCATCAAAAAGCAGAGTGTCAGAATAACTCTGATGACAGCCGTGCACTGATGCCACTTGAAAGTGACTTCAAAGTCACTTGAAATTAGACCCTGGTAAACAGTCCTTACCTCATCAGCTTGTGACATTGAACTAAGGGACCTCCAGGCACCCACTGAAGAGAAACAGGGCTTGACAGCCTGGCTCACCGATTTTAATTAGGAAATATTGCAGTGAACACAAAAAGGCTACTGGATCCTTCTTATCTCTAAGCATACATTTCCTGAAAGGATTCTTCAACTGACCTCAGAGACTTCCTACTTTTAATTCCATAGCCAGGAAATCTATTGGAACCATACGTATATAAAATGTTGAAGCCTGATTGTGGATCAGCCAGCAGGCTTTGTCTGACTTCATTTGTGGAAATGAAATCACCACACTCAGGGAGCACCAGAGGAATAAAAGGCTTTGAGTATGTTCCACCAAAACCCGTGAAGATTCAGATCAAACAGAAAGCAGATGTGGCTGTGGACTGATAAAGTCACAAATACTCTCCAGAGCACATTTGAGAACACTTTGGACCTTTACATGTTTCTTTTCTCTCTGTAGCTGCAAATTCCTACATCTCAAAAGGGAACAGAAATTTCTCAGCTGCCCTTAAGCTCCTCCCATGATGCAATCAAACCAGAAAATCCAACAACAACCACTTGTTTCATGGAAATGTTACAAGAATTAAGCTGGAAAATCTGGCTGGTGTTGGAAAACACTTTACTCCCCCTTCCATTCTTCCATTTCACTCTCTTTGAGTGGAGACACATGGAGCATTTTGCTGCAGTTGCTATGGAAAACAATTGTTTTCATTACAACATAGGGAACAGTATTAAGTGCTTGAGGTACTGTTAGGGGTGTCTCTGTTACCTCTGGCTTTTGGCAGACATACTTTAAGAGTTTTGTCTGCTCAGTTCTCCACGTTGTAGGAAAACAAGTCTTAGAGGCAGTTATGGCTTCTTCCCACTTGGCAGGCCCTTTGGATCTTTCGTAATTGCTTCAGAAAACCAGAAATTCTCAGCCCTCGACCCACCTCCTTAGTCTCATCTCTTAGTGTAACTGCTAATATCCTTTTCATTTAAGGAAAATTCACTTGCATTCATCACTTTGGTGAATTTATTAAAAAAAGTCAGACACCTTAAGAAGATAGTTTCAGCCATATCCTGTTAACAGCTTTCTTAGGTGCTCTTAAACCTGGAGTACAGGAGCAGTGGTCAGATGGACTGGTATGTTGTGGCACCTGTTCCTCATTTCCTCACTGTGTTTCTGCTCCAAGTTCCTTATTACCATCCCATTAATAAGGCCATGAGCCAGATATGACACCCTTTAAACCAGTTTTCTATTTTATGTAATTATTTCTGTGTGCATCAGTTTTACCTTCCACCTACTGCAGAGCTCCACACTGCCTGGGCAGGATGCCATCCTGCCATCCACTGCCTGAGCACACACTGCTCCTTTCCTGAGGAGCTGAATCCAAGCAGACCTGGAATTCTGAGGCTCCTCTATTAGCTCCCAGTCCTGTATCTTGCTTACATTTATAACATACCCTCAAAGACAGTGCATGAAAAAGGATTATACATCTACTCTCACCCTTCCTGCCTCACTTTGCCCTGTTTCTTGTTTTGAATTACACAGGCTGTTTCCATCACAGATGGCTGTTTCCTTCTCTGCTGCTTCCCATATGGTCTGGAATCCTTCACAGCTTTTGCACTTTCCCCTAAAGACAATTGCATTGTACTTGAAAACATTTATGCTGCTTGCCTTAACAAACACACACTAAAGATTCCTAGATAAAAGCTGTTCCTCTGACATACTTTTAGTTGCTATGGTTGGCTCCTCTCCTAACAGACCTGTAATAGCTCCTGACTGAAAATCTGTGACCAGGTACGGCTTTTATTCGATTGAACATTACATTTTCATCAGCAGTTGAGAATCCCTGACCCTGAGTAACACCACCCTGACTTTTTACATTAAACAGCTGTCTAGAGATACATTGGAGGTCAAGTTCTATGTTGATGTAACTGCAGTGGGGTGTAAATTCCACCTTAGAGGGGAGCTGATCAGAGCACAGGTAAATAGCAGGAATAGTGGCTAGCCCTGATGTAACCTTTAACACTGGAGATGTGGAGGTATCATGAGAGCTTGTCTTGCACACATTATTGGAAAAAAACAGGTAAAGAAGAAGGAAACAATCTTTAATATGAACACAATAATTTAGAGGTATTTATGTCCATCACAATAGCCCTGTGATACTTGTTCTACACTCCCAGCAACCGAACAAGTTAAGCTGCCTCACTCCTTCTACAAACAGATCTGGAACATTTTTTGTATTGTTCTTTTACTTGAAGGAAAGAAAGTAGAGCTTTTCATAATGCCACTTTTGTGCAGAGAAATTTTAAGAAAAATTCTATTAAGAACTAATCTTTAATTTTTCTTTTCTTGTGGTACATGGCCTTTCTCCACTTTTTCTGACAGCAGAAGAGTCATCATTTTTTTTCTTTCATCTTCCACGCAAATGGATGTAACAGTAGCAAATATATCAATATGGGATGTCTGTACCAAATACAGAAATTCTATGAAGTATATGAAAAAAATCAAGAGAAATTCAGTCAACAAAAATTCATGCATGTCATTAAAGGAGCCAAAGGAAAAAAACAGATCACAAAGCATCTAAAGTATCTACAGGACTACTCAGTATTTCCCACTTTATCACAGAGTGTTTATTTTTATGTTTTTGTTCTTCATTTCATGCATTTGACTTCAATGCAGAAGTTCTTTACCAGTTTCATTTGCAGACTGGCAGAGGTAATTACCGACTGTCATGCTCATCCTTAGGCTCACTGTGAATTGAGTGTTCAATTACCATATCACCCATGCATATGCCCCAAATTGATACACTTGATATTTTAATATTAGACTGCAAAGCTTAAGATGTTCAACTGCATTTACCTCTGTTTGTCATGTCATCATGCACGGTGCACCATCTAAATAAATAACTTCAAAAAAAAAAAAAAGAAAAATAAAGAATCGAGCCTAGAGCCATTCACATCATCCAAATGCCGCTACAATGTGGTGGCTCTGGCATTCTGAAGTACAGATGTTCAGCATCATGCTCTATAAAAACTTACAAGTGCAGGCAACCAGATCAAAACTGATCCCAAGAACATCTGGCCAAATGGATGCACTACTGCTTTACAAAGGCATCGTCCCCATTTACAGTACCTGCCTTAATTTTTTGATAGAGTTCATTATGCAAGGCGGTGATAATAGCTGCAGAAGAACGAATATGTTTTCACTTAATAACACTTAACATTACAGCTTAAGCAAATTCTCTAAACCTCAGAAGCTACTTTAAGTGAAGCACGGCTGTAAATAAGCTATTAGAAGTTTAGGATGGAATATCTTCTACCAGGCTGACACGGCTTTGCAACACCAAGGAATTTGGGATTTCTCAGTACAACACTTGTTACTCTGACTACCTGCTTCATCAATTGCAAGGTTTTGTAGTTATTTAGGGCTTGGAACCAGAGTTCATAAAACATGGGCTTCCTACAGATTTCAATAATTTCCAGTGGCTGTGTACAAGATCAATAGAGCCCCTCAGTGTCAGAGCATTCATGGTGCCTGTCTGCTGTTTAACTGTACCCTCCTCCTCACAAGGGTGTTTCCTTCAAATGCATGCATTTCTTATTTCTCTGCACTGTATATGCATCAAGACAAAACCAGTGAACAGGTTTAGTTCAAACTGACACAAACACAGGTATTAATATGTTACAACTAATTTTTCTTTCCTTTTTAGGCACTAACGCCAGAGACGAGAATGAATTTGCAGCACGTAATTACTGCAGGTATGCTGGTACCAAACAAACAAGACTACTCATGCAAACTTAGTCTTCATCAAGAGTCAGTTAAGAACAGGACAGGAAAGAACAAGAAAATAAAGTGGGAAGCCCAGAACATAATTCAACACAAGCTTCTCAGGGAATTTGCAGGGTTTCACCCTACCATTTTCAATCTACAGTTTTCATGTAGATTCAAACCTCTGGCCTGCCTTTACAGTAACAGCAATGATACTATCTTTGTGTCTACTCTGCAGAACACTTGAAGCCAAATTCTGCCTTGAGTTACACTTTGTAGAATCCGCACATAAATCTAAACACAATTTAGTACTGCCCAGATTTACACAAGAGGATATTCATCTGACCCTCAGCTATTTGTATCCCACACAGTCTACAAAGGAAGGAAGAGAACATTCCTTGATTTTGACGTGGGCTGCTCCTATTTTGTCTTGCATATTTTTCTAATACATTGGATAGGATTTGGTTTTTTAATCCTAAAGCTCCTGGATTTCAGCGCCAGAAACTCAGACTCGAGCATGCTAAGCTGAATGCAAAAGTCACTACACTGATCTAAAAGATGAGTGAAATGGTCCCACAGTTTGCTGTTCTTAGACTCCAACATCCAATTCCATAAAGCCTAGGACTGAAGAGATGCTCTCTTAGGAGCAGGGATAACACACGCTGTATTTTCTTGATAACACAGATCTGTAGCTAACAGAGAGCAGAATTCAAGTGCAGTTAAGTGACTAAACTACTGTGCAGGACAAAGGGTAAAAGTCTTGCATTAACCCCCATTTAATCACAGCATTGGATCCAACTTCACCTAAGACCATCCTGCAGATTGGGTCTAACACAGACATCCTGCCCTGGCTGACATTCGACCACATCTACTTTGCAATTAGAGATGTGAAGGCCACATGAACTGACACAATGGAAATCCAGTGGCATGGACTCTCTCAGCCTGTCTGCCCACTACCAACCTGTGCTTAGTCCATACCAAAGCATTCTGACTTCATCACCTGGTGAAAACTACCTCAGGTGCATCTGCATGCAGCACAGCCACATGTCCCCCACAGCAGACACATCTAATAAATAAGCACTGCCCTGAAGGAGAAGAAATGGAAGTGGGTGGTGTTTTTAAGGGCAAAGCAAACACAACAAAGTCTGAAAGTAGAAAGCTACTGCAGAATCAAGAGGACAGGGAAGACCTTGCAACTGAGATGTGGATGTGCGCCAGATGAGAGAGCGGTAAATGCTCTCAGGCAGCACATGGAATATGTCCAAACCTGGAATTTTGTAAACATTTTCTCCACTAAAGTATTCATGTGTATTTGGTCAATACATATAAAAAAGGAACTGATTTCACTTTTAACTTTTAACTGATTTTTTTTCCTAAAAACATAGGTCACTGTTCATGGAAAACAATTTCTTTTTAACCATCACTTTAAAGTCAGATGCTTTTCACCATTTTCATTTGCTTCATATTTGCACTCTAATTTTTTGTTTCATGAGAAAAACTCTCTAGAATACTGGAAGATCAATACTACAGCCCCCAAAAGCTCATCTGAATCTAAAAAAAAAAAAAGTTAATTTTAAGCATTTCATTAAACAAAATAAAAAATGTGAGCATTAACAAGCAACACTGAAACAAGTGATGCAAAATACAGCGTCAGTGCCCATGGTGGCAAGTGATAGCAGGAAAGCTGTGTGGCAGGAGTAGTAGCAAGTGCAGCAAATGACAGTAATGAAGAATCTTCTCAGTAAAGAAGATCATTATCAACACTATGAAAACACAACAGCAAACCTCTGCAGAGCGTGGCCTGCGCAGAACCAGACTCTTTGGATAAAAGAACTCAGATGAGGAATGCTGTCATGAAACACAAAAGGGAAAAATGAGTGAAAAGGAAAGCAGTTTCCCCAGTTCAGTGGTTAAGCTCTTTTTCAATCAAGTTGCTAATATCTGTTTTAATATCTTATGTTACTTACTGATCACTGTAGAATCATGAACAGCCAGACAGTTTTAAATAAACACCTAAGCAATATATATTATGTGGTTGGTTCTGTTTTCTGTTTGTTTTGGCTTTGTAATATTGCACAAATATCCATGGGGGGAAGATCTAAAGCAACCACTGCTTTAATGAACTCCCTTCGCAGATCTTGACCAGCTAGAATGCTGATTAGTTTATATCACAATTCAGTTACTAAAAGAAAACAGAACTTGCTGAAAACTTCTGAAGTTACTTCAATGGCAAAAGGGCTTTTTGTTTTGTTTAGTTTTGTTCCATAGGGAAAGGAAACCCAGCAAGCAAATAGGCAATGGCACTGGCTTTTTGCAGAACCACCAGAAAATCTAGGCCTGACCCTAGTGGCTATTTGTCATCTCAAAAACCAGGTTCCAATTCTCACATTAGGTCTAAATGTATGTCATAAGAAACTGAAATTCAATTAAAATACAATTCCTAATTTAGTGCTGACATGCTCGAATAGCACATAGTTCCCCCAGTTTTGTTTGTTTCTGTACCTACCTGTTTGCTGCTGCCTCCATTTGGGTCAGCAGAATGAAGCACGTGTCAAAGTCATCAAACTCCAACTGATTCTAAAGTGTCTGACTTTGCACTAGAGTAGACAACCTGTGATACAGTGTTGAAGCTAAAATTGCTCCATCCCTCAGCCAGCTTCAGTGTGGTGCATTTGTCAATGCCTTTTAAAGACATATTAAACCTCTGCATAGAAGCTCTCACTCAGGAACAAGGCAACAACCTTGGATAGCTGTGCTGCAACATTTCTCAGATGTCCTCTCAATACACCTTCTTTCACTTCATTTTTCCTGCAAGAACTCACTTAAAAAGAGCCTTGCAGGTGAATTGATTCATTTACTTCATTCACTTCAATTAAAATTAGCTGAGGGGTAAGAATACTGAGATGTTAAAATGTGTGACAGAAAAAAGGAAAATACTTGAGGAGGACTATGGGACTTCCATGGGGAACTGAAGTAAACCAACTGATCTGTAAGGTCAGCTGGAGAAGGTTTGTAAAGGCTGCAGTGTGGTCAGGAGTGCTTTGATAAGACTCCTGGGTCCTAATGAAAGGGAGGTATTGTACCCCAACCATTTACTACAAAGCACAAGTGTTCTGACACTTAAGCATGGCCAGAACACTGACAAATTTACATTCAAATTGTTAAACGAGGAAGAAAATCCAGTCTGGCACAATTTTCCATTTTCTTATGAAAAGTCAGCACAGGACAACGTGTGAATGCTGGATGGTACCTGCATTGATGTTAGGCCATTCTAGACCACGTGCCCATGTAGGACCAATTATACTTTTGCCCACACTAACATGGACTCTGCTCAACGAGAATTTATCTGCACATTACCTACGATCATAATAAATTCTCTGTAGAGGATGTTTTACAGACCAGTGTACTGAAATAAACACTAAAGAATGTGGTTCCCTGTGAATGAAACCCACACAGAATACAACCCACAGGGTACTGTAGGTGTCTCCACACCAGTACCTCTTAGTTTCCCTGTCTGAAAGACATTTTATTCATATGCAGTCTCTAATTCTCACATTCTGACAAATTAGCAAAATTCAAGAGACCAACTGAGACATCAAAAAGAGTAAACTGTCCAGAAGATGAATTAGTGAATAAGGGCTTAGAATTGCCTGGTGCACACAAAAAGCCAGGCTCTAGCATTCATCAGTGCAGCATCATTGTCACTGAGGATTTGATCCAGAAGGTTTGTCTGGATATGCTGAAGTGACTCCAAGGGTAACTGTGGCTCTTCTTGGCATTCAAATTAGGTTTAGGTTGTATGGCAAAGGAAGAAGAGTTCATCTTGTCTAAATGCTACAAATAACCACTCAGAACAGGGGATAACTATAAAGCAATTACACAGATGTGCAAACCCACTAAGATATATGGTAGCATTTGCCCTGTTCATATCTTCTCCTTAAGAGTCTCTCTCACAACAATTGAGATATGAAATGAAGTGTCTTAGATACTTTGCCACGTCTGTATGTCAGTAAATGACACTATCTTTAAGGCAGTGCACTGAGACAGGTATGTGAAGGTGGTAAGCCTAAAAATCAGAGCAATACCTCTGAAGTGCCTCCACTGAATATTCTGCCAGAGTTGTGACAGCTATGCGAAAAAAACATGGAAAAAGTCACTCTTTTAAAAACAACATTCAATTATCACGTGTGCAAAATGTAGGGAGTGTCATTGCCATGAATTCAGCTTACCCGGAGCTTATCTTCTGTCTTAGTGGATTGCTTACAGTCGGGATGCCAGACAGTGGAACCTGAGGGAGGAAAAAAACCACCACCTTTATTCAGAGCAAAGCAGATGACTTCTGGTCGTGACAAGCCAGTTATGAAAGCGAATCACTTCATGGCATCGGGTGGTGAATCTGTATGAACCACGTGAGCAATTCACATTAACGTCTAGTTCATGAGAGATACGAGTGAAACAAAAAGATCTTAAAATCCCTGGCATGTCTACAGCAGCCTCATCCTGGGGCTGCCAAAGCACTTTGCACACATTCTTAATTAAAACTCAAGCAGCCTCAAGTAGCAAGAGAGTCAGCGAGCACCAGCTGGAGGAACAGAAAGACAGAGGGTTCCTCTGGCAGGACGGAGGGGAAGAGCAAAGGAACTGGGCCATGGTTACCTGATCTGTTCTCCCCTTATGTCCTACACCACATGTAAAAAGGAAGTTCTGACTCTAAGTCCACTGAGCAGTGGGTGTCATATTCAGTTACTGTAAAGTATCGCTCAGGTTACTTCTTCCCTGCACTGATGCAAAATGAAAAGCAAAATCAGAAAATTCACGACACAGCAGGGTCAGGGCTGTAGAGGCCAGCAAGGCAGGTGGTGCAAAGCAGCACGTGAAAGAGCCTCTCCCCCAGATCCCAGCACACTGCATATGCCATTGGCACACACATCACTCCTACCCCTTGCTCTGTAAGGTCAGTGGCACGTGTGGCACTGGTGTTGCCACACGGCATATTCCAGCTATATACGCTATTAAGAAAGTCGGGGTCTCTGCCGTTTGTTTCCCAAAATATGGGATTCTTTCATGCCTTAAAAATGGAAATATCCGTCCGTTCCCAAGGGCAGAGCAATGGTCAGGAGCAAGGAGCATTTTCATCCCATTTCAGTTCTCCTTTGGAGCAGAGTGTAAAATGTGGTCACTGCTGGGAAGCTGCTGGCAGGTATCAGCCCAGTTGAAACGGAGCAAAAAGTAATGCTGGTATTTAACACTGACTGCATCTGCAGTCAAATTCGTACTTCATTCCAGTCACCACAAAGTCAATAAAGAGCCTTGACTATCTGCAGGGGGGAACATCACCTCTTCACTCTGCCCACAGACAAACCAAACAGAGCAGTCCAGGTCTCCTGCTGGTGACTGTTAGCTGAAGTGCAGCCAGAGGAAACCCCACCCTCAGAGCCCAGGGGAGGTATGGGTCAGAACCCCTGGAAATTTTGTTCTGATTGACCCTTACATGGCGTGGTACAGAAATGAAGACCAGCAGGAGTCATTTCACTTCCCAGCAGTACACAATATAACCATCATCAGGAGACAGGAGAGAACGCCGTGACTCTGGATCAAGGGTCTGAGATGTTTGTCTTTGAGTCCAAGCCGAGGAAGAAGAAACTGTGCGTTTGGCAGGGGGAAACCATCAGACAACAGGGAGAAGTGAACCAACAGCCTTCTCTGTAAACAAACAGCAGCCTCAGTGCCAGGACCCCACAGCGCCTGCCAGATCAGGAGACAGGCGTGCCCCGTCCACTCAGGAGGAAGAGAGATCATGTTGTAAGTCTGTATCGTGTTATAAGAAGTGATCTGAGTAACACTTTACTGAACATGACACTCATTGCTCGAGGATGAGCAAAGACTCAGAAGGTTTAGGTTCAACTCTCAAAGCCAGCCCTGAGCTTCTTTCCCGTGTGGCACTGAGAAAAATGATCCCTATTCCTCTGTGCCTCACTGTTAGATTAAGAGTTGGAGTTGATGATCTTAGGGGTCTTTCTAATTTTTGTGATTCTGTGATTCTTTCCTATTAAATTATCGTCACTATCAAAGAAAAAGCTGTCACTGCATTTTGGGCAGTAATTATCACAAGCTGGCACAATTTCAGGGACACCACAGGAGAGTGCTGCAGCTGCTGAAAGTGAACAAGAAATGCAACAGCCTTCTGGGCTGCCCATATAATAATGTATTACCAGGTAGTCAATGGGAAAAAGAAAGTTTCTGGAGCTGCTTCTTTCTCATTTTTGTGTGTTGGAGAAGTGCCAAGTCAGAGTGCTTCTGCTAGTAGTATTCAAACTATCCTTAATGTAGAAAGCCCCAAGATAGACAGCTTGTTTTCCCATGTTCTCCTTTTGCATGTTTCCCACACATTTCTAATAGAAGTTTCTACCACAATCCTAGCAGGCTCCTCTATTCCCTACAAAGCAAATACCAGCAACAGTACTTTCACATCCTGGGGACAGGACAATTAGAAGTGAGATGGAAGCTGCGTATTTTTATGGATTTTATCAAAAATGTGATTTTAGTTCTAGCTTCACTGTTGTGGTGGTGTATTTTTAATTCAGAGAAACGCTTGGAATGGTGTTATTCTGCACCCTAGAGAAAATTATTTGGATGGAGTCACGATATACCTTTTAGCTGAGAGCTCTGCACAGGAAAGGCTTTTGCATCCTCACACTTAAAAGTACGCTGAATTCAGCAAGGAGAGCTTTGGCAGTGCAGTCTGAAGCACACTCAGCAATAACATTATTTAGTCAGAAAACAGCCTGTGAACAATAAAGCAACTCAGGCTGCTCCTCCCCTGAGATGGAGTGAGCACAAGGAACATTGATTCACAATCACAGAGAGAGAGATACAGCTAAAAAGAGAAAAACAGCAGATGAAGCAGCCAGGTTTCTCTCCTCTCCACTATCACCTAAACTTGGACAGGACAAAGTCTAGCCTAGTTTAAGTAGAATCAATGCCTTCTGTATTATTTTTATCTGTAGAAATTTAAACCAGAGCCTGCCCAATCAACCCGGCAACTCCCACTCTCTGCTGGACTTGTTCAAATGGCATCAGTCACAAACAGTTGTTATTAATAACAGCAAAGGATGAACTGATGCTCACCTCAAACTCTGCCTGTGCTTTATCACATTATGATGTGAAGAAACTGAGAAGATTACCAGTTGCCAGATGCTGTAACTGCTGCTTTCAAATTAGTCTTTTCAATTTGTCATCAGAAAGCAGTACTTCCTAGCCAGCCCTCTTGCTCCTGCAATGCAAAGCTGCTACACAACTTGACATCCAGCTCTCTGCACAGCTGGAATAAGATGACTAAGGTAAAAGGTCAGTGAGAGATGAGAGAGATGGACTACAAGGGAGGGCAAACTACAAAATAAAACAAGTCAGCTTCAAAGGAATTCCTTAACAATATTATCTTATTTTGGAACTCCTCCAGAAAGAATCTCTCCTGAGGATTTCAAGAGATGGCTGCAATCACCCTCTCATAATTTTTTCTCTATTCTTCTACAGTCCTTTTCAGATATAGCAAACAAGTTTTCTAACCTAAGAGCAATATACAAAACCTCAGCATGTATCTGCCCTTTTCACTTTGATTTCTAGCTTACATAAAGGGGTATTACACATTCCTCTACCGACATTAATTAATACTACAGCAAGTAATAACAATAACTGTAGCTTAATAGTTAAAGTGCTACATTCTCTGAGAGTAGGTGGGATTCAGATCAAGGCTACTTTTCAATCAAGGAAAAGCAAAAGTTCGGTTTTATGTGAAAAGATCATGAAAAAAACAAGCTTGGCAATACCTGAGAATGTGAGACTGTTAACAAGAAAGAGGAGATGGAAAAGAACATTCAAGAAAGAAGTGACTGTAGAAAGACATAAAAATAAAGTAGACAGGAATAAAAAAAAGAGACATGACCAGATAAAAGGAAAATAGGCAAATACGATTAAGAACCAGAGGAGTTACTCTGTCAATGTGCATGAGGAATGGGATCTACATGGTTCAAAACAAACTCACTGCAGCCTCTAGAAATTTTTCTTTTGCCTTTTAAAGTTTGGAGTGTGGTCCAGAACAGCATAGAAACTGCAGAAATCAGGGGGAAGCCCCTCACTTTGTCTGGTATCTCTCCTACACCAGTCTGGGTGCCAAGCTATCAACGGCACGTGAAATTCCGAGACAGCCTAATAAGTTTCATTTTTGCTACACAGCTTTAGCAAACACAGTCTATCTCAGCTGGGCTACAGAGTCACTGCAAAGCCACAGTTATGGCCACCTAACAGGGCAAAAGAGCTTCAAGTGAAAAAGTATGAGAACATGACCGTAGTCCTCCTTGGCCATATTGCATGGGGATGGTTTACAAACTCCGGAGGTCTGTGACAGAAAAATTCCAAAGTCTGATTTTCCTGTTTTGGAATGGAGACATCCTTACCTTGCAGATACATTTCTTCTCCTTCTGTGAACATTTGGTTGCACCTGCTGCATCGTGCACAGCTTGGATGATAATGCTTGTCACCTGCCTAAAGAAAAACAAAAAAGGGACATGAGGGACAAATGCACTGCACTGCTTTGTGACAGACCATTATTTGCAGACAGACCTTCTCCTTCTAGTTCACCTGTTATGATACAACACTGCCCTCACCATGTGACAATAGCGATCAGAATGTAAGCTCTGCCATGCTTCTTCAGCCCTGAGCTCTGTCCTGTCCTCAGCAGAGGCCAGCAGCAACTACTTGGGAAAAAACACTGTAAGAAACAAGACAATATGGAAGAGCCCTTCCTCTTCACACCTGCCTATTCAGGTAACCAGTGGCTTAAAGTCTTCCTGGCTAGGGGCTACATCAGAATGCCTCTGTTCTCCATGATTTGGCACACATCTTTTTAAATCTTCATCTCCCTAACAGTCCAAGGCAATGGATGTCGCACTGCAGGGAGATATTTGTGTAAACCTGCTGCCTCCTCATTTTGTCAAGCAGCACATTTTCTCAACTGCTCCATTGTCACAGAAGAATTTAGACGATGAACGATTTTTCAACCTGCCATTTCATTTTTTGGCCTTCTTCCTGATACTACTGATATGGGCACTAATGGAGAGAGGTTTCTAGAGCCACTTTTGGGACCATTAACTTGATTCACAGATGCCTGACTCCAGAAGCTACACTGGCAGAGAGAACTTGAGCTGAATTTGAAGTACTGGTGTAAAGGTGCTAAATAAACTAGATCCTGTTACCCAAATCCAAATCCACTGAGTCATTCAGTCTCTTAAATACACTGATACCCATAACAGGCAAAGCTGATCAGATTTCAGGACTATAGGGACAGGAAAAATCAAGGTCCAAATATTAATGTGAATTCTTTTCCTTAGGAGACCAAAGCAATCAATGCACTGGCTTCCTCACATCAGAAACTAAGCGTGCAATGTCCACATCAGACTTTTTAACTGAAAACCAATTAATCCTACAACTAATTAATAGTGACAAGTAATGCCTTCTAAAAGTTTTTAAAAATTGTACCTGGCTTTCCAAACAAGTTAACCTCAAATCCTTTTTCACAAGGATTCACAGAATATTCCCTATACACTGAGATGTGATTTGAAAAAATATCTGTTTAATCTATAGCTGACTTGTACAATGTCGTCAAAACCATTTCATACCTCATTGAACTTAGGACTGTAATATTACTAAACTCAACCTTTCATTATATCTAATGAGAGGATGAAGTGTATGGGTTTAATACCTGACAGCTACCAGAAAACCAACTCTACCACCCACCTCTTAGTAAAGCCACACCATTTAATTTCAACTTAACAATTCCCATGCAGGAATTTCAACAATACAAGGCCAGAGAAGAGGGCTCCATGTGCTGTTAGTTTAGCCATAAATTTCACCGTTCAGCTGCAAAAAACCTGCACTTCTCTTACTCAGATTCTGCCTTTGTTGTTGATTCCTGCTTCTGAGGGGTAAAATCCACGAAACAGGGAGACTAATGTGATTTAGGGTTTTTTGCACAGCATATTTAGAGCTACCAGACAAAAAAGGGTCTCTGATAAAAAGGAGAATGAAAAGTCACTACAAAATATACCTGCTCAAGGAAGAAAAGCTAATGAGGGAGAATTGATGTTTGACTTGAAGCAACAAACCCAATATTGAACTGAGAGAGAAAAACACTCAATGCTCATTCTCTTTCTATCAGTTTCATTACTGGTTGTCCTCTTCATCTGTCACTTTCTAGCAATTTTTTAACCTCTGAGCCATCCCATTAGTTTCATTCAAGACTGGACTTTAAGAAAAAGAGAAACTAAGAACCTCCAAATGTACCTGAAATGTAACACTGGCATCAAACCACAACTGTTCTTGAGTGCAGACATGCAAATAACAGCTACTTTATATTTATATACTTTATATAATAACAGTGACTTTATATTTATATCTATATGTATATATATAAAATAGCTGTGTGTGTATATATATATATATATATATATATATATATATAAAGTTTAGGGCTGTAAATATTGAAGAGGATTCAAAGGTAGACCTCCAATTCAAACAACTCAGCACTCAACAGATACAGACATCCTTTTCTGGATTTTCTGCCTCACACAAACAATATTGCACATACAGAAGAACAGCAACTTTATCTACGTTTGGCCAAAAAAAATATCCCAACTTCTGAGCATTCCTAAAGTTCTTCAGCAGAGTGGGGCCCACAGAGTTCCTTGTCATGAGTGATTTCAGACTTGTTTGATTTAAAGATGATGGCAAATCTGATGTCCTGGGAACCGCTCCCAGTTAATGAGATATAAAAAATTCCCAAGAAGGCTGAATCACTGCCAAAAAGGATCTTCTCCAAAGAGGAAGACAATAATTGAAAAATAGATTTGAAATAATAATACAGGAATCTTTTTCTTTTTTCTTTTTTTTTTTTTTTTGGGGGGGGGGGTTCTGACTGTCTCATCAAGCAGAAGAATATCTCTGCAGCATAACTGTGTCACTTAACAGAGCTCAAATTTCAGTAGGCATATGGTTTTTTATGAAATAAAATTTGTAGTTTCTCTAAAGATATTCAGCAGGGTAGCTAAGGAGCTACACAGTCTGAACTGGAAGACTATGGGGTCTGTTTTATTATTTTTAATTAACCTTTGAGATATCCCGGCTGGGATGGGATTGTGTTCTGTGAGATGCTTACCAAATTCCCAGACACAAAGGACTGAAACTTGCCATTATCAGATGAAGCAGATTTTATAAAGAAATAATTCTCTGCCAAGAACCCTGATGCTCAACTAAGGCAGTGTAGTTTTAAGAAGGGTAGTTGGGATCCAGCAGAGATATCTATAGTAGAGAGGACCATGGCATGTGGACATAGAAGATCACACATTCACACCAGCCCAGTTTCAGCTTCGCTTCTTCTAGTCTGACCTTTCAGGTGTGGTGGTTTGAGTTTCTTTTGACTTTTTATTTGCTTGGCTTTGTTTGTATGCCTTTGTCAAGAAACAAGAAGGCCATGTTGCACCTACATTTTTAAAAAATGATGCACTTAGTTTTTATAACTAGAAGGTGCCAACACTTTGGGTTTTCCATAGATGCTCTGACAGTCATATCCCAGGCTTCTGAGCTTCCTGTTCCTTATTTTGCAGTCAATTCACACCAATTTTGGCAAGTTACTTCTACTAGCCTAATCCATACTTAGTCCTAAAAGAGCCTGTATCCAGTCCATCTAGTGCAAAAGTGAGTCTTCCACTTCTCACTATCATATGATAAACATTCCACTTACTTTCCACCTTACCAAAAAGTTTTTTAAGAGGATCCTTTAAAAAAGGGAGCCTGGATTCAAGTACTCAGCTGTTAATTGCTACAAGCAGTTTACATGTTTTTAAAGCTATTATATACCCTATTAAACTATTTATAGGATAAACAAATCCAGAATTCATCACATTATTATGTGTAGAACTGTGGCCTCTCTGAAGACTTTTTTCCTGGAAAAACTTCTTATATTAAATGATGTACATCTGCCATCTCTTCAAAGCAGGCAGAGACCAATTTCAAGTTTATTGGGTCTTTCCCCAACACTGAAACAACTGGCCAAATTTTAGGCAAGTGTGAGTGATGACTGAACACCACGCCCCAGATAACACAACCCTGCGAAGTCACAGTGCTAACACACCCTGCTCTGGAGAGGTTTGGGGGGAGTTACATTCCACAGCTGCTGCAGTTGTTGTTGAACACTTCCAAAAGAGTTTCACGAGTTTTCTGCCTCAGTGATGTTTCTACAGCTCATGAGTGGGAGCCTTTTCCACAGTGAATATCCACTGGAAAACATTCTGAATCTCAACTAACTCAGGACTAATCTCGCTATGCCTGACTTGCTGTGATCATCTGGGAAAACGGTTGCTAAAAATCAGCCATTTATAATGTATTAAAAAACCTTTTGGATCTACAAGGCAATGAAATATTCACACTTTTTAGACATCAGCTTTTGCCCTTTCAGGACTACTAAACCTTCATGCAGTATGTCCAGTGTGCAGCTTCCTGTGATCTCATGCTGCTGTGCTCTGAATTATAGTATTTGCACCGTAATCCTGATGGCAGGAACAGGTGACATAATTTAAGTGCACATATGCCCCAAACACTCTTCAGCCAAGGTACAAGAGGGTTAAAAAGACACTTGCCTAGCTCTCCTCACCCCTTCTCAAGTTCACATCCAGAAATCCTTTGCAGTTAGCTTTGCAGTTAGGTATTGATTCACCATTCCTCTTAAGATCCTATCTGAACTATTCCAGCCTTGGTTGAGGTTTTCAGGGCTATCCAAACCATCAAGCACAAACTGTGACCCACACCTTAGAGGACTGGCCCTAAACTAAGATTGAGCAAGCTAAATTAATTGCTGTAGATACCTTGATTTTGCTTAGCCAGAAGTGCTAAAACCAACCAAAAATACTATTGAGCACTTTTACTGCCCCTTTGCATACAAATTCTTAAATAGAAATGAATGAACTGACAGCAATTTATTGTCAAGTGAAATATTAAACTTGTATGTTGCTGCCACTGCTTATAAAGTCTCTGTTAAATCATCTGGCACTTGAATTATCCCTAGAAGCAAAGAATATCATTTATCAATTTATAACAATATACAATCTCTTCTGACTTTCCTATTTATCTTCTACCCACGTTGACATATCTAAAATAGGTTCTCAGATTAAATCCCATTTGAACACAGTAGACAGAAAAAATTAGATTAAAAAGAAAGTAGTAATATGTACTCATTTACCAGACATTTCCAGAGCCTTAGAACTGCAGAATGAAGGAACAGTGGCCAAAGATACAGTATAAGCATAATTATGAATGTACCTACATGGATGCTAAATTTGAGTATTTTTCCAAGGTTCTGCAAGTCTCACTGATTGGTGACTGATCAGCAATATATAAACTTTATTTATTTTCTATATACTACTAAATATATATATTATATGCAATATGCACATTACATGCATGTTCATGTAAATAATTCAGCACTAGACAGTATTAAGGTTCTACTTATTCTGGTGATTTAGAGAATTACTCTGAAATCAGGTCTGCAGCAAAAGTGAGCTTCAGTTTTCCAATTTACAAAGCAGGTTAAATAACATTCAGTGTCATATATACACACTGGAGAAACACTACCAAGGAAAACCATTAAAAAATTTTTTTCCTCCTGACCAGTTCTAAGCATAAAACCACGTAATCATCTCTCTAAGGCTTATGAATTACAGTTCAGTAACCAGGATTCATGGATGATGGGCTACACAGGGGAGCTAGGTGTGCATATTCTGCAAGGACATGTCCCAAGTAACATGAGCAGAAGTACAAGCTCTGTTATGTATTATAACAATACCAAGACCTATAATAATAGTTGATACTGAGAAACCAAGTTTTTCATCGATCATCTTTTCAGACTCATCAGCTTTAAATTTGCAGCTCTTTTTCAGCATGCTATTCTCCTAAATGACTGCAAGTTGGACATACAAACCCTCCTTAGCTGATTGAACCATTTTAAAAGCCTCTGTGTATTGTTTACAGAGGGCTTTGAATGCGCTCTCTGATGGGAGGGGTAATGACCCTGCACAGTTGTCTGGAGTGAGAAAGGTTGCAGAACACAGCCACTGCCTTACACCCTGCGTGTATCTCAGCTTAAAGAGACCTCTTGCAGTTTAAAAGGCTGGGAGGTATTTGAAGCACCAGTTGAACACCTGCACTGAGTGCCTGTACAAGCCCTTCTCACACCCCTGATGCTCCAATCTCTTCTCAATAGGCACAACGCTCATTTGCCTTCACTTTGGGGACCTGCTGAAGTCAGCAATGTACTGTCACTCATCGGTGGCAAAAAAGTCAGTGAGGGGTATTGCAGGAATTATTCCAACCCAGGAGCTGCATATAAAGCTGCAGACAAGCTGACACAACATGCCCCAAAAACCCAGCAGAAGAAGTACCTGCACTGAGCTCACACACAGCATTAACCCCAAGGCAATAGTACTTCAAAAGCCAGGGACTGTATTTTCCGAGTCCAACACTGCCCCCACTTCCCACAGGATCAACTTTTATTCTCTGACTGCTTGTAAAGCTATAGGCTGATTAAATAAATGTTTTCCTCTTTGGTGAATGTGAGAGTTTAAGATTTCCTATTACTCATGCCCTCAGTTCTGTCCTTCCTTCCAGAACAACAGTGAACGAGAGCCAGAGAGAACAATAACAAGAATCCCGCCAGGAGACCTCACATGCCAGTGGGTCTGGTAGAGGAAGAACTAATTACCAACAGACATGTTCTGCTGGCCAAAGGACACAATTAAGTGCATATTTGTTGTGTTACATTTGCACAGCTGCACTCGCTCACTCTCGGACATATCTTAGCAGCCACTGACAGCAGTCACCTGACAAACGTCTATTAAACATGTAGAAAGCTTTACTTTTCTAATACTAATTAAATACTACAAAAACTGTTATGTGGTTGAAAGAGTACATTTAAGAGCAAAACCAGCCCCCTCTTTTTTGTTTTGTTTTGTTTTTTTTTTTTTTCATTTCTATGAACAGGTATAATAGGCCCATTCGATGAACAAACCTATTCAAATATTTATTTCTACTATGATTCTGAGGAGAATGACCTGATTTCTTAACTCTCTTAAGGACTAAGGAGCAGCACAAAGAATAATTCAGACTCATCTTTTAAACCCCTTCAGGAATGTTGTGAATTCTAAAACAGGAACTGTAGCAGTAGCCTACCAACTTGCAGTGAAGCTTTATTTTAATTACTTGTAGAGGTCACAGAACCTTCGACCCTGTTTGATGTTCAGTGTAACATCAAATTCCATTGTTTCCTTCTCTGCAGGCTTCTGTGATCTCACAAGCGGCTGGAACAACATAAACACTCTGAAGACCAAAATTTGCTTCTAATAACATCCTGACCCAAAGTGTCCACTCATTTTTCCCAGGCTCTTATCTGTTTAGCAAGTCACTACAAATATCTGTGCTCAGATACAAAAAGTATCTGAGTGCAAAGTACAAAAGCATCTGAGTACAAGGTGCAGCTCCCCTGCTTCCAAAGGATTTCAGGATCTACCATAACATTCTCTATTACTGCCAAAGGAAGGGAAGCGTAATAAAATTTAAACACTGAAAAAATCCTATTAAAAAATATTTTTAAGACGTATCTTTAAAATTAGGACCTTCTAAAGCTGTTTTTTACACCACTGTCACAACATCTCGATAGAAACAGCTCTCAGGACAGCCTCTGCCTCATTTCAACACGAGAGAGGACGGAGCAGCAGGAAGCAGAGCTCTCACTGGCAGTTCCCAAGCTGAGGGAGCTGCAACACACAAGACTGGGGGAAAGCGGGAAATGGAGCGTGAGGCCGTGACTGTAAATCTGAATGACAACATGCCTGCAAGAGACGTGGAAGACCCTCAGAGCCTTCCACTGATTGCTGTGCTGCCTTGGCTAAGACAAAAACGCAGCTGCCCTGCTGTTATGAACACTTGCACTGTTAATTCATGCCCAGTTTCTGATTTTATACAAAAATACTTCCCAGCATTCCAACAGTGACCGCCAATGTCATGCTAGTATATTCCTTAATGGATGAGCTGTAATAAACTTTGAAACCTATTAGTGTTAATTCCATAGGCACATGATATTGTTATACCCATTAGCTGCTGCCAATAGCAGTGCAATTATTCACTGCATGGAATACAGTTTGTCTTTATAGCAAAGATGTGAGTAATGATTCAGGCTAAATCCCCAACTGTGCAACTGCTCTACTATCATGAAGAAACAGTCCTCATGACAGCTGAATATCAACTGGCCTTTAGTAAGAGCCTAGCAGCTACTTGTGACTGCACTGTCAGCTCTGCTTTGAGTTCTTAAGTTCCTGCAACGCCCAAAGTTGAGCAAGTTGCACATGCAGGTGAAACGATTAACTATCGATTATAGTCTTTATGGGAGCTGTTCATTCTTCTTTATGGGGAAAATCCACCTATTGCTACACCCAGGGCCAAAGTTAAGAATTTGTTACCTACAGAGTTAGCAGCAGGAGGTCAGTACAAAGAATTCCAGCAACTGAGGAATGTACCCACCATAGCACAAAGTGACTAGTTAGAATTCTGTGGGCAGTACAGAGGAGCAAACCAATACCAAACACAGCTTTATTACCCATTGCCAGGATTTTAACAGCATCTCTGTTAGGATCTTAAGTTAGATTTATGCACAGAGAAAACCCAACTCTGCTAACTGAACATGCAGTTAATCAGAAACAATCCAATTCAGCAAAACTACATTTTATTAAGTTCCATTCTAATCTAGTTAAAACATAACTGTGAATTTGCTGCTTTCGTTACCTTTATTTTAGGTACATATGATGGTAAAATCCCATCCCCACCATTTAATTTTCTTTTAAAGCCTGTTTATTGCAAAGATTATTTTTTTAATTTTGAAACTCCTCAACAGCAAGTATCTGGCAAGGCTTGAACACAGATCCCTCCCCTATTTCTTCACAATGCTGGAACAGGTCCAGTTCATAACCACAGGTGTGGACTTTCTATACCTTCTCTAATCTTTAGGTTTCACAAACATTCGATAACTAAACATTCCTTTATCCTGAATGCATTCTGTCCAGCATGAGTTCTGACATGAAAAGACACTTCAGAAAGTGAAGGACCTGATTACAGCCACATTCAGATTGTTGGATTAGTCTGTAATTAGAATTAACCAGCAAAGCTACTTTACAGTAACTTCACCATAGTGCCAAGGGCCTTTTCAAACAGCCTAATACTGGCACAGGTGAGATTTTGTCTCCACCAGGCAGCAAAACACCTGTGCTGGCTCCCAAGAGCGCTGTGTAGGTGTGCCGAGCTGGACAGCTGAGTGACCAGTCCCTGCAGCACAGCGTGAAAGCCATTCCAGACACAGCTTCCAGATTGCTGAAGGCAGAGCACAGCCCTGAGCCTGCTTTGCTGCTGAGTGTTAGCGCAATGGCACAAGTCGAGGGACTGCAGGGAGTCCTGTGAATGGATTATGCACCGGGTGCACACAACACGCAATCTTCCGCAACACCTGGAATCTCCCGCTTCCCAAGCTGTCTCCACGCTTTCCTTCATTAGGTGATAACAAGACCACTGAGTTATCAGGAATACGAGTTCAAGAGCGAGACACAACCTTGTTTCTTCTTTTACCTCTCTGCATGAAGTGACTGTTAGTCCCTCAACCAGTTCCTCTGGCTAGGCTTCTAACATAGAGCTTGATATATGTGCATCAGCAGATCTCATTAACTGCAGCTGTATTTGCAGTGATGCAACAGCAGCTCCAAAACCATGGGAAGGAACTTGAACAACTATTACTAGTCTTTCAAGATATTACTAGTCTATTTCATTAGAAAAAATTTTCTCAGTCAGTAGAACTATAGCTGACTTCAACTTGCTGAAGTTTAGCTAGAAAAGTCAGTAACAAACCTCCTCCATATCTTAAAAACACCCAAAACCAACAGAAGTATATAATAAATCAGAAAGTTTTGCACCTGCCAGCAGGTAATAAACACTATACCTCACTCTAGCATAAAAAACTTTTCACCAATTCCAAATATTAGCAATTATCTTCATTCTGATCGTGATTTGGTTGCGTATATAGACAAACAGAAATAAAGAGCAGTGCTAGATATGCATATATAATTATACATGCATGTGGATCTTAAAGTAACCATAAAAGGAAAAATGCAGCAATTTTTAAGACATCCTGCTGAATGTCCCAAATTCTGTGTTCTAAAATATAAACAAAAAAAATTATCATGGTCCATATGTCTGATGCACAGAAAAATCAGAAGAAATGAGATAATACTATTTTTTTTTTAAAAAAAGGCAATGACTAAGTTGTTATATTAGAAATAAATACAACAAATAAGAAATCTAAATTGACCAAAGAAACAACTAGGAACAATGTACTTAAAGATAGTAAAAATCTTTATTAAAGCATGGTGTGAAAAAAACCCGAAAACCCCATAGATCAGGCTAAGATTCTGAGTGATCTGTAAATGAAAAATGATGAAAGATGACATGGAAAAGGCAGGAGCATTCAGGGTATGTACCTTTAGGGTCTGTATTTGATGATGCCAAAAGATATATATTTTCCTGCTTGATACTGTTTATTGAGCAAGACTTTTTTAAAATGGTGTTTGCCATGAGTCCAGATTTACAAATAAGGAGACCTGAGTAATTTGAACTCAAAGAGTCTCAAGAAAACTATAGCTAAACAGTTCTCTGACAGATGGCTGTGTTAGCAGGGGAGACTCTGCTGAGCCAGATACCTCAGCGCTTACTTCCTTCCACCCACAGCATGAGGTTCTGCTGGCCAAGACTAGAATAACTAAAAACCTTTCCTGGTAAGTCTGCTGATGACTCAAAGGCAATGCTTGTTTAAGGTATCTCAACCACGCAGGTATGTTTTAGTGGTTGCACATAAAATGCCTGCAAATCAAGAAAGCAGCACCCTGTGAGACTGAGGGTAACTGATAGAGGCAGCTGGGGAACATTGTTAATAACCTTCCAGAAAATGCTCTCAGAGTACCTGAAAGGGCTGGGTCTTCTCATCATTTAATGAATTCGAAGAATAAGAAAGAAAAGCAGAAAAATATTTTTGCTTTTGACTGCAGATGCTGCGACATCACCACTGCAACATCAGTTGTGAGCGTGTATGTGCGGATTTACAGGAGGGAGTTCAGTGGAAAACCATCAGCACAACATGAGCCTTGGTCCTGAAGGACTCGGAGTCAAATCATTATTCTGGGAAAGGCTTCAGAGGGGACTAGATCACAATGACAGGTGACTAAAAGCAGAGAGGTAATAGCAGGAAAGAGCATGAGCTTTTCAATCCCATTGAAAACACTGTGACATCATCAAAAGGCTGAAATTAGACGAATTTAACCTGAAAATGAAGTGAAGTTTCTAAAAAGCAAAGGTAATTTAAGCAGCAAGAGGGAAAACTTTTGGCCTTATAATCACTCTGCAGCCTTCAGGACAGGATAATTTCCCAAAGAATAAGCTTTAATTTGGTTTCTAGGGAAAAGTGCTACAATTTTGAAAAGAGAAGGTCAAGCAAGATGACTTTAGCAGTGCTTCTGACCTTTATCTATTACAATGGGCATTACACAGAGAGAAGCTTTTACACATACATCAGGCAGCTCCTAGGGAGCACAGGTTATGCTGGAAAAATTTCCAGTTGGGTTAAATCAGTTCACTGAGACCTGTCCTGGCTAAGCAGCAAAATACCTGTTCTAGCAGGGGCTTTACAAGGCAGCTTTGGTTGATCTGGTTTCTGGTTCACTGAGACAGTTCAAGTGCAAGGCCAGAAGTTCTGTGGTTGGATATGCTGCATCAGCACCAAAATTGCTACTGACCCTGACAGCCCAGCACTGTGAGAGGGCTCTGTGGTGTGGGGAAGGTTGGCAGAAGAGCCCAATGTGGCACTAGACAAAATTGCTAACCAATTCAGCGGGCAAGTGCAAAGCACTTTCTAACTGGTTAAGCAAGTGAGAGCTTGGGAGATTAAGCAACTCACTCTGGATCAAAACTAATGCTTGCAGCAGAGCCAAGCAGAGAACTCTCATTCTCAGACTCCCAGCCCAGTTAGACCTCCACGTAGCACAGCACTGGATCTAAATAAGTGTAGCCAATTTTCTTGTTCATCTAACACAGAACTGTCTTTCCAGTTGTCGGTTAGAAGGATGTTTCAGGATCTGTGCAAGCCTTGGCACGCAATTTAACGAAGTTTGGGCTCCATTCTGATATCTGCATTCACTTCAGAGGGAGTGTCCCAAAAACAACAGAGAAATAAAAGTTGCAAGGGCCAAAGGAGGGGAGAAAGGAACTAAGCATGAGGTCAGGCACAGTACATCCACAGAAAATAACCAGAGAGTAGAAAACAAAAGTAGCCTGCAAGAAGCAAAGTAGACATGCAACACTCAATTTATGCTAGTTTGTACATGGTAGACTCACAGATTATTCTAACAGGGGAACATCTTACGTGTGAATTGTGCAGGGGATCTTTTCCTATTAGTGACTAGAGCCCTTGTAGCAAACTGATCTTATTCTAACTAGTCTGCTCTGGTAATGCTTTAAAAAGTCTAAAGAACGAATTTTATCCCTGATTAACTGCAGTGCTACCTGTTACCTTCAGAAACCTCTTCCAACAACAGGTCACAACAAACAACAGATGACAGCCTAAGGAAGGGACAGATTTTCTTCAAATACTTTTCTTCCCAGTCACTCCAGAATCACCCATATCAGTTATGAGCCTGGATTTGACTACATCCAGACATTTCTCAGGAATCCTCACTTTTTAATTCTGGCCAAAGAGTTTATGTTACACTAAATCTAAAATGGAAATAACAAAGACCATCAGGGTAAACAGTGGATAGGTAGTGCAGAGAAATACTTGCATCTTTTTCAAACAGAACAACTATGAATAAATGTCAGACCACCAACACATGCTATACTAAAAACAGAGTATTTTCTTTTTTGGCAGAAGTCCTTTTTTTTTTTGTCCTATTTGTCAGTCTTCTAATTGCTGATACACGTGATTTCCCATTACAGCTACAAAACTACGCAAGTACATTTTTTGAATCCTTGCTGGCATGAATATCTCATCAGAGTATGTTTGTCAGAGCCAAGACCCAAGGAGTTTTCTCCCTATACTCTGTTTTCTTCAGCTCCATATAAATATCAAGATTTCTAGTTACCACAGAAAAACTATTCCAACATTATTACTGTAGTGATGACCAGGACAGAGCTGATGGACATAAAGCAGAAATGGATACATAACAATATTTGCTGCCATTTGGTTTGCAGATGAG
The DNA here is from genome assembly GCF_003031625.1 of Empidonax traillii. Taxonomy (NCBI): domain Eukaryota; kingdom Metazoa; phylum Chordata; class Aves; order Passeriformes; family Tyrannidae; genus Empidonax; species Empidonax traillii. The sequence goes on from NW_020955349.1 coordinate 265,847, forward strand.
TAAAGGGTCTCCATGATTTTGCCTAGTGAGTTCAAGAGTGATGGTGAGATATATCTTCTTAAATTTTTTTACTGCCTCAGTTTTTACTCTCTCCATTGTTAGGAAAAAAAACATTTTCCAGACAATATGCAACTACTTTACAGAAATAAAGTACTACTCTAAAGTAGTACTCTAAGCAACAGTTAATCCATCTTCATGCATAAAAAAATATCTCTCTCCAAATCCCACTTGTAAAAGTCAATTTCTTAACATTTTAACTTATATCCAAATGATTTATGAGACTCATTTCAGTGACCTCTGCAAACCACAAAAAATCCCAGGCTAACTTCACAGACAGTTTAAAAGCTGGAGTATCTGCGTTACTGGTGATGAAAAGGTGCATCTCTTGCTGTGCGCTATTTTTCCCTCTTAAAAAGAGAAAGGCTTGTAATAAATGTCATTCATCCCAGGTATCCATCCAAAGAACTATTAGACCTGTATGATCTTCTAATGTAGCGTGAACATGTAATTAAAATCTACCCATTTTGTGCTCCAGGTGGTCATTTCAAACATTTAATCATCCATAAAATACTCATTTGATCATATTTCCTCATCTGTAAAACACCTGCTCAGCAAAGACAGGTGTTAATTCTGTGGATTTCAAAGCCCCTGCAGATTCCGAACATATCTTTTGGGCTTGTATTTGTTTTTCTTTCCTTTCTTGTTTTTGTTTTTGTTTTCTTGCCCAGGAAAGCACCCGAATGAAGCAGATAAAAGAGGGAAGGGACTGAGTCCTCACAGAGCACACGCTGGGCACAATACCCGGATGGAGCCTGTTACAAGCAGGTGACAGCTACAGACCTGCCCCAACAGGCTCTTCTCCACTTCTCAAGTTTCAAACATGTTATTGCTGCATTCTTCCCTACAATTACTTTTTTACGGGAGATAAGCCCTATCCTGGTCTTCTAGAAGTCAGTCACAAACTCTTCACTCATAGGAAGACTTAGAGCAGGACTTAAAATAGGAAAGATCACAATCCTGCAAAAAGAACAAAAGGTAACTGGCTGAAATAATTTCATATTGCTGCAGAGTGCACTGTCACATTCCCCTGTCACCACATCCCAACTGCCAGTGAGACTATGATGCTGGAGGAACTTCTGGTTTTAGTGTAAATACTTTGGTGTAGGGATCATTATCAGTTCTATATCTCTGTTGCGGGTGATTGTGGCAGGTAGCACCAGCACAATGCAAAATTTTAAATGATGGACAGAAGAAGCAACGTGGACTACTAAATAAAAATAGAGTATTATGCTTTTCCTGAAGCTGTCTGATCCAAGTGCAGAATGTGTTCTGCACTGACAATCAAGCAATTCTTAATAAAGCTATGTAACATGAACAATGTTGTATGAATTTTCATACAGGTAAGTTACTCTCCTCCTAAAAACTGGTACGTGTTCTGTGCACCTTTAAGATAAGAAAAAGCTACTTGTTTAAAGTGTCTGTTGTGTGTTACTGGAATACATGCAATGGCTTTATATCACAACTGCTGTTGGTGGTGGCAAGAAACTTTATGTTACTATAAATGATTCTACTGAAATGTCATTTTTAAAGAATTTTGATCAGTCTGCTGAAGTTTTTCAGTAATATTTAATGCAAGAAACACGCCAGAGAATATATGACTATATCAAAAAGGTAGACACTGATGATGCTTTGCTAGGAAATATAGACTCTAATCAGCAACACTGTAGTCACAAAAGCAATTTATACATATAAGCCACAATTTTATAAGCACCTGCAAGATTTCACAAATCCCTTGGCAATAAGGAAGCTTTAATAGGTTATTTTTTCAAATTACTTGTTACAACCTGCTCTTATTATTCACCATCTCTACATCCTCTTAACATTCCTCCCCTTCCTATTGATGTTCAAATTGACTGAAGGATGGTTTCCAAACCACTGCTGAGAAGTTAATGCCTTGTGATTATGCTGCCATAGCAACTGAACTTCTGTTAGGGCTCTGTCAACTTCAGACACTCTTTTGTCATCTTTATATATCAATTCTTTCCCAACTACAGATATCCCTCCTGCCAAATTCCATCTTTTAATGGGGGTAGAGGGGAGAAAATCACAAAAATCCTGTTAGATTTTTATATCAAGTGACTTATGTTATTTTTCTGGAAGTATATTTATTCTAGATTTTTGATCCTATGCATGGTGTGGTGTTCTTGGCAATTACAGTAGCATATTTTTCATCAGGGAAGGGTAGACTAAAATGAAGTTAAATCTATGCTGCTGCTCAGCTACACAGACAACCTGTCTGAACCACTCACCCATATCCTGAGTTATTATTAAACATTTCCCCATTTTTATGAAAACAAACCCCACATTAGATTAAAAAAAAACAAACAAACAAACACAAAAGCCCCCAAAACAAGCAAACAAACAAACAAACAAACAAAACCCACCAAAAATCAGCTTTCTACTCTGACTGATAAAATACCTTTCTCAGCAAATAGGCAGGGAAACTGGAAATAAACACTAACCTAATTTCTATGCAACAGGTCTGCAAAGTGATTAAAAAAGCCAGAAAACTATATCAAGAATTAAGAGAGAGGAGGATCGTGTTGTTCCTCCATACATCAGCAATCAGTTGCAATCAGAAACAGCCCAAGCTCTGTACCATTCTCCTCTCTTCCTGGCATTTAAAAAAACATGTAAACCGCACTCTCTTTATCTAAACCACAGAACTGCACACAGCCTTTTAAAAACAATTCTTCTGGTGCACAGGAACAGAAGTACAAGTACCCTACTATAACCCCACTGGCCGCTATTCAGTCACATCACAAAGCTGCAGCCCCCCTCTCCTCCCCGCAGAAAGCCATGACCCCTTCCAGTTCATATCCAATTTCACAGGAAGGCGTTTACCTTCTGACAATAATTTTTCAATCCAAGTCCATTCCCTCCTCAGCCCTGTGGGCAGAATTCCTCCAGCTCCGTTCGGAGCCGAGCCCCAGCAGAGCGCTGTGCAGCCGGTGTGTGCTCTCACCGAACCAGCTCACAGAGCAGCGCCTGCAGCAGCACCCAGTCCTGAGCCTCACTCCTCCTCTGCTCCCACTCAGCCTCTCCTGCACACACCCACCAAAACAAGCAAATAACCCTCCCTGCACGTTAAACCCACTCGGGCAGCAATTCGGCCATCCCATTCTGAAAAAGGAAAAGGGGGAAGAAACACCGGCCCGGGCGGGGGCAGGACCATTTCTCATCACTTCTGTGTGTCACGATTTGATGTCGACACAGTTCAGAACATTTTTGCCTTGGGGAGAGGCGCCTGCCGAGTACGAACTCAGTGCTCTCTTTCTCTAGAAGTTATTAAATATTACTTCCACAGCTTCTGAAGAATTTATACAGCCTCCTGGGAGCTAATCTTGTTTTGTCAGAAACGCTTACTTACAGTGAGATTGTATTCTAGCCCAATTCAGACCAAGGCAGGCAGGGTGCTGGGGCCACTTCTCACACTGGTACATGTATCTTATGATCCTGTTTGCACATTTTGGAGTGAGATCATGCTTCAGATACACTCTAGGAACATTTTATGAATTTTCAATGGGCCCTGTGCACTGACCCTATTTGATCGCTCACAGATAATTTCCACAGTTGAAAAGGTCCTGTGCTCTGCAGGAAATGCTGACTAAGAGGGGAAATGACCACAGCATGTGCTTCTGCTTTTTCTTATCATTTACCTGGGATGTTCAAGCAACATGGTCAATGTTTTCTCATTTATTCTAACAGTAGTAAAATTAAACACAAACAAAGCAAATCACAGAACTAACAAAGCATGCACTTGAGCTCCACTGCTGCTTCTCATATGCTTTGAGGCCTTTCCCCCTGGATTATTATGGTGTGTGAGGGTGACAATGGTGACTGGGAGATACTGGTTGCAAGAAAAGTCTCTCCCAAGCCTGTAAGACACCCAAACCAGTAGACACCTAGTGCTATGAAAACAGAATGCTAATACATTCTTCAGTGATATAATTTTACTACAACTTTAACATACCACCAAACCTGTTTCGATCCATCCAATCACCAGTCTTTGTTCCGTTCATTAATTGCTTCATTTATAAAAAAGTGTTTAGAATTTTCGGTCACATCAACCTGTATTACCAGTACAGGTTGCATCATTAAAATCCAGTAAATGACATATTTTGTGACACTTCCTGCAGCGCTACTATGAAAACAGGCTTGCTAAATGCTTTATTCAGCAGAAGAATATATGCTAGTCTTTCATTTAACCTTTCTGAATGGAATTGAAATTAATCTCTGTTTGTTTTAAGAGGTTCTCTACACAGCTCCTCAATCTAGAAAGTGCTCTAAGAACCCAGACCAGATGCCTGACTGTGCTGAGGTACCTAACTAAATTCTGCACTCTTTGCAGAGAAGGTTGATATTTTCAGGTGAGCTATGAGCCTAAGTCTTCCTAAAATAGATGACTTAAACATACAGGCTACTGAGTTTCCCTGGAAGCCAATCAACTGAAGTATCTGAATGCTAACATTCACATGAGGGAAGATGCTAGCACGGGTAAGTGTTGGCAAAAAGCAACAGTTGAACGACATAGGCAGGCATTGTTCAAATAAATCATTCACAGTTCGTATGGGAACCAGCAAGGTTCTTCTGCCATCTGTTATTTATTTATTTATTTGGAACAGACTCGTTCACATCGTAAGAATAAGCAGAAACTTCTATGAATCCCTCACAGCACAGGTTTCTAAATCTAGCTCTGAAAACAACACTTGAAACCAATAAGCTCTTCTGGCTCACAAGCTTTGCCTCCTAAATATGGATACAATTTTCTTAGACAAATATAGCAGCTTTTGCTGTTTGTTTGGTTTTTCCCTCTCACATTTATTGTTACTTCAGAAGTCAAGGTGTCTCAGAACTGACATTGTTCAGAGTTAGAGCACAGATGCAGCATCTCAAAATTCTGGTAATTAACAGTATCTACAAGTACTAAACCTCCTTCATGTTAAGCATCACATCTTAAATTACGACTCCTCCATAAAATCAGGAGAAGCTCAGCATAAATTACAATATCACAAACGTACCTAGAACTTCACCTGACCTTGCTGGCTGAAATCGAGGGAACCTCCTGGTGCCCTGGCATTTCTCTTTCCAGGTCCATCTGTGAAAATGGCACTGTGCCACTGCCTACAAGGTGACGTGCAAGTTTCAACAGTGCACAGGAAGCAAACCCAGGGCAGGCAGCAACCCCTCAGAACAGGAACTAGAGTTATGCACAGCCAGGAGAAATCACACAATGGCTTTTTCTTCACCAATTAATAGTAAGCAGATAGTATTATAATAAATTGGTAATGCAGTAAGATGGTGGAGGGATTTGAGAGCAGATATATACATCTCTGTCTCTAGATTATGAGATCAAATCCTGTTCATATCAGTTACAGCCAAAAAAATGTGATAATTGGAAGACCTGGATCTTATTCTCAGGCTTTCTATTTGATTTCATGCAATATATCCACCCGTTTCTGCCCTCCTGTCTTCATTCTGCGGAACTAGAAGAATTCTACTTAGAAGTTCTGTAAAACCCTTTAGATAAGCAAAGAGGAAATCATGAATATAGGCATGATTCACCATTTTCTGAAGTCAATGGGAAGCTTCTCAAATATTTAAATTATTTTGAATTAAGCCCTGGAAGAATAGTTATATTGTGCATGAAAACTACATTAGATGAAAGCTACATTAGACAAAAACTATTTAGGCCAGCATCTTTCAAACGGCCACATACACGCTGAAGTTTACTTAGATTTGTGCAGTTGCGCATCTACACAGAAATTTGCAGGATTAGCATTAGACAGACATCTTTCAAAGGGCAAGCTCTGAAGCTACGAAAGCCAAAGCTTAGTGAAAAGTCTGTAAAGTAAAGTCCTCACTCATGCTATGCTGTTATGGCCTGCTAAAAATGTTTTTCATCAGTTAATGGGAAATGAGTAATTCCTTTCCAATGGAGAAATCCAAGGAAGAACACTGATCTCTGTTGCCTTGACAACATTTCCTGAAACACTCCAGTACACTCAAGAAGGCTGCAGTATCTATTTCTCATTGGACTCTTACCACATTTGTTGTGCTGCCGTGCTCTCATCTATCGTCTGTGACTATTTGTCACAGAAAGTTACGTGCCAAATAATACATCAAAAATATCTGAGCTGACTTAAATGCACATGCTATTTTTTTTGTGTATTTTCATGGCTATTGAAAGTTGTTAGATCTACGTCCTAGAAAAAAAAAACAAAGAGCATTCTTCCTTGATTTGTGGATATTAGCAAAATAAGTACTCTCTTTCTAGTAATGCAGTTCTTAACTGAGCAGAGGGATCACCTCTACAGAGTGGGCTGGTGGAGTCCATCCTGTCAAGGCTTGAATCTCAAGGTTTGAGCCCAAACCTTGGCCATTCTGACAAGCTTTGCTGAGAGGGCTGACCAGGGGCACAGCACAGCTGCTTCTGAGATGAAAACTCTTAGGCCCACATCAGGACTGTCTATCTCTCTTGCTGGCTGCTCAGTGTAGGAGACTGAGAGCCTGATTTTTCAGAAGTGCCAAAGCCATAGTGAGGGACAAAATGAGCAGGAGTTGCAAGTCCGAAGTGTTTCAAAAATCTCAACTTCTCTTAAAGTTAAAAAAAAAAAAAAAAAAAAAAAAAGGTAGTATTTTACCAGTAAAATAGACAGCACCAGCCTCTGTGAATCCAAAGCTAAGTTTCATGCTTTAATTTCTCTTCAGTTTTTCTACAGGCTGTCCTAGATGTAATAAGAATAAGCAGAAAATAAAGCCACACTACAAAGGCTTACTGCTAATCACCCATTAGAGGGAAGTTTATACAATGTACTAGATACTTCCTTCCTATCTCCTCTAATAATTTCTCTGGATGAAGATGATGAGATAGTATACTCTGCTTCTGATATACTGAATTATTTTATTGACAAATAAAATTGAATATACTGATTAGTGTATTTTCTGCAGGACATTTACTACAACTATTTTGTTATCAAAGGCAAAATACAAAGTGTGTTTTAAGTTTTTTTCTTACATCATGTTAGTAGGTATAACCTGGGCTGGGCAGTCATAATCTCTATGTAGACAATTCCTATAATTGTGCTACTTCGCACCCAGAATGTGGTTTCCTTCCCAATAGGGAAACAGCAGGACAAGAGACAACCTACATGATATAAATCACTGAAAATCCCCAAATCTGCCAAAGGAACACTGCCAAAGAAAACAAAGGCGGATGACAGTAATCCCCCTGGGAGAATTTCAATCCTCATCTAAATTAAAACTTCAGGTGTACTGAAAGGTTGTGGGTGATTTCCTGTACAGGATAAGGAGATTGTTAATTGTCCTGCCTCAAACAGGACTGCAGCCCTCCCTGAACTGTGGCATCCTGTTCTGTGGCCCTGTGGCTGTTCCTGATCCCTCATCTCCATTATTACCAGAGGATTTATGTCATGCTCTGACCCCATCCTTTAGACTAACTTTTTTTGCCCAAAGGGGATACACGTGCTGACACAGGATTTTCTCATGCTAAGTTCTGACTTATTTTAGTCCTGTTTAGAGGCATTAATCCTGCCCCTTTGGAACTGTGCATCTCTGACAGTGATGAGCCAAGAAACTAGCCTACAGTTCTGATAAACTCCTCTGATTATTGAATGTTGGCTGTGTTCTAAACTTTTCAAGCACCACTTAAGGACATAAAGTATTTGCATATCTCTCCTTCATCTGCATTCCCTGATGATACCTGCAGAACAGTCATCACGGACTATCCAGGCTGCTGATACATTCTGTAATGCAGTTAAGCCAAAGTCTGAATAGCCTCCCTGAGCACAATGCACTAATTTTTTTGGTGAAAATTTCTAAGGACTTGGCCAACCTACACTTTTCAGACAGCAGTCAGCTTTCAGAAGCTGCAAGGTCTTAGAGGAGTTTGGGCTTAGTTACATACTGAGAGCCACTGCTGCCCTCTGCTGCAGTATTTTAGGTTATGTCTCTGACAATCGGTGAAAGCCACAAACATTCAAATAAAATTTCTAGTCTAAACAGAATCTTTGTTTCCAAGGGAAACAATGTTTCCATTATTGACAAGATCATTCAAAAGGTCTGCTTCTAACTCATCAGCAAATTCTGATTCTGCAGGGGCTATGTCAAATGGAAATTTTTTTTTAATCTCATTTTGACTCTTTAAAACAGGCAGACACAAGAGGCTGGACACATTTCATTGCTGCAGCAAAATGCTGTCTCATCTTCTGCTTATAAACAGCCATCAGAAGAGTAAGAACTATGGAGTGAGAAACTAACCTTGGGGCCAAACTGACTGCATCAAGGTTCTGCCCAGGTAGCGACATCTCTGATAACCTAAACTTTAGCTTAGAGTATCATGAACAGCCAAGTTCTAGCTCAGTTGAACTAATCTTTCCTTAGTCTTAATCTATCCAGTTCTGATGATCCCCTCAAAGATCTAGCTTTCTTCCTCACTGATGCTAGGAAGAGTGACATCAGTTCAACCTTGCCATATTCACATCTACTACACAAAGGGCTCCAGATAGAAATACTTTATTTTTCCCAGCTTTCCACAGATTCCAATAACCTTCCCTTTTATAATTTTCATCTCCATGAACTGTGAATAGGTTGCGTTGCTTGTAGGTTAGAGCTCCTATCTTAAAATAAAACACTTAAAATAATTTTAGAATTATTTCTAAATTATTCTATGTTTCCCAACATCATAAATTCAATTACTTCTCTCCTGCAGTGCTTTCTGCACTGGAATGCAACTGTGGTGTCACCAACACATAACACTAAATTGCAAAACCTACCAGTAGACAGGAATAGATAAACAGATGGTAGCAGGTCAGAAGAAGAAAGACAGAAACATGTCTTCCTACTCGAGGGAAAACTCTGGCTGTTCTCACTAATTATCTGTGTGGGTCTCCAAAGGAATTGGATTCACCTTGCAAAGAAGGCAGACTAAGACTCTGGCTAATGAAAGAACTGTACTTCCTTCTAGTAGCTGCAGTGACAAACACACCGGGTGTCCACACGTGTTCTGAGTATCTCACTGGTGGCCGGTTAATATTCTGAATACTGTACCACAGAGACCTCCAGAACAAAACCACTTAATGTAAAACCTGAAAATTCTCATATGAGGGCTGATGCAGACTTTTATATGTAGTAGCTGGGACACAAAGAAGAGAACCTGTAACCCACATTTACTAGCTACTTCCAGCTGCTTTTATTTTTTTAAACATTTTCAGGTTTATTTTCAGTTATTCACTGAAAAACATACAGCCCAGCTCCAGACCTGAGCTCAAAGCTCATTGAACAGAGTTTCCTATAGGGAAAAGATAACAGTTTTGCTCCTCATATCTCACTGACAAGGTGAAAAGGAAGGTCCCCTCCATTTTGGCTTCTTAAACATTTCAGTAATGACACAGGGGGATCATGCAAAGTTCAAGGATTCCAGCTCAAAAGGGACTTATGACAGCCATGGGAGATGAAGATCAGTACCAACAACGAAAGATAAACATCTCTAAAAAGATGTAACTGGTTTCCTTGAGGACTCCAACTAAGAGTCAACCAAAGAGGTGGTTCAGATGGCTTCTGCCTTCTCATTTCTGAACATATGATTTACCTCTCCAGCACATTTCTCCCTCTCTCCTTCTCATCACTCAGAATGTGTGTAAATCTCATGTTGTAAGCTTCAGGAAACTTACGGTTGCCAAATGTGATCCTGGTTCTCAAATTATTCCTAAAAATATATCAAATCTGACACCAAATGAAGCAGTGCAATTTGATCTGCAGACTTCACAGATCACCATGAAAAGAAAAAAAAAAACAAACCAAAGATCCATAGAAACTTGTGCAAGTAATTCCATATCACATACTTTTCCTGATGACTGCAAACCTAAACCACTCTCTCTCTCTCAAAATAAGCAACTTTGCTCTAAAATCAGCAGAAAAACCTTTCCCGTGAGAATTTTTGTATTCCCTGCAGTTGCATGAGGACATAATGGGACATGGCCCAATTCTTAAACTCTAGTTTACAAAACACCTACCTCTAGGACTTTCCCAGTAATGAACTGGTGACATGCTTCACACTTGACTCCAAAAAGCACTTGGTAGTCCTTCTCACAATAAGGAGCACCATCTCTGAAAAAGAAGACCCACAAATTACAAACAACCTCTTAATAAACTGGTTACAATGTAGTTTACACTCTTCCTTAGTCTTCAGTCTGCAACTCCTACACACAGCAACAGGCAGATGAGAGTTCAAGGGAAACAGTTTGTATCAGAAGAAAAAATAAAAAAATCTTTCTCACTGGTGCCTCTTAGAATTATTCCTTTCATTCCCATCAAGAAAAGGCATCCAGTACAAACCACTAAAGTAAATCTCATTTTTTGGAGCAGACTCTTTACACCTACAGGTGCAATTACAGGGAATCAGTGGGACTATGTCTATGGGGATGAGAGGAGATCACAGTCTTTATCACAGGCAGGTAGTTTTTGTTCAGAAAAAAAAAATAATCTTTGGTAGTTTGCAAAGCTATAAGCAACTACTTTTATGTTGCGAGGTTAAGTAGTTTTTTAGTACGAACATGGAACATTAAGTAAAAGTGGAAACACTAGTCAGCTTAGGAGTATTTCTCAGATGCCAATTTTTTTTTTTTTTTGAGAAATTACAAATGCTACTTTTTATTAAATAGTGTACATAGCTAGCTGACTGGCAGGTTTGTGAAACATATATTTTTTCCCTTATTTCTTCTCTTGTTATATGCTTGAAGGGGGGAAAGAGATCATATATCATGCCCTCTATTTTATTATTATACCACTTTTCCCCATTCTCTTCCTCTGTGCTTTCTTCTGCTCAAAACTCTTTTCATCAGTTTCTTAAACGGAGATGAGAAATACAGTGTCAGGTCAACCACACCATCAAGGTTACTCTATTTTTAGCAAAGGCAAGAAATGGACAGGTTCCTACTTTTTTCCCCTCAAAATCAGATGCTGAAAAGCAAAATGGCACAACACTTTATCTGGTGAATACAAAAAACATGTGCAGCAACCCACCCAATCCTCTGCAGGAACATGGAGATACACCCCCTTTCACACTGGTTTTAAATACAGGCTGCTATCATTCAACATCACCTTTCAGTTCCACTTGGCAGTTTACTTTCCCAACTCAGCTCTCACTGACAACAAAGATTTTGGTGCATATGGAAAGGAGGTCAAAACAGGATTCCAAAAGGTGAACTCTTGCTGCAAGCTCTTCTCTGTTTGCAGCTCGTGCCACGAGTTCAGAGGAGGTGCACAGGTTACTCACTTGCTGATGTATTCCCCGGTGAGGACCTTCCCACAGGCCTTGCACTTAAAGCATCCCAGGTGCCACTGCTTATCCAGAGCTAGCAATGCTTGCCCATTTTTTATGTCTCTTCCACAGCCAGCACAATCTGCAAATAAACAAACAGATGCATTTGTTGTCAGCTACTTGGTTCATTAACCTTCATTAACCACCCACCCATCACAACACTTGGAAACCAAAGGGGAGAACTACATAGCAAAGGTACACCTTCCTTTCCTCAAACCCTTCCCAGGTCCTGTATAAAGATTCAGTCATAGTCAGTAGAAGGGGGAAAGTATCTCTTCTGTTTTTCATGCTGTTTACGTTTCAAAGACTGCCTGGCAAGCATCGTACGGACTTCAGATTTTGTTAGGAAAAAACTAAAAAAACAACATTACCGCAAAAAAATTGCCATCTTCTAAAGCAACCTGTTTGTTTGCCATTTCGCTTTTAGCAGGATCCTGACTGCTTACAGGGCGCTGGACGTGGCCCGAGTGAGCACCACCAGGATGCTGCCTGTCCCCGTTTGGTGGCAGCAGAGCCCCACTGTCCGCCCAGCTCAGGGGCGGTGGCAACATCTCGGCCAGGAACGCAGGAGAGACCTTTTTCCAGGGAGGGCCCAAGGCACAGGTGACAGGCATATGAGAGCAGTGAAGGCTGCATGGAAGGGCATATTGTCTTCCATCTGCAGGTTTGGGTAACTGAAGCTCTCACGGTCTCTAATCAGCAGAAGGACTCCCAATCAGGGATTTTGGTACTACCCCGGCAGTCAACACTCAGTTTTCACTGCGATTCTGAAGGACTCTTTGATGGCAGAATGCAAACCCAAAGCCAGGAGCACTGAATGCCCTCTGTCCCAGAGGGTGCCACAATATCTGATGTTACATGAGAAATCTCTGGCTCAGCCCCAAGCTTCCATTCCTTTCCACTCAAATGTAAAACACTCAGAGATTCCCTGTTAAGGGGCAATCCAGCACATGGCAAGATTTGAATAGGCTGATGTGGCAGACAGAGCTGAACTGCAAGGGTTGTGCTACAGCTTCTGTGCCCAGCCTCGGGGGACAGAGGGACCGAGGGAGGGGAAGGCCTGGAAGCCCAGTGAAGCAGAAAGGGAATGCCCATCAGCTGAGGCACACATGGAAGCCACACAGGAGACAGCCTGGAACAAAGGATTTTCCGTATTTTATTATCCCCAAACTCAGTGTTCCTTTGGTTAATCTAACATCCTCTCTACGTGCCTGAAACATCAACAAATGGCAACAAATGGAGACAAACAGAACAGAGCCTTTAAAGCCCAGACAGGAGGGAAAAGATCATCCTGGCTCCACTGGCTTAAGCTGACTGAACAGGTACAGCCTTAAAACCTTCATCTCTTCCTGGATTTATGGCCCAGGCAACCCCACGCCTTGCAAAAGGGCAAGTCTAAGTTTTATTACCACAACTTGTAAAGAGAGGAGAGTCAGTCCTTTTGACTACAGGGCCTGACTTTTGTTTGTTGGATAATGGGCCAAGAGAGCCCCAAATATATGCTGCACGTTCCTGCTATCCAGGTCATCATTTTTCATGTCCCTCTTCCTATCAGCATTCTTTTTCTTCTCAAATCCCCTAAAAACAGACGAGAAGAGGATAAGCACCATGGTATCTTGTGATAAAATGCGAGTCACAGACTGTTGACATGACTTGGGACTTGAAAAGCAACCCTGAGATGTCCTAATACCAGGACTTTGCTCTGAAGGACATATGTTACAAATTGAAATCATGAAATGACAAGGAGTGACACCATGTAATGGATCCCTCTGCTCTGCCGTGACAGCTCAAGGCTCCATGCCATCCTGTAATGACAGCAAATGCTGGAACAGGTCACTAAGAGAGGCTCTGGAATTCCCAGCACAGGGGTGAGGAAGGGACAAATGTGTCAGGGTGGCTTTGGTGCACTGCTCTTGGCTTTGGTTTTGGGAGGACACCACATGACCTCTTGAGGTCCCTTCCAGCCCACATTTTCTTATGTTAAATCTAAAGCATGCAACGTGTCTTCAGCTGTGACAACAAGCGAGATCTTTCCTCAGTCTCAGTGAGTGCTGAGCTGCAGTTTTAAAACAGCACCCATTTCTCAGCTTCCAAGCACTAATGCTTCCTCCTAATGTGCCAGCTTCCACAGCCCTGACCTGGGCTCCTGCCAAACTGTGATATACCTTCCCTGTTACATATTCCCGCAAAAAATCTGCTGTGTTGTCCATGCTTTTTTTTTTCATTTTTATCCAAAAACCTTCTGTGAAGCTGAAATTTCTCAGAAATGGAACCAATGAAAAGATTTTTAAAGCACTTCATTTTGTTTCCAACTGAATTTCTGAGGCAGTGAAAATAGGAAAACTGCCTCATGCAAAAGGTCTACCAAGTCCAGTATCTTGATCTTTCGTGATGCCAAAACCATTCACATGAAGGAAGGTAGGGATCTGTGAAGTACCTCTGTCTAATTGCTTCTTTGTAAGCCAAAGGCACAGTAAGTCTGAGCACTAGACCTAATCTTGTGCTCATGTTTAATACAAGGGGTTGGTAACATCCTTTTATTATTCTTCAGCAACAATGACATCTACTTACTCTTTCTGGTTTCCTTGAAGTGTTTTGCAAAAGAAAATTAACATAATTTCCATTCTGCTAATACGACAGACACGTTGAATGTCTAGAATCAAAGTAAACTAATAGCCCATTTCTGTCATATTAGGCTGAGATGGCTTTTAAATAAACCTGATTTTAATTCTGGCAAAACTGTTGGGCATATACATGAAAAGCTAGCAATTATCATTATCTCCTAAAATAGAAAGGAAATAGGGCTGGGCTGGGCTGGGCTAAGAAAAGACCATTTGTTCATCCAAATTCTACAAATAAAAGCTATTATGATCTCAGGCCTGCATGAGGCACATTTAAGCCTTTGGCTGAATGTCATCAGCACACAGCGCATGCAGGCAGGATCTCAGTATCACATTAAGCACAATCTGCATCAATCTAACCTATAACCAAACCAGCACATGCTGCAAATAAAAGGGCCATGAGACAAAAATAGTGGTCCCCAACCATATGCCAGAGCAGACTAAAAAAAATCTGAAAACCCTTCCCAAAATTTTGTACGACAGTTCCCACTATGGTTCTCTCTGGCTTCGTACCTTCGTCTAACAGACTTCACCCCTTGACCTTGAGCTTTCTTGTGTTTTCTTTTTGCCATAAAACCTGGATTCTTGCCTGCTCCCATTCCTTGCACATCCATGTATTCAGCTGTGCCGAGATAACAAAGAGGAGGAGGTGGCAAGTGCAGCAGATACTGGTTAAAATGCAGAGTGAGCAGTACAGTTCCTCTATGCACTTATATCTATGTCATGTTTGACGTGTCCAGGTACAAAAGCAAACGCCTGGACAAAATGGCTGTGGTGTGCAGTCAGCCAGCCCAAAAGCATTGAAAAGTGGGGGGACAGGGTACAGCACTATAATATGATAAATGATTAAGATCACTGCCCTCCAAGCACCTTAAGCAGCCTCACTAAAAAGATGCAGGCCAGGGGGAGCTGCCACCCATGACACCTTGCTTGTAAAGATACGAGAAAATGTGTTTCCCTTTTTAGCATCTGCATCACCCCAGACATCCAGGAATGAAGCATCCTGCACAGCAACCCATTTGTCACTGTCTAAATTAAGCAGTGGATTTTCTGCCTTTGCCTCCCGCCCCTGCTCTCAGCCAATAGTGCACAGGTGGGCTCAGAGCCGATACAGCTGGATTAACCCTCAGCACACAGCACAGGGTTTTACCCACTCCCACTTGGATAGTTTTGAAAATTTAACAGCAAATGTATGCTCACCCCATATAATTTATGAAAGGGAAATCATCTCTACCTGCTTTTGTCCTAATGAACAGGGTTATGCAAAGTCATGTGAATGATTACACCAATTCTGCTCCACGCAGGGTTTGCCCTGTGAACAGAGCTAATAGCAGTCTGACTTAATGATGAATGATTGAGTCACCAAAAAGTTCCTTGCAGTCCTCATGGCCATTAGTAGCACATGTCTAGATAAAGTCTGAAACTGCCACAACCCCTATGAGTCACTGGTATTTTGTACTCTTTTTACGCTCCTCCTATAACTATTTCCACTCCCTATAAAACACAGATACATTAGTTTTATAAAGATAACACCACCAGGCTTCTGCTCTGAAACAGGTAAAGCAGGGCAGAATTGGTTGGGGGTTGTTCATTATTATTTTAATTTTTAAAAGGAACAACAAGTTTTCATTGGAGTTATACAGAAATACATTGTCAAACCTGGCTGCAACTAAAGAGTGAGTGATTTGGAAGTGATGAAAGAGGCAAATATTATCACTGGAGTCGAGGCCAAGAAATTTGTAATTATAAATAGCTCATAATCACCTTGAAAAACAACTTATATCCCAGTAATTCTTCTGTGGCAATTTGAAGGTTGTGCAATTACAGTTTCTCATAGAGCTAGGAAGACCAGAGTTTTTCCTCAATCACCCTTCAACCACAGATCAGGCAGCGCCTTCTAAAGCCTTGTTTTCAAATTAAAAGGTTTGATGATATCATGCAGGCTTTTCCAGATCATCAAGATATTTCTGTCAACGCTAAAAAACCAAACTCACTACGTTTACCGTATGATAAATGTTTTCAAAGTTTAAAGCATAACCATTTAGACATCAGGGCAGTGATGAGTTCTGGAAGTCAGAGAAGGACACACAGTGTCAGGAATTTTACACGCAGGATTTAAATCTGAGTATGTAACTCAATAAATCTGCTGCCAACCCCCTCCTCTTTGCCAGTGCAAGGATGGGAAATGTTTTTCAGAACAAATTCACTACTACCCTTTTGCTGAAGGCAAAACAAACCCACGCGGGCAGCCTTGTACTCCTGAAATCTAACAATAAGAGGCTGGGTGCATACAATGGAGGGAAACAAATTTCCCATGGGAAGTGGAGTATAGCTTTGACAGCTTATTATAAATGACAAGTTGGGGAAAACTGATATTTTAAAAACAAATTGTTAAAGAAAACAAAATTATTTTATTTGAATAAATATGGAAAGAAATCACAATGGTACAAACTGGCAATCTGTGCTGGCAATCTGAGTGCCCTTGACTTGCCTTTTTAAGAAAAAGGCTAAAGACATCTTGGATGTATCATTAGATCAGTCACTAGTGGTGGCCCTCAGAGACCAGTGCTGGGCCCGGTTCTGTTTAATATCTTTACTGATGACCTGTTTAATATCTTTACTGTGCCAGGGAGGTGGGGGGGGAGGGTGGTGTTAGTTTGGACATTAGGAAGAATTTCTTTATTTTTATCTGAAGGGTGATTAGATTTCAGAATGGCCTGCCCAGGGTGGTAGTGGAGTCACTGTCCCTGGAGGTGTTTAAGGAAAGACTAGACATGGCACTCAGTGCCATGGTCTGGTTGATATGGTGGTGTTGGGTCACAGGTTGGACTAGATGATCTCAGAGGTACTTTCCAACCTGATAGAATTGGTGATTCTGTGGTTACTTCAAATTGCTCTCTCATCATCTGCTTTAAAGTGATTTAGAAAAATTAATGCTTTTCCCCAACTTCAGTTCTGTAACATAATTTTAATCAGAGGACTTTTTCATTTTCCCCTCAGTATTGATGTAAGCATTTGTGTTAGTCTTCTACACGGGAAAAAGAAAGAGTATTTCCCTTATTTCCACATCTTTCTACACCTCCTTCCCAAAGGAGGCCAAACCAATTGACCTTTTAACCTCTTAATCCTGGAAACTGTCCCTGCAAGAAAGCAACCACCAAGCTGGCCTTTCTCCATAACATCAACCCCAGTCCCTTTTTCAACCCCATCTTTCACACAGGTGTCTGAATGGAAAAAAAATGGTAAAGAAAGAGCAAATGTGCTACAAACTATCTAAGAGAAGAGTTTTTAATTGTCCTGTAAAAGGAAGATAAAATTTTGGGATCTTTTCCCAGCTGTAAAAGAGAGTTGTAAAACTGTAAAAGAGCCCCAGCTGTAAAACTGCTCTGAAGGATAAACCATGGCCAGGTACATCTAAGCTGTTTACCCTGTCATTTTTTTTACCCCACGTCAGTACTCAGGTAATTCCAGCTGAGCTGTTAGCTCAGAGCTTATTGTTTAATACCCAGCTCATGGACAGCACATTGTGTCTCTTCATCTGCAGACTATTTTGGATAACTTTCAGTTGTTACTCTTGGCAAACAAGCAATTCCAACAGGGTACAACCCTCCAAAAATAGGAATGAAACTTATGACAACTTTTAGGAAGGTTTTTATGCCCCCTGAAAACCCATGGCAAACTAAGGTCTAGCTAACAGCTAATTCACTTTTCACATTCTTTTTAAGTGACCTCTGATTCCTGACTTACTACCTGGCAGGCTTTCTGAACATGACAATTCCCAGATACCCTTATCTCTTGGAATCTCCTCTATAGTTGTGTTTTCCAAGTTAGTGATGCCTCCTCACATAACACCCATTTCCTGACCAATTCCTTTTGCACCTCCCCCAGAACTTTCTTTGGAATTAGCTTTCGATTAGCACTCCTCTGGTAAAAGCCGAGGAGATGGACATGTTTTGATTTCCAAGTTCAAGCTGAGGTTACACTTGGACAAATAAGAACCAATACTTATTTAGTACACTTGTGTGGTCTATTCACAATTGTTTCTGCCCAATCTACATGTAACACAAAAGCAAATGAAAGGAACGGGAAAACTGGACTGAGAACACATTCCTGAAAACCGGCAGTTTTTGAGAAGGAATTTTCTGATAAAAGACTTGTAATTCAGAAACTTCCTGCCCTGCCACAATTATATTCTCAATAGAGTTGCTGCTCTATCACCCAGAGGTTAGTCTTTAACAAAGCTTCTACACCTCCAGAGAAGGATCTAAGGCAATTTATAAAGCAGCAGTGAAAAATACCGGTCCTTGTAAAGTAAGGAACAACTGAGCAAATGGAGGCCACTTGAGTAATTTAGCCATTGCTATGAAACATAAGCGAGGACTAAAATTAATCCAAGAAAGCAATTCAAATGATGAAAATGCCTCAAAAATTGCAGACATTCTTCAAAAGAATAATTCATCTTGGAACAATCATACAAATGGCCCAGTGTCACTGGAAGAGCTGTATATTCTTAGGCACAATCTAATGGCTTTTGCCAGAAAGGAACTGTGCTTGGGTTTGCATAATTTCTCTGAACCTTGTATCACATCATGCATGTTGATTTGCTTCTTTTATGTTTAAAAAGGGGGGCAGGGTAAAATCTTAGACCCACTGTATGCTCAATATATTAAATCGTAAATGTAGTTGCCCTGCAAGGTTATTACAGTCAAATTTAGACTAAAGTAAGGAGAATTAAATAGTGATGCTGAAAAAAATAAAGGATTTAATCTAAAATCAGAATTTAAAATCCTAATTCTAATTAAATCAAAGTTAAAATCCAAATGGTATCCGAAAACACAGAGAATCAACTTGCTTTCATCACCTGATGAAAAAAATTTCCTTTTCCCATCTCTGAGTAAAATCAGGTATGATAAGAACTACCACTATTCAAATTTTTAAGGACACGGTATCCTAAGCAAATAGTTCTACAAGCTTCAGAATCTTGAAAAATCATCAGTTCCAGAATTAAAATATATTTTAATTAATTTATGTTCTCCGTGTGTCTAGCAGATTTCAGACAGTTTCTGAAATTTAAAAAAATCCACTATGATACTTTATGAATTCTGAATAAAATTTCAACTTTCATTCAAATACAACTTGACATAAATCATGAACAAAAGTAGTTGTTAGGGGAAAATACAGATGTTAAAGAATATGATGAATTTATGCAGAGTTATATTAATTTACATGTGTACAGATATAAAGCTTCCTTATGTTTAACAATTAGTATTTTATAATTAAAAACCTAAATGTAAACCAAGGTTACAATCAGTCACTCTAATCAAGGTTTCCTGGGTTCGTAGACAAACCATGATTAAAATCAATGATTTAAATCACAGTGTTTGAAATCAAGCCCCAACGATGTCTGTGTTACGCCTTTATTCTACGGTAAATAAAAATAAAATTTAAAAAAAATAAAAAAGAGGTACAGGACAACATGAGCCCCTTCTGTCAAGTTCACAAAACCCTCAACTGGACCTCCAGTACCTAAACACAGGCTTGAATGCCACAGAGATACGTAAGTGCCTCTGTATCTTTAGCAGATAAGCCAAGAATGAAACGAGAAAATCTTCATGTTACAGCACACAGAAAATATGAAACCCTTAAGGTTCAAAATTACAGACAGGATTTTAAAAATTTAAAATTTTAAAAATGCGTGTTCACGCTCAAAACTGTTGGGCCTGTCTTAAGTTGCCCAAGGCATTCACTGAACTTTATGCATATTGTGGGTGCATATCCCTTAAGGCAAAAGTGAGCTCAGTGTCTCACAGACAAAGCCTATTTACATCTCTGCAAAGTACTTGTACAGTGCCTACACACTATGCAGCTTTGACACAGTGTGAAATTGTAGGATATTTCCTAAGAATAAGCTCAAAATCATGTGTTGGATGTTGCTCAATACCCTTTAAAGCCAAAAAATCACTGCAGATAGCTTGCTCACAAACAGCCAGCCAACTTTCCCCTTCACTTTTGAAGTTCTTCCCCATGGAATTGAAGGAGTTTTCGGACAGCTCAGAAAAAAAAAAAAAAGGCTAAAGAACAAAATACCAAAAAATGAGTCAAATGTGGCTGAACAGTTACAAATCCAAGCTGCAGACCTTTTCCGAGAGCTATGATTAAAAGAAATTTTGCATCCACTTTAGCTAATTTCTAATGGAGAAATCTGTGATGGTTATAAATCAGCTCTGACATTACTTCTGAATGCTGACAACAACCATCTATATTTTTATCTTATGAAAGGACATTTACGTCCTGAATATAGAACTGCATTAAGAATTAGAAAGCCTTTAAATGAGGACTGCAAGGTAAATTTGCTTCTTCTCCATTTTGATGCTCTGTTGTTTCAAAAACAACCTCACTTTCCTGCCACTTTCTGGGCAGTGGGTAAAAGATGACTCCTGTTCTTTTCCCAATCACCTTCAACAGGTATGGTATGTTGGTTCTGTTCTACTTCATTATTACCAGAAACCTTGTTGGGAGTTTCAGATATTTACTGGGAGCTTTCCCAACTGCATCTTTTTTTAAGAGATATGGCTATTGAATAATTAACAAAGATATCTTTCTCCCACAAGTCCGTTAAGCATTAAGCTAATTATTTATATCACAATAGAGCAAAGATCCCCAATTGTGAGCCAGAATCGAACTCTGTTAGACTCTGCACTGATTGGCATGAAAGCATTTGTCCCAAAGAACTGACATTCTTTGAACCAGAACATAATGTACACAGCAGACAAGGGCAAACATACAAAACAGTAACGTGAAATCCCCACGTGGACACCGGCTGGTTGGGGAACAGCTGCACCAAAAATTATTCATGCACATGTTAACACTGGCCAGTTTGAAAACTCTGGTCCACGCCTTGGCTGTGCTGTAATGACATTATTAACTCACAGGAGGGACCGTTACAAAGAAAGGGAAGTTGAAATACCTTCCCCATTCTTCTTTCCAAACACTGGGTACCTCTGCACATACAGCACACAGGTATCTGTTTCAATGAAGAAGAAACAACTGTGAAAGTCTGTGCCATCGTTTTAAAGGTGACTTTTTTCAAATAAAAACTCCCGCTAGATGATTGTAACGCTCCAGTTTCTTTTGGATAAGGAGGTTTGTCCTATCCTTCTAGGAAGCTCACTTTTCATCTGAAATGCAATTTCTTAACTAGTTCATGCACATCATTAAAATGGCCCAACCTTTCAGCAAAAGGATAACCAGAAATAACTAAAACTTCTATACCAGCACCCAGATAAGGAATCAACAGAGAAAGGGCTCAACCGCAGGTAGAAGTCATGTAACACTCTTATTACTGAAATACTTATGCTGAAAATAGAAAAGTGAAATGCCTAAAGGGAAAAAAAAAATCTCTGTTTGAGGAAGAGGGAAATGTATTAAACTGTATTCAAAGACACGTAGTCTCTTCAGGATTTCGAAGATGATGCCTGAGCCAGAGGACTGCTGGCTCAAGTTCCACCAGCACAGACCGCTGGCACCACCTCACATGCCTGTCCCCAGTGTGTGGATCTCTGCGTGGTTGCTCTGCTCTCAGATGCACTTTTCACGACACCTCTTGTGCATTTCAAGAAGAAATGCAAGCCAGTGTGGTACTTCTAAAAAATGAAGGTCTGACTAAACCAGAGATTTTTATATTCAAATGCCTGCATCAGTTCATTTACCAGCTGCCTTGGTGAGAATTCACTGATAAAATGCCCTAATGGAGGGTATTTTATCTCCATGTGGAGATTTCATGTTACTTTCATGTTTTACTTTCATTTAATTTCATGTTTTGTTTGTCCTTTTATGTTTTGTATCAAAGAGGGTAATCTGTTAACGTGGCCAGTCTCGTTGCCTCTGCTCAACACGCTAATGCTCATAAAAATGATGAGAGTGTGCACCCCCAGTCACTACTCATCTGATCACTAGGGAATAAAATAGCTTGAGATGCTGAGGGCTGGAAAGATGTATTGTACAGGTCACACTGCTCTTTCACAAGTACCTAACCCTAACACGGATGAATAGCAAGGATTTAGGCAGACTTTAAGTTCTTGGATTTCTTCTTACACAAGTTAACACCACACCAATTTCCTAATTTTTATGACTTTAGTGTTCGTAAGGCTCAGGTAGTACTGCAGTACTTAAGACTGCATCATCTAAGTACCAGAACATTGTCAATTTGCTTATAACCACTACACACTACTAAGCTAGGGCAGCATTATTTTTTTTTCATTTTGCTGGTAGAAACCAACCCTTGAAATTTAAGTACCTAACCTGATACGTAAAACATGTATATAAAAACCAGAAGCCACACTCAGAATTCCCAGACCCAAGGGAAGTAACCACCAGATAATCACTCCTCTGACAACACAGAAACAATAAACCATGAATCCCCAAAAAAACATAAAATAAAACCAAAAAATTACAACAAAAACATTAAAATTTTTACTTTGGCTCCTTTTCACTCTAAATCACAGCATGAAATAAGGGGCAAAAAATGTATAATTTGCAGATTTTAAAAGGTGACCTTCAAACCCAGTCCACTGAATATGCAACATGAAATGCTGAGGGACAGTGAAATGAGGGGTTTGTATATGGAAAAGACATATAATACAGGAGATCTTAATTAAAAGAAGGGAAAACAGAGGAGGTGAGGAAGCAGGGCACCCATCATTGAATAGCCATGCACATTAGTTGCAGTTTTAAGTAAAATTTAGAAATAATAGATGCCTGCATGGCTGCTTTTCTGGAAAGACAACGGGAACCTTAAGCACTTTTTGTGTTAGCATGTGGCTAGAACACAACAGAAAGCAGAAAGAGCCTAAGATAATACAAACCAGGCAATCATGATGCTGGATACAAAGCCTGGACACTGTTTAAAAGATAAATATCAATTACTGGGATAAATCATTGCATTATTCCTTTATCGGGCCCCAAAGAAAATAACTTTACGTCTCTGACAGAATCTTGAAAACCCTGAACTATCCAAGCCATCAACACCACTCTTTTAGTCAGTGTTATCTGGTTGTCCCCTGTTTCTGTGCTGCTCTACATCTGTCCCAGTCACTCTGCTTTACAGATCACATCTCATTTAGCAAGCTGTCATATGAAATAAAACAAGAGCAAAGCCAAACACCACCCATTTCATTTGTCTGCAGAGTTGTTTACAGGTATTTGGTATTCGATTCTGTGCTGAATGAAGATCCCAAAGTCTGTGTACACCTAGCAGTGTCTAAGGAACAGGCCCGTGTAAATTATAAATTAGGATTACTCTACAGCATCTGTATATTGAAAGAGACTGTCTGAGAATAAAAAAGGAACCACTGAAATGGTTCTCCAAGAAAATAGCTATAATTACTGCAGGTGATACGCGTGTAGTGAAAGAAACATATTATTAATGTAAAGAAGGTAAATAAGTCTCATGGACCCAACTAATACTAACCAAAAAAGGAAAATAATTATCCAGTATTTTCCCATCTGATTTTCACTGGTGTGCACTACAAGAGAGTGCAACAATATTCAGGTTCGTGTTATTCCAGATGTTATTTAGAGGCATTTGATTTTCCTTGAAATCATCCAAGCAAAGCTGTCAGTAAGCTTTCATTTGTGTGAAGTAACAGACACCAGAAAATGTCATGTCAACATTAATGCAGACATTCTAGGACAGAAGGCTTCCTTTTGCATGGCACAGACCAATCAAACCTGATATACTTACAGTCTATTGAATTCCCTGACTTCAAACTTTATTTGTTTTAAGGAAAGCTTCCTCTAGTGATCCACTTGAAAGCAATCAGGGGAAGCCAACAGCAATACAGGATATAAAATAGATGCTTAGTGTGAATGAGATTCTCTTCTAAAAGAACTTGCATATAAAAAAAATTATT
This sequence comes from Empidonax traillii, assembly GCF_003031625.1. NCBI lineage: Eukaryota > Metazoa > Chordata > Aves > Passeriformes > Tyrannidae > Empidonax > Empidonax traillii. The sequence continues at coordinate 289,780 of NW_020955349.1, forward strand.
TCAAAAAAGGGTAAAGCATTTGGGGAAAAAAAAAAAAAAGTGTCTGATTTAGTTAGCAGGAGAGACCCGGAAGCAATCTGAAATAGCTTACACTAACTGAAAATTGCTCTTTGGTGCCAGCAAGAAAGGATTCTCCATATCTAAGTAAACTTTTGCACAAAGACAAAGCAGCAGCCGGCATATCTTAGAAGACATTTTTTTATTGAAGATATTTTTTTAATGGAGTAGTTCTGGACTTAAAAACACTTGCTGATCTCACTTTCATTTGTCTGTTTTGGAGAGTTCTGCTCTAAAATGACCAAAAACTCTACATTATACCTTTCCACAAGTCTTTTTCCATAAAAGAGCAAGATGTACCACAACAGCTACCTGAAGATTTCCAAGCAATGCACTCCAAACTGTTATGAGCAGGAGCTCTCTTGCTGTGTATACTGGTAAGGCAGTTTGTCCAGGAGGACCAGATTTTAATTAAAAAGAACAATAAACCTCATCAAAAGTTGCAGGAAAGGTTATTTATTTATAATCTTTGCTACCTATGGCTTCAGTGTGGAACACAAGAAGCAATTGAAGCACAGACCGTGCAGGAAGTGGCTATCCAGCTCTTCTGTTTGCTAACTATCAGACAACTTGAGGGTGTCATTTTCTGGGGCATTGGCACCTGGAGTCATGGATGTGGGGAGTGCCACACTGCAGGACAGGTGTGCCACCTCTGGAAAACCAGATGGAATGTGATCCAGATTATTCCATGCTGTGGCATTGCTTAGAAAAAGAACATCAGTACTGTCCAAGGTCCCTATGCTGTGCAGCTCCTGGCCAATTATGCCTCCTAAATGTCAGCAATCCAAATACAATTGCCACATCATTTCTTTGTCTCAGGAGGATTCTCCGGGTGCCTGAAAAAATTTTTACCTCATAAATACCTAAATTCTTCCTTAACTGATTAAGCCTGTGCATTTTCAGCTCTAAATCTACAGTTATAGTGGAAAAGCATCACTTAACAGACAGAAAGGCATGATAAAAAAAAAAGTCTCTCATTTTCCATTTGTCCAAGTGTTTGATTACATGTTCTCAGGCAAATCAGATAACTTGAGATTCACTTTCCTCCTCTGCCGTGCACAAACACCATCTATCTTTGCCTTTACATAACACTTTATAATCCTAAGATCCCAAAGCCAAGGACCAGTACAAAATGCAGTGTCCCCCTGAAGGAAAGCAGCAACAACAGAAAACTACCCAGCGTCACAAGGAAAGCTGCGGCCATTTGGATTTATAAAACTACACTAGGTGAGTGCTGAGCACAATCCCACAGTCAGAGAAAGAATCAGAAATCCCCAAAGATCAAAAAAATTATCTACCAGAGGGTTAACTACCAGAGATTATTATCAGTAATTTACACATTATCTTTAACAAGCATTAAGCCCCAATAGCAAGGCAAGTTAATTTCCCTCCCAAACTTTCTTCTTTCTCTCTCTTTCCCTTAAACTTGGTTTCTGTCTTATTTATAATTGTTTCTTGAGGTTCTGATCACAGTATCATTGTGGTATCAATCTAATGGAGGCATAATCTTGTGATACTCCTTTTAAAGGAAAATTTAATTAAAGTCTTAAATAGTAGAAGAAAATTAATTTCTTCTGACTTTGTCCTCTTTAGAATATTTAAACCTGCACAATTATAAATGAAAAAAATGTAATCTAAACCTCAGATTTTATCAATTAAATATTTCTCCAATGCCTATCAAAGCAAAATCAGCTCTTTTAAAAATCCAGTAATTGGGGAAAAGTCACTTTTTCATATTGAAATGTGTCTCTTCCCATGTGTAGTACCAGGAACTTTAATGAAGAAAAAGAAAAAAAGGAAAGAAAAAAATATGGTTCCCAGAGATAGTTCACTTTTTTAAAGGTGAATTACATTAGTTGCAACCAAATGTGGATGAGCCTGGGAAAGTGAGAGCCTTCAGAAATTCAGAAATACTTACTGCTTGAGGCAGAGAGTTCTCTTGGACTGGAGGACATGGGCTGAGCACACATCTGACAGAGACAGTCCCTTCCATTAAAGGTAACTCGATCTCCTGGTGGAAATGGACGCCTGGAAAGTTATAAAGAGAAAAACAAATTTTTGCAAAGGTTATGCCAGAAATTTCCCTCTGTTCCCTGTGCTTGGAGTTTGCTGCCTTCCTCCAGCGCAATCAATATTTTACAGAAACTCGGGCCAAATAGTTTCTGCAATGTGGCCTTGGCAAAGCCAGGCACTGGAAGAAATCCAATCCATGGATGCAAGCAGAGCAGAGGTTAGACTTGCCTTGTATTTTCATTTAAAAAAAAAAGATTATCAAACTTATTTTGTCTGAATAGTAGAGACAGTGAAATCTCCTAAGACACAACAGCTACGTTTATGATGGTCTCAGCAGGATGTTCGTGGATAGGAAATGATACAGAAGAGAACTCAAAGGAAGAATTGGAACTGTTCTTGAGGCTAGTGAAGGAATGTGGAGCTACTCACTCGTAAATGTTAAGAATGTGTGTTAGGCAGAAGTTGACATTGCTGTTAACTCTTATTTGGTGCATAAAGCAGAGGATGAATAACATTTTTTAACTCCAAATCTTTAATAAGGAGCTTTAGCTGCTGGGTACAGACCCTGCTACAGCCCACCTCACTCCAAAACTGTTTAACAAAAGAACAGCTGCTGATTTCAACAAACCAAAATGTTAAAGACATTGTCTCCTTTCCACTGCCATTCCTAAGAGGGTCAAAAATAAATCAGCAGCAATACTGCATTTCATTAATCTACTCCAATGACTCATCTTTTGTTCATTCAACATAAAAAGATTGATGCAAGTCAATGTACAGAAAACTAATGTCATGTTTCATACTGTATCATCAGGTTTCATGCTGTCCTTGGAAATAAAACTGAAACATACACATTATACGATTACCAACATGCAGTAAATTCACACACTATTAAAAACCAGAAAAACAATCAAAACACTTTCAATAGAAAAGGTCTTGAAAAATGTCCCAGGCTACAGGACAAAGTACTTCAGCTACTCATCAGAGATAGAGGTTAAAAATGCCACCTTTCTCCCATCCAGAGAGACTTAGGTATCTTCTCTTTTATTTGCTGTAGAACTGAAGACTGGCTCTGCTTCTGGGGACAAGAAACAGCATTTGGGAAGAAGAGGGGAAATCCCAGTTGTCCCAAAGCCATGAGTTCTTACATGATGTGAAAATGAGTCTCCAGTGTGTTTTCAATTGTTTAACTGTTCTCATAGCCCAAATAGTATCCAGAATTTTGCTTTACCTCATTTCTCCAACCAAGCTGGGCCGATCCCCTGAACTCAACTCAACCCATATCCATTATCTCAACATGCAATGCCTAATAATTCCATCAGGTGTGAGGGTAACTTTCTGAGAACAGGGAACTATATGTAACACAGCAGCTGCGTCCCCCAAACAAATGAGTGGCATTTTGAAGACCCTTAAAGTCAGACTTGCAGCAGATCTTTTCCAGCCAATTGCCTCCCAAAGAGAAACACATCTTGAGATTTCTGTCTCATGGCGATACCTTTTTCCCTGTTCTCCTTGTACTGGGTTCACACCATGCTAGTCGAAAGGGGTGACTTACTTGCACACAGTACAGGCAAAGCAGCTTGGATGGTAAGTTTTTCCCAGAGCTGTCACTACTTCTCCTTCCACGAACTCTCCACAGCCGTTGCAGCGGGTGCCGTACATGCGCTGGTAATCCAGGGTGCAAAGGTATTCCCCGTTCTTGATGAAAAAGCCTCCCTGCGCCAAGTCACACCCACACACTGGAAGGAGAAAACCAACCACACGGACAGATTAGAAAAATATACCTACTAAGGATGTCACCTGCTGACAAGTGAGATGGCCCTGGTGCTCTTTCTCCCTTCTATCAGATTTTTGCTTTTTCCTCCTGTCACTTCCTGCCTTGACATCCCAGGACATGGCTGGTGTTCTCTGGTTAAAGGAGAGTTTGTAATGAAGATTCTCCTTGTCTACATAATCATAACTTTCACGTACTTGGTCCTCAGTTTACCAAGACCTCAGTTACCTTGCATCACTCAGTTAATCACGTTATCACAGTTATCTGTACCAATGTAATCTTACTTCCACTTCTGGGGATGGATGTGAGCAGAAGAAAATACATGATTCCATAAATAGAACAGATTTTACTATTTTTTTCACACTAGCATACATTTTTTATGCAACCATATCCTTTAAAAAGCTTTCAAGGTGCTGATTCTTCCAGAAAAAAATGAATATTATTGAAACGTTGCCGGGTTTTGATTAACTACTCCAGTCCCTAGGAAGCACTGAGCTGCTTCACCAGTGCTGCATCAATACTTCTGGTTTTATTTTTAAAATTATGGTCTTTGAAATATTCAGGGTGATTTTACATTATTAATTTAGACATAAATATTGGGAGAAAGCTGCAGTGAAGAGACAGTCAAACAAAAAATTTAGCCACACCTTCGCTATATAGACTTCATGGTAAATGCAAACAAACTATATAACAGTATACTGGACACCAAATAAAGTCAATAGAAGATTATTCCCCACCTGTATTCTGAAAAAAATCAATATCCTAAGAACTACTATTACCTTTGAGTGCCTAATCTGAATTGGTCTCACTTTAGTCTTTTATATACTATATTCCCCGTACTTCATGGATTGGGTAAACAACTCTAATATTTGAATAGAGACTTGTGGCCAAGAACAAATTCATTGGGAAAAATAATTGTAACAATAAAAGGGTGAAGAACCAGCCAAGGATTTCTGTGACTTGGCAGTTTTTCCACTGTAAGACACTTACTCACCCAAACCAAAACACATCATGACCAGGCATCTGTTTTGCTCTAAGAAAATACTCATAGTGCTACGTTGGCATTTCTGGTCAACACAGAGACAGAAAGCAATCCTGCCTGTAACAGCCAAATCCCATGAAGAGAAAGCACCATGGGAGATGGCAGATTGGATTTCACACTGTGTCTTTAGCTTGGATTCTACAAAGAACTTGAAACTACCTACTCAGTGTCCCTCAGTAGCACCAAAAACTCATATGCAGCTGCTCCCAGGTATTTTGGTTTCAGCCACTCCTACTGCTCCTCTATATATTGCTGTATCTGTGTAATTCGGTAAGAGAAATCACTCTTCACAGCAGGCTAGGACATTGGCTTAACACTGCAGGCAATTCCATCTCATCCCTCTTCAAAACATTCAAGTACATTTAGATCAAATATCAGAAATATTGCATATCAGAAGTTCTGATTACTAAGGAAAAATAAATAAGAAGCATTCTAGGTCCCTGCAGTTACAAAGTCCTTGAAAAATTAAAATACACAACACACAAAGATTATCAGGGGAACTGGGTTCAATTCTTCTTTCTGCCACAAGTCCCAAGCACAATACTGTGCCTAACATTCTTTCTCTGTTTCCCAGCCCTGGAGATCTAATGACTGTTACCATAATAATAACTACTAGAACAACAGTAAACAGTATATACTATAATGCAGCTTAGAATTAAAGCAGTATCAGTACTAGCGTTTTTCCAGTTTCACATTTCTGCATAGAACAATGATAATATTCCACGTGCAAACAAATTTAATTTCATGGTGGCATTAAATCCTCAAGCACCCAAAACTCAATTACAAGTGACTGAGAAGAACTACAAAGAACCACTGTTAAGGCTCTACCATAGTGCTCCAAAATGTTCCAGGCTGGTTTTTAGGTACACCTCCAGGAAAAAACAAACAAACACCTCTCTCATTCCTTCGTTTTCTTCTACTGATATCCATTTTGTTTAAAATATTAATTTGAAACTAATGGTACAGTATCATGTAACCATAAGGCAGAAACCACTGTGACCTCCACACCACATCACCTTGGACTCTTCCTGAGTTGGGCACCACACAGGAGGTCCAGAGGCGAGACTTGAGCCTACTTGAATAGGTTTGTTTCTCTAAGTTACTCTGGGTGGATCCTTACAATTAAATCATGGAGTAATTGAGAATTCTGCTTTAATGTCAGAAAGTTGTTAGGGATTACTTCAGTATTCAGACTATTAGATCCTGTGGTTGCAGTGTATGCAGTGGAGTATGGTCACAGAGTGGTCAATAGCAGATGCTTCAGAAGCTGCTGAATTTCTTAAAGAGCTAGTCATGTGTCCGTGCAATTATTTAAACCACATTTTTAATTTAACTTGTAGCTTTAACATCCAAGTCTATACACTTTTCAGCCTCAAGCTGAAGTCGCTCAGCACGCTGCTGTGTCTGCCTCCGAAGCTGCATTTGTGAACTCCCTGGCTCTTTACTATGGTCCCCAGTTCTACCAATGAGTCACTTTTTGGAGAACTCACTTGGTCATTGCAGCCCTCTTTACCTGCCAAGGGAGTGGTCTAATAAGCTGGGATGATCAAAAGGAACATTCAATGCCACGTCTGTGCCAGCTTCTTCTGAAAATCCAGTTTCAACGCATCATACAGAGGTCTGTGGCAGACCACAGCTTGCAAAAAACACTACAGACTTTGAATGAAAGGGTTCATGCACTCACAATTATTGGCTCTACCCTCTTGCATGAATTGCTACAGACATTGAAGCCTTCTGACAAAAATGGGGGCTAAATTATTTGGCAAGTCTTTTGAAGACAGTAATTACTATTACTAAAAAGAAGCTCCCTCTATCACCCTTTTCTTTCTTTGGAAGTCTCCTTTCCACCCAATCTCTAATTCATTTTGTCAATAACTCAGAAGTTCTGAGTTAAACTCTCTCATACTGGCAAGTCATGAATTCAGGCACGAGCAGAAGTGACCCACCAGCAGATTCATCATCTGTGGCATTCTCACAGCAGGAAGCACACACCAATCTGAAGGAATTAAAGACAAACCCTGGCAACCCCACATTACATGGGATTTTTGCAGTCAATTTAGCACATGCGTTCCTATCACTAATCACAGCTTTAAGCCACATGGGCAAAACAAGGGTCACCCAGACTGTTAACATCCATGGTTGGAAAAACGCTGTTCCAGCCTGCTGCTTTCACTTTGAGTCAGAGATCAAAATCAGAAAGGACAAACATGACTGTATCCACACTTGGTGTACAATGTGGTGTGCAACAGGGAAAGGATTTAAACAGGTTCTCCTTTTTTCTGCTTTTGGCAAGTGTGCAGAAGTCGTGGTTCGGACAATACAACCCTTCAAGCTGAAACACTGTGCCTCAGCAAACATATTTATGACCAATGTAGAAGTAATACAGAAAAGGTGTACAAATTGTGATTATTTTTTATTAAAAAGAAAGACCATATGCCCAGCAACATCCATGCCACAAAACAGCAGAGGCAGTGAAGAGAAATCAGCTGTGAACGCTACATATGGACAACACATCCTAAAGGCGTGACCTAAGCAACTGCTGTGATACACATACCATGTCATCAAAGAAAAATTTACACCTAAATGATGACAGTTAATGGGAAATGTCAAACTATATTCTTCTTGGTTTTTCCTATACTGATGGGAAAAACAACTTTGAAAGAATTACTTCATGGAGCCAATAGTGATGCACAAATCACATTTGACAGGGCAAAATGCAAGAGGTATTCTGTAAACATCCATCACATGGAAATACTTCTACAGGAGAGTAACATTTCACCAAGATTATTCCTTCTCAGTATGATGGAAGACATTCTGTTGACATGACCAAGATCTCCCTTCTAAAACAGGAGACACTGGGGAGCATTTCTATTCCCTACAGTACCACAAGCATAGAGACAAAAAGAAAAAAAAAAACAAAAAACAAAAACAAACAAACAAAAAAAAAACCAAAACAAAACAAAAAACAAACAAACGAACAAACAAAAAACCACCACAGCATTTTTCTTTAAATGAGAAAAGAAAACCATTATCTTCAAAAGCTCCAGGAGGAACTCAGCCCTTTTTTCGGAGTCTGTATATCAAAGAATTTCATATTACAAACAAACCATCCTGCCTCTCTTGTGAATGGAATAAGCTGGCATACAGTTCTGCCTCCCACCGTATGGAAAACACCCACCTGCCAGCTTTTTCTGTCTTGAACTACTCTCTGGAGCTACTATTTTGCATCCCTAAAGGACAAAAGGATTGGAGGCACTGTCAGTGCTTGTGTCAGCTCTCAAAGCTGCAGGGTTTATGTGTGCAAACCTGGGGTATTATGACAAAATGCAGCTGCTCAAGAGCAATCCAGCTGCCTGGGATCTCCAAGGGACCAGGACCATTCTTAAGATGAGTCACTTCCAAGCTTTAACAGAGATGATCAGAGTTTTTTCAAAGAGAATGGAAGCAGAATTTGATCCTACTGAGCATTATGTAGGATTTCCTCAGGCTTATTGTCAGTGAGAGCTGAAAAACCAGGCCCTTGGTAAAATAACTGTATGTTTATGTTAAGTAAAAATTGTTTCAACACTGAAGAAACAAAACCACACAAGAAGACTCTGTGAGAGAGGGCTCTCAGTTTGCAGAAGTGAATGCTATTTATTAAGAAAAGTCTAATGATCTGCTCTGCTACCATGCATTAAATAAGGTGCAAATTCAATTTCCTGTTGGGGTTTTATTTCTTCCTTGTATTTCTAAGCTTCATAGAATAATGGAGCTGTTCTCAAGCAGGGAAATATTCATACAACAGCTATTCTTAGGGCATAATGGATCTCTTGTTTGCAGGTAGAAAGGAATTTGGCATCGTTTCAGTTTATCACCAACATCCAAACAAATACACAGGAAAAATCTGTTTCTTTTTCTGTGTAACCATTTAACAAATCCCATACTGAGGAAAGCAAGGTTCATATTCTTATTAAAGTTTCTGCATTTCAAATTAACTCTTTCTTTGCCTTTTATTTCCTATATCAGCACTTTTCTTGAGGGCATAAGTCATTTAAAGAAAGAATATACATCAAACTATCATCAGAAGACCACATGAGAATGATAAATCTCAGAAGCCACTGCAGAGATGGCAAGGCACCACTAAGGAACAGAAATCCTGGTGAACATTTGCAACACTCCCATCACTGGAGGCCTTTTCTGTCATACACTGATGGGAGATATATAAATACCTCCTGAGCAAAAGATAAGTTTGCATTTCTCCCCTCTTCTCCTAAACTGGTCTGAGATCCCCCTGGGAGCCATCCTCTAGCCTCCAGTCAGGCTTTTCTTCTCTTCCCTTGAAAAAATCCTGACCCTCCATTTCAAGCATCCTGCCTGCACAAGTACTGAGTGCCACTGTCATTATGACACAAGTAATTCTCAGTGGGGTACTTGAGTGAAGCCCCCGGGCATACAATGCGAGCACTCACCCAAGTGAAACCTAAAGTGATGTTTTAACTTGATCAACTTCCCAATCAATGCCATGACACTGCCTTCAGTCCCTCAGTCTTCGGTTTTCTCCTTAACACAGGAGATACAAACCCCACTGCACAGAGAAACGGTCTCTGTGCATATATTTCAGTCTTTCTAGCAATCTACCAGCCAATAGCTCATACCTGAGCCCAGCAGTAAGCAAACAGCTGTATGTAATGGAGCGGTGTGACAGCTTCCCCACTTTGCCACTGAAACACCAACGTTTCATGCACCAGGATGGGAACAATGGCAGGGATCATTCAACCATTTAAAACACCTTTCACATTAGACTAAGCAAGAGGTAGAGATCAAAGTCATTTATGGGTCTGTGGGAAATGAACCTTGAAGAAAATGCAATCAGTGGAAAAAATGTCAAAGTTTAGCCTGGGACAGCTTGACTGTAACTATCTAGATGAGAGTTCTCTCTAAACAGATTTTAAATAAGCAAAGCAAGATTGTAAAAATAGAACAAAACCAAACCTTATCCAAGTCTGGCAAATGAAGGATGCATTGACAACAAACCCAAGGAATTTTCTGTATTCTCATAAGGATGCTCTGCCCCACTAATCAAATACCTGTAAAGCATCCTCCAGTCCCTCTACTTTCAAAGGGATCCAGCAACTTTTTTAAAATCTGACATGGCATCTGTCAGCATTGGTCAGCATCAGCCAAGCAGTGCAATTAACTGCATTTCCTGTCAAATGTTTGGCCACTGAAAGAGACCTCAAGCCCAGCTAAACTAAGATCAGTATCAACTCATTGTCATCAACAGCATTCTAATCCCAAGTCACATCCTGTGCTTGAGAGCATCAGCTAAATGCTCCTTGAGCTCTGCCAGCCTTGGTGCTGTGAGCGCTGCCCTGGGGAGCCTGTTCAGTGCCCTGTCACCCTCTGGGTGAAGAACCTCCCCTGACACAACTTCAGGTCATTCCCTCAGGTCCTGTCCGTGGTCACCACAGAGAAGAGATCAGTGCCTGTCCTTTCTCTTCTTCAGAATGGGAAGAAACTGAATCTGAAGTGAAATACCAATAGGTATCACTGCAAAAACAAGAACAGCCTTCCAGACACAGCAGCTAAGAGATGCAAATGCAGAAATGGCAATCACTCTCACAGCTATAACTGAGCCTTGCTTCATGTCAAGCTACCTGAATGGATGAACTCACATCTGAATCTCATTTCCTGACATGGGAGAAATTTTAACCTCTGTTAGCTTCCCAGAAACAACAGAATCCCATTTCTCCACTGTTCAAACCTGATTTGCTGTCCTTAAACATGTCTCCCTCCTTTGGTCTCCCTGTGCACACAGAAAACAGTGTGTCCCCCTTTTTCACTTGATTTGTGTACTAATCCCTTCAGCAACAAGTACTTCTCTTTCATTTTCACTCTTAAAATCTCAACCTAATCTTCCTCATGTCCTTCTGTGGCACTTTCTACCACAGATAAAGGATGCAGAATTATAATCTTCCAAGATCTTCAGTCAGATCCTCAGAGTCCTGACCATTCAAACCAGGATACTGTAGCATTTCTATGCTTTTTGGTTTTGTTTTCCTGTTAAAGCATTTCAGTCGCATATCTTCCAAAGTTTTATATTTTAATGACTAGAAGGGACCTTTTCTTTAAATGAAAGCCAAAGTACTCACATTTAGGGAAAAAAAAAAAAAAGAAAGAAAATACAAACACTCTTGTTAAAAATCAAAAGACTTGACTTAGTAATGTTAAAGGCTGTTTCAATAACCAAACTGAGAAGGGGAGTTCACAAGCCTCTTCAGAAGTATTCGTGGAAATGCAGAGATCTTTTCAAGCACTGCATGGGATATCTACTGCCAGCATGTCCTCATATTTAAACTTTCCATCCACTCACACTGAACTATTTATAGCATTAATTACCCAGCAGCCAGTTTGCAACCTCCTCCTGCTGCCACTGAAAGAATCTGATGACAGATCAAAGGTCAAAGAACTAATGATTTAAAAAGCATTCCAACTGTTGATATAGTGTCTGCTTACATGACCCCAACTTCTTCCCAGTCCTTCAAGGGAGGAAGATTCAGTTCAAAGTCAAAATCTAAACTTAGGAACCCTCCCCCTTCCCTGTCAACCTCACTGAACTGCAGATGATGTAGTCTTGAAAACCCATCACATAAAAAAACTTAGACCTGTGCCTGGAACTTAAACATACCACAGAGGATTCTGGAAGTACATATTGATGTGGGCTTTCCTAAATAAGCTTGAAAGATATCTAACTCAAAGGAGGAAAACTTGCACATTTATTCCATAATTAAGAAACTGCTTTATTCTGGTTTGTAACAACATTTTAATAGAAGCTAAAAGTTTTTTCTCAGTGGAATACTCTAGGGTTGTGGAATGCTTCCTGGATGCCAAGACTCGGCTTGGCCTTATAATTAGCAAGATTATTAGCAGGTAATTGCCTTTTGATATTTGATATCACTATAGCACTGAAAACATTCGTACACAGTGAAAAATTTCCACCTGGCATAGCTTAATGAAATTATAGACCTTTATGCCTCACAGTTGTGGCTGCCCCATCTGTGGCAGTGTTCAAGGCCAGGTTGGATGGGGCTTTGAGCAACCTGATCAAGTGGAAGGTGTCCCTGCCCATGGCATAGGGGCTGGAACTAAGTGATTTTAAGGTCCCTTCCAACCTTAAACATCCTGTGATTCTATGATAGTGAGGGCTAGAAAACTTTAAGACATCTATATTCTTATGGCAGGACTGCTTATTTATGAGACTAAATATTTTTTAGTTTACGTTACCATATGGAAGCTAACTACGTTTTCCAATTTCTATCCAACATCAAGAGCAATGTCTATTTGAAATACTCCTACTACAAATACTACACTACCTTGTTAAGGTAATGCAACTGATCTCTACAAGTACCAAAAGCAAGCTATGTAAACTTTCACATTGTTAATATGAAAGCTTAAAGCTTTTTTTGTTAAGCAATACAATGTATTGAAACCAGCATTTCCCTCTAGCCTGGGAGATGAATCACAGGCTTAATAATAAAGCCTTATTATAGCAATTTTTCTACCCTCTAAGTTTCCTCTCCTAGTACATGGAATAGGGTAAAATGAACTGTTATCAACTGACACTGGTAAAAAAATTGTCATTTCTATCAGATCACAATTTAAATTGAGATATTAAAATCTCTGCTCATGCACAGCATAATTTAGGGCCTGTTCCCACACACAGTTTCATATGGAACAGCACTGCAGTGAGTAGTCTTAGTTTTTCCAGAAAGGTTATCCCTGTACATACTTACAAGAAGCTTTTTACTTCTTCATAAGCTACTAATTCATTCTTGTCAATGTTAATGCTTATTAAATACAAAACCAGTGATGTCTCCAGCTCAGTCTGCTCTCCCTCCAACCTCCTCATTTAACCTTCCCTCCCCTCAGCCTGCTGCTTCCACTGCCTGGTAGACATTAACAAGTTGGTATGGTAAGTGTAGTGTACTCCTACTAAAACAGAACTTACACCTGGAGGTAACAAAGAATCCAATTAAATTTGCAATTGTAACACAAACCAGTGTAAATCCTTAGCAAGGCAAGTGACTTTGTTAAAATAAAAAAAAAAAAAAAAGCAAAAGAAAGACAACTGCTCTGAATTGTGCTCTAAGAGCTACACTCCTAAATCTCTCTTATCCCTCCCCTGTCCATCATTCCCTTGTTAACTCCAGCTCCGAGTCAGCTGCTGCCTGCCTGACATTCTTTGCCTATCAGGGGGCCGGCAGAGCTCACCTTCCTGGGGACAGCCACACCATTTTCAGCGCTTTGTTTTTCTATCAGCGCTTATCGGGAGCCACAAATAGAGCTGGCCAGCCCTCGCCGGGCAGATAGGACACACCAGCTGGACACTCGTGGCTCTCAACAGGGAGAGTCACAGCGAGGTGCATCTTATGATGGGGGCATGGGAACACGCCTGTCCACTGAGGTTTCACTCGTCATCTTTGTCAGGAAGACGAAAAAGATTCTGAAAAAGATTCCAGAGATGGATGGAGCACCAAACTACAGGGGAAGACGACCGTCTGATCAGATTACATGACACATGAGCATGTCCTGGGCTGGCTGATGCAGCACGGAGACTGAAGTCACCGTGTTCCTTCAGTGCAACAGCCACCACTGACATGCATGCCGAGCAGTCCTGGAGCGCCTAAGAGTCTCTGACATAACCTAGGGAAGCAGCATTACAGCATGATGTCAGCACAAAGTTGAGAGCATGGATGGCATTAAAAAAAAACACAAACAAACAAAGAAATACATACAGAACAAAGAACAGGATCACACTGAAACTCTACACAACCATACAACTAGTGACAGCTTTATGAGGAAATGGATTTTTTCCACGTCTTCTAAGTCTTTGGGTAAAAGTTTCAACACTTTCAGCAGGTATGAAAACAGTCAGACAAGTATGAGCTTGTTCAAGGCTTTCAAGCTGCAGATGTATGAGTTGAAGTCTCAAGAGCAAAGTTTAGTATACAAAAAAGAGATAACGAAGCCACCTGTAGATGCAGCTGATAAATTCTGTCCCAGTATCAGCTGTTTTCTGTAGCTAACAACATACTGTATAAACTGAGGATGGTCTAACTCCACCTCCTGTAGAGTCACAGTCATGTCAAATTAAAAACTCATCAGATGAAGAGGAAAAAAAAAAACACTTACTTGAACAGCTGTGTGCCACTTGTATGAAGCATATGGTCAGACAACATGCAATGTAAGTAAATAACTATTGGGTTTAAACAAAAATTGCATTCACTTGAATAAGAGAGGCAAACAGTACACAAGATCTGCAGCTCGGGTGTAAGATTCAAAACAGGATGGGAGCAACGTCCCATATACACCCCTTTCCTTTCTTTCAGTGAGACAACAGAACTCTAAACAGACAACACTCCCTGGCAAACCCAACTAATAACACACAAACTGAATGAGCAGCATGGGAAAAGTCTCTTAAGATTCAGCACTTGTCCTCTCAGTTCAAACTGGAATATGCAGAGACTGCAGCCAGCAGAAGCCATACTGTCATCCACCCTCTACTAAACAATAAGTGAACACATACACCTTTCACAAACTCAGATTTTCCTTAAAAAGTTAATTATATAAATCATAGTTTCACTTGCATGATATTTCTATACCTCTCCTTTCTCTGGTGATCTTCATGTAAACAGTCATGAGATAGATAATATTACAGAATATTAAACCGTCATTAGATTGGAAATACTTCCACAAACAGAAGCCAAAATGAGTTTAGATATTGCCTTAGGGTAGGAGGAAAATTGTATCCTAGTAAATCCAACCAACAGAATAGTCAAAGCAAAAAAGCAGCTACTAACCCCCCCAAAATTGCAAGATTAATGTGGTGCATTCATCAGGACAACAATTCCAGAGCCCTGTTTCATCTCATCTGCCCCCTTGCTTTATCAGAGGTCCCAAGCACACTGTTTGCTGCCTGGCCTGAATTAGCATTCTCTTCCATGAGTCAAAGGGTCTCAGCTGGCCTGATGCTGAAAAATATCCTAATCCAGTGTCTTCTGTAAATTGAGACAACTACTCACTACAGGCAGAAACAAGAAAAGAAACAATTGCTGCCTTTGAATTGCTAAAGGATTATACAGCATCAAGTACTGCTTGAAATACAGTAACTGTGATAGAGATACACATTTCCCCAGGCATTTCGGAAATAGCGCAGATTGTGCTCCTCACTGCCTTCCACGATGGGCTGATGACATTCCAGTTTGGCACAGATGAAACATATTAATATTGAGGAGAAAGTTAAGCATTTTTTGAGTTATTTAACTGTATTTAATTAAAAAACACAGGTAACAAACATAATTTCTTAGATTCTAGCCATTCATTTTTCAACATGCAAATAACTCAAGTGACTTTCAGTAACACAGGAAAACAACTATTTCTGTTTTCTGCTATAGTCCATGTATTCAGGAAGCGGAAGAACAGAGAAATCAAACTAACTATACTATTACACCCACATTTAGAACATGAAAAATATAACTGAAACCCAGGAACTGGGCTTGAGACACTTCACAAAGTCTGGATCTGCGGTACACGTGCTAGATACGGATTTTCAGAAAAGGTAAGAGGTGTAATAGAAGTCAAAAACCACATAGTACAGATTCTGCTACTCTGTTTTAGTTGCTCAGTTACTCTGATTTGCTCCAGCCCCTTTCTCCATGTTTGCCACCAGCTCGGCCACGTTCACCTGGAGCCCTTTCATTGCATCTCTCCTGTGCTGTGCTGGAACTGAATGCAGCAGGTGCTTCCCTTGTTCCACATGGGCCTGTGTATTCCTTCTTATTCTCACCTTTCATCCTATGTACTGCGGTTACCTCATTCAGCCAGCGCTGAATTGTTGTTCATTAAACAGAAACTGCACGGAGGAGTCAGGATTGCCTCCTGCTCCAGAACAACCATCTTCAAAGGCCATGAATTCACAAAGCGTAGTTCTACAATTATTTAACGCTTCATTAAACCTCTTTTTTTGTAAAAAAAACACAGTGAGTCTTTGTTGTGGTCACAGAGGGCTCGGTGGTATGAGCTGGAGCTGCCGACAGCCCTTCAGGTCCTCGCTCTGTGGAATGGGCCGCTCTCCCCCCATTCCCAAGGCAGCTCCACAGCCCAAAGCCTTAGAACCCTTTTGAAGAACTGGGGTTGACAGGAGACAAAGCTCTTCCCATAACACAGCTGCCTTACACACACATCCAAATGGGGCTCCAAAACAGGCGAGGCCCTCATAAAAGCGTGCATCCCTGAAAATCCCAGGCTATGGAGAGGGAGGCCCAGAGACTCAAAAGCACGTAAGACCAAGCTTAATTCACTGTTTGGGAAATGTATGAAACTGATTGTCCAGATAGAACTGCATGAAGTAAATAAAATTGCAAGTAAAATTAAAAAGGGCAAATGGGTTTTTTTTACTTCTTTTATTTCTTTCATGTACAATTTTCTATTGTTTAGCTTGTACCCAGTGTACAGTAGAAAAGAACAAGAATGAACACATAAGTATTCAGAACAATATGTGCTGCTCCAAGTCTTTGAGTCAGCAGTGCCCTGGCAGCCAGGAGGGCAACCACATCCTAAGGGACATCAGGCAAAGTATCATCAGCCAGTCAAGGGAGGTGATTGTCCTGCCCTGCTCTGCTCTGGGGTGGCCTCACCTAGAATACTGTGTTCAGTTTTGGTCCCCACCACATAAGAAAGATATTAAGGTCTTAGAGAGCATCCAAAGGAGGGCAATAATTATGGTGAAGGGCCTTGAGGGGAAGCTGTGCAAAGAGCAGCTGAGGACACTTGGTCTGTTCAGCCTGGAGGAGACTGAGGGGAGACCTCACAGCAGTTGCAATTTCCTTGTGAAGGTAAGAGGAGGGGCAAGCACTGATCTCTTCTCTGTGGTTACCAGTGACAGGACCCAAGGGAATTGCCTGAAGTTGTATCAGGGGAGGTTTAGGTTGGGTATTAGAGAGAGGTTCTTCACCCAGAGGGTGGCTGGGCACTGAACAGGCTCCTCAGGGCAGTGCTCACAGCACCAAACTTGCCAGAGCTCAAGAAGCATTTGGACAATTCTCTTAGGAACATGGTGTGACTCTTGGGGATGGTCCTGTGGGATGTGCTGGGCTAAGAACTGGACTCAGTAATCCTTGTGGGTCCCTTCCAACTCATGATATTCTGTGATTCTGTGACTTTTAGTGGTAGCAAATTCATCCTCCCCCACCCAAGAAAACCAAATGCCTCATGTAATTCAATCAAACAGTAGATGTTTGCATAATGGATTTGTTCTGTGCGGTGCCAATCACCTCGCTGCTTGTACATGTGTGATTCAGCCATTCCACCTCCTTTCTTGACCCTCCTTACCCTCAAACCCTTCAGGTACTGAGCAAAGACAATGTCCGTGACTGGCAGATTGCAGGAAGCGCAGCCTCTCATCACTGGTTCAAGGTACCAGTGCATAAACAGACTCATTTCTAACAGATCAATATCCAGGTCTTACCTTTGCAGGTGAAGCATTTGATGTGGAAGTGTCTGGCCTGAACACGGAGTACTTCACCTTTACATGGCTCCCCACATTTATGGCAGTGGATGACCGGCTTTTCAGAGGGGTGGTGAGGCTCCTGAGGGTGGGCCACTGTAAAACAAACAAACAAACAAACAAATAAGATTTCAATGCAAACAAAAAGAATATTTTTCTCCCGTGCATAGCTCTGTGTTCTCAGACACTTCTCATCATGATACAAATGTATCTGGTCACATTTTAGGCTCATCTAAAAAGTCACCACCAGTTTATCTAAATATAGTCTTTTCATAAACCAGTAATTTAAGCCATTTACATCAACTACTACCTCTTTCCACTGAGGCTGCCATGGAAAGATGAGGAAAAACTCTCCCCATGGTTTCAGTGCCACAGAGCATTTCAGAATGCCTACAATTTTCTTTCCAAGAACATGAAGAACGAACAAGAACTGAGCTAATTTAATCCAAGAAATAATATAATCTAAACAAAAAGGATTAAAGGAAAGCAATGCCAAATCAAGTTCTGGGAAAACAGATGAATCAGGCAGTCTATATGAAATGACTACACTAACATAAACTACAAACATCTCCTTTTTGCTACAGCAGATACAATACCTAATACAGGGAAAGCACTCCTGGAGAGAAAAGAAGACAACATTATTTGCTTCTACTCCCATTAATTCTAGCAGAAATTCCTCTCTGCATTCAAATTAGAGATACTGTGAGTAGGCAGAAATTACCAAAGTATATGCAATGTAGTCAGGCAGACAATTCCAGGTAGTGGTAATCAGCCATCCAACTGCCCTTAGCAGAGCTTGGATAGGAACAGGAAAGGTTTGAGTATTTCATTGTCATAATAAAAGTTTAATTGCTCCACATTTGGCTTCTGTAAAACACGTTTAACTTTCTCTTCCGATGTGTCTTCTGGCAGCTTGGGGCTCCAACAGAAATGCATGGGTGTAAACTAGAGCAAGATTTAATCTCAACGGTACCATTTGAAGTGGAAAGTATTACCCAGAATATTCCCAAACAAACCTATGTTCCTTCAACTCTCCCTCCCACATCCCATTCTAGCAGTAGAAAGTTTGCCTCCTTCTAACATTGTTCTCAAACTGGTGGTGCTCATCAGAACATCTCAGAGAAAACATATGTCTACCCACGCCTCTGTCTTTTACCATTCCTGTCCTACTTTTCCTGGCCTGCAAAGGACTGAGTGCTGATGCAGCTACATCACTCTCACTGTCACTGAGAAGCATCTTCATTATTTTATCTTGGAGTTTTCTGGAGATCTTTTCCTTTCCTGATCAATTGCTGACATCGCCCCACCAGGATTATGCAGTTTTTCAGGTTGCTGCTTATGCAGCAATAAAAGAGATACCTGGCTCATATTTACTACACCAGATTCCTCCCCTTCTTCAGTGAATTTCTAAACCCATCACTTCCTGAATTCCTTCTATACTACTCTCCTATATAAATGCCTTAGTGAAAAAATGCTGCTATCATTCTGTAATATATAAATACAAGATTAATAATAAAAAGCCTAATGTGTGATTAGGGGAGAAACAGCATCAAGAACAAAGAATAACAAATAGTCTAAGTAATTTCTGTTATAAGTCCAGCCAAACTAATATGGTAGCTGTTATTTTGTTCTTACCACCACCACCCACACCTCCCACCCCAAACTTCAAAGCAAATGAACAACTGAATTCTTCTACTCAAGCTCAAAGTTTTTAATACCCTCTCCTCTGGTGGCCTCATTTCAACTATTTCCCTTGAGCAGTTACTCAGCCCATCCTGGTGAACAGAATGCAGCTGGTAATGCCAACCAGTATTTCAATTAGGAGCTCCAGTGAAGAGCCCAGTGAATGCCTCACCTTGAGTGAACCTCATCTAATAGTCTGCAATGTGATACTATTTCTGGAGTGGAAGTTATTATTCTTCCAAACAAGACTATTAACTGGTAACCAAGGAAACACATAGATTATGCAGTGAGAAAGAGAGAAAGAGAGAGAGAAGGAGAGAAAGAGAGAAGGAAAGGAAGAAAGGTAGAAAAGAAGAAAGAAGCACAGAGACAAGCGCTAGCAAGTTAAATTATTGTGAGGAAAATTCCCTCTCAGAACCAGATAGCCTGAGATGGACTCAGTTGCTCCCAAGAGGAACTAGATCAAGAATCTGGGAAAATGTTTCTAGGATTTATATGGTGCTATGTGAAATCTGCATCAGCAACATTCTGCTCTCTTCAACTCAGATGTGAAGGACACCCTAACAATTCTTCACACAAGGTTCCAGATCTTCTGGTATTGATCTGAAACACAAGCCTTTGCTCTTTATGAGAGTAAATACATGTAAATAACACTGGTCCAATGATGCAGCTTCTTTCCAGTTCTGCCTTTAAAGCCATTTAAATGAATACAAATACTGTTAGTTGCTATTTCCAGGCTGATCTCTTAAGCGAAGCTAATTATGGTGCTTGTCTTACTGGCCTTAATTTGGCATTGTAGGTCAAAACTGAGTAATTGACTTTTGCCTTCCTGTAAGGCATTGCTTGTAAGCTTTTTCCTTTGGATATATGCAATACACACAAGGCTTTTCAGGGGCAGAGGTGACCTTTTATAGTTACCAGTGAGGACAGAACAGGGATTTGAAGGAAAAGAAAATGAAATACCTTTACTGAAATGTTTCTGACTGAAGTCGAGCCAGCTTACTGGACATGTCCATTCTGAACTGCCCTGGGTCTGAAAAGGTGAGCCAGGAGCTAGTTTCATCTCCTTACAGGGATTTCACATCTTGAGAGAGTAGATAACTCAGGTTCTGCCTGCACCAGCCCTCCCCACATCAACTAAATGCTAGAGGATATGTTCTCAGGCATCATGCACTAGCAGCAATGATGCAGTAAGGCAACTCTAGATCATGTCTAAGACAAGAATAGACTCCAGACAGTATAATTAGCAATAGGACATTAATTTAGGATCTGGATAATCCAGATTCCAACCCCTGCTCTACAACAGGTATCTGGGCTCTTTGGATGACATCCTCTACCTCTAAAGGACTACAGTCAGACTGTTAAGTTCATCTAAGTCTCTTGAGCCTGGGACTTACCAGTCTAAAATTAGGTTATTTGAATGTTTTGGGTTTTTTGTGTTTCCAGTGTCTCTGACTGTAAACAGGGTGTAACACCACTGTTAGCCTCACCCTGCTGTGAGAGTAAATACCATGACAAGGTTCCTGGATGCTGAGATGGAAAGAGTTACATAAGCACCTAAGACATTAAGTCAGGCAATGGTCACATATGGTCACATCCATCATATTTCTGGAAGCAGCATTCCTTAGAAAGTGAGTGGACAAACATCAACTTAAGAAGTTGTGTTGCCTTTAATGAAGTTTCACATCCAAATGTATCATCACTATGACCACCTTCCAAGCTAAAAGAAATTAAAAGAACGTAAGTTAACAACTTTCTGAGGGAGAGATGGTACCAGAGCAACAGGTACTTGCTTCAGTACCGAGGGGGATGATTGTCTTCATATCATAAAGTGCATACTTACAGCAGGGCTCTGTAACATAAACACAAGTCAGGTATTTGCCAGTTCCAGTAAAACAATGTGAGCTGATACTTGCAAATCATGTCAGATACTAGTTTGGCCCAACCAATAAAACAAGGTGCATGGACCCTTTTGTTTAAGACTAAACACAGGATATCTACTGGCCTTGCTCACATCAGCAAGGGGCAACCACCTACAGACACAATGGATTTAGTTCCAAACAAATGTCATTCCATCACAAGTACCTGGACTACTAACTGAACTGATTTGTTAAACTTATTCTAGTTAAATAAATTAGTGCAGTGTCTTCACTTGAACAAAGGGATGCTGGAAGCAGGCCCACAGATCAAACAGATGCAACAATTTCTTTTAATGTTTATTCTTATTTTTATTCTTTCAACACTTTTCAATTTTTGAAAGCTATAATACCTATAGAAGTTAAAGCTGCCATAGTCTTTACAGCTACAAGAGACCAACATCAAAACTTTGCCAGAGTTTCAGGTTGCTTTATAATAGTTTTAACTTCCAATGCTGCTGGGCACAGCCTGAAGACTTTTGTTATTAATGAACAAAATCTCAGGTCAGGGATATACAAAGAAGAACTTTTCAAGACAAGACAGGTGGAGAATTCCACTCCTGCTTTCAAGACCAGCTTAAATGATTAAATAATTAATAATTAATGCTTTCTTAAACTCATTTAGGTTTCCAATAAGACAAATCAATGTCCCATTAAATATCCAATTTACGCAGAGTAACAGGTACACTGACTGGGACAACTGGGAAGTCTGGCTGACATAATTTAATTTGGGGGAAATAAAGAGAATATAAAAAAATCAATAGCACCTTCATCTACGAGGAAAACAGTCTTTGTCACTTGAGTATTGCTTTGTGCTCACATCCCTCAGCATACATATCACCATGATTTTTGTCATTCCTTATGTTCCCTTGTGAATCATGCAATGTTGATTTCATTATATTTTGCAACAGCACTATATTGATGTAAATTCAAAGCAACTCTAACAGCTTGAGCATACTTGTTACTGCATTTTATCTAAACTTCTCAAAATAATCCCAGTTCTGCAAAGAAACAATTAAAAAGGAGATAGAAAAGACTGTTAACAACCCAATGTTCACATGAGAAACCAAAGGCATTTTCTGAGCAAAGTGAAAGACTTTATTTGCTATGTAATGCTTAAAACTGCCCTGTTGGGGTTTTTTTATGTAGAGCAGATCATTGTACGAGGGTTTAATGGCAATTACACATTTTGTTGCATCAGCCAGAAAAAAGGACCTCACTTTTTGTACCGAACCTTTTTGGAATGAAAATTACAGCAACTACCTAAAGCCATAGTTGACACAGTTGTTGAATAAAGAAAACAATGAAAATATATACTGCAGCTTTCTTTATTAATGATTCTCTCCCTGAACACAGAACTGCTAGAAATCAAAGACTCAAGCTAAATGACTCTTAGCTGCAGATTCTTGCTGGCAAGACACCATGTATCTGCTGCAAGCCAGAAAATACCTTGCTTTCTATTGGAAGTCAGGAAGAAGCTTCTGGGAAACACCTCGCTATGCAAATGCTGCAAGGCAGAGGTCACAGCTAAATATGCTGGGTTCAGCTCTGCTCTAAACTGCAGTAAAAAAAAACAGCTTCCTTTAAATTAAAAGAAGAGCAGCATATGGGCTGTTGCTCTTTTAATTTTAATTTTTGTCCTTTTCCCATTTGTATCAATACCTTCACCAATAAACCTGAAGCTGTGCTCAGTCAACTCTAACCACGTTGTAGAACATGAAACTTCAACCTTTATGCCAGGATATACAATTTCTATGGCTTATGGTTCCACAGCCTCTGGGTTCTTTTGCACAGCACTGAGAGCAGGCTGTGCCCATCGCAGCATGGGCAAGGGGACTCCCAGCATTTCACAGCCATGTCCTTTGTATCTTGAGTGGCCTACCACGGACAGCACGCTCTGAAACGATGTCACTCAAGTGGCTGCTGTGTTTTCTTGGCTAAAGACTGAACTATTAAGAAGGAAAATGCACAAATGCAGTGGTGTGAAACTACTCTAAGGTTTTTTGCTAGCCTGTTTTAAATTTCCTCTCCTATCTGCTTTCAGGAATGAAAGTAAGATGACTGTGCTAGAGATTGCCAAGGTAGTCAATGCAACCAAATCTTCCTACAGACAACTTTCTCTGCCGTCTCTTCTCTCTCTGTAATATCTGACATGGCTTGGGAGATTATAATTTCTTGAATTAATTTATGGGATTTGCAGTTTGAAACTTGAAAAATAAAAATTCCCTGAGTCTCTGATGCTGCCAAGTGGCTGCACTGTTACTCCAGCTGCTTGCCTGGGACAGGGCAGGGGAAGGTGGGTGAGCACCGTGCACAGGAGAGCACTGGGAAAAAAAAAATCTGTGCTGGGATGAAAGAGGCTAGAGAGACACCAGAGGATCAAGTTCATGAACCAAATCTGCCTTATCACTTCCTCTCCATGCTCTGCTGTAAAGAGGGGAGAAGTAATTTTCTCCCACCCTTTGTGTTTCTCGTAAAGGTGACTGACTGTAACCTCTGGTTTGTAAAGCCTGTCTGTCTACAGCCAGAACAGTCTCCAAGGAATTCCTCTTTAGTAAAAGCCCAGCAAAGTGGATATTCGAGGATTTGCTGAAATACCTATTTAAAGGAAGGGGTGAAAAATGCAGTGTCATTTTGCTTATCTGCAGACTGTTCTTGAATCTCAAATCTGTAAGAATCCTATCAGCTAAGGTGACCAACAGTGACTGAAATCAAACCTCCCAGCTGTCAGGGACTGATAAAGATGTTACTGCAGTCATTAGCCACAGGTATCAGACAGGGATCTTCAGGAATTCCAGGAAATCCTGGAAGGAGACACTCCCATAAAGAGATACTAGTGAGCTGCTTGCCTACACATGTTAAGAAAAAGCCTAAGGGAAAATCCTAGACTGTAGCTTGCTCATGCTACTGTCATTTGAACCAGATCTGAAGAATCATTATGAAGCTCTCTCTTCCTGTAAATTTATCTGTATTACTCCACAGTGTGCCAATTTGTCTTAAAACTGTTTTTGCTGTCTACAGATATACAGAGTTGCTATTTTTAAAACAAGTAAGAAAAAAAAATAAATCTTAAACTTGGTAGTTTTTTGCCATGATTTTTAAATGTTTTCTCATATTTTCCCCTTGCAATTGGTCTGCTGCTGAAAACAGCAGATGCAAACAGGACTGCAGTAGGAATGGGAACATGGTAGGACAGACTGGTATCAATTCTTTCCACCCCATCCTCCACAACTCTCAACAGGTTCTGTAGGAATTAAAAGATTTTTACAAAACAGAAGACATGCTACATGTAAACCCTAGAGGTGCATTGCTACCTTGAAAAATGCAATTTTTACAGAAAAAACAACTTATAAAGACGTTAACAAGTACAACTAGATAAATAAAGATGATAGGTTAGGGCTGTTCATACGAAAAACATTTGAGAAAAGGTTGTAAGTAAAGATATCAAAATTTATTTGCATGAAAACAGGATGTAAATCTTTCAATACCAGAAACCAAAATTTAAAAATAAAAGATGAAACATATATGATCTTTACATAAGAAAAACAGTACTTAAATACTGTCCTAGTTTTAGATATGCATAACATATGCATGGAGCTAATCCAGCTAACAGAATGAAATATAAAAATTTAGAGATACAAGTGCCAGGTAATAATCCAAAATATAACTGTGACTTAAAATCCATGTGAGGTGACTCCTATGTTATTTACAAACAAAACTAAAAAGCTTTGTGCCTCATACATACAAATATGTAAAAAGGCGAGGAAATAATGAGCTTTAAAATACAGCAGGAAAAAAAAAATCCCATTTGTTTCCTAGTTTCAGAACACAAGTGCAAACATGCCTATTTTCTCTGGTCTTTTTCCTGCTGTTTCCCATCCTCCTCCCATCTCTCCCTGCTACCTAGAGCTTTGATACCGCAATTAATTCCCCACAGAACAGCCTACAAGTTCAGGCCCTAAGGCCTCAGCTGTATACAGATTTATGCATATGAATGGTTCAGTATCAAGGGAGATATGTAACACCAGCACTTGCTCGATCCTATCTGAAAAGATCACCTGCAACACACACAAAAATAAAGAATATAGCTGTGATGGTTCTGCTATTAAAATAAATGTGCTTGATGGATCCGGTTTGCCATGCTTTTGATGGCGACTGAGAGATTAAGAAAATTTGGTTGTGTTTATTTAAGGGTTATAACCTTTTTTTGGACACACCACAGATTCTGATAGTCTGTAGTTGTAGTGCACAATTTTCACAGTTTCTCAATGATAAAGCATAAAATCTTACTGGACCTCAGTAGGTCCTTGTGCCTTAATACCCAGTACCCTTGGGGTATCCTGCTCCTGCTTTAAACCACCAGGAGCCTGAGTGCTTTCTCCGTTTGTCAGGTAGAAACACACCCTGCTGCTAGCTCAGCTCCACAGTCCAGTGAAACTATAGCAGTGTTAGTGATGCTGCTCTCAATACAAAAGCATCAGAGCCTATTTAGAAGTATTTGCCATTCTCTAGATTAGCAACAGTCAGCAAATGAAGGAGCAACTTCTACCGTGTCTGTCCACACGTGTTTGCCTTTGGTTACCTGGTAGGTGAACAAAAAACATTCTAAAGCATCACCTATACTGCAGGAACAGAATGACTTGGCAAAATTATTCCATTTGTATTTGTTACATGGCATATACAACAATTACTGTTTAAGAAAAATTATAATCCTTTCAAAGAAGAGTCATGAACAGCTTGTTAACTGAGTATTATCAGGAGTTGTTTTAAGCTTAAATAGAAAAAGCAATAGGGAATTTTAAAACTATTTTCAGTAATGAAAAGGCACTAATCCTCCAATGAAGTACTCAGCAAATTAAGACATGCTGAGAAACAGATGATGTTCAAACAAATGTTGACTAAGCCAAGCCAGTCTTTGAATCAAAACCTCCATTCCTGCATTACTCAATGTGATTGTTAACAGATGGATTACTGATTAGTGGTTAGCAAACCAAAGGGAAGAAGCACAAAGTGAATTTTATCTGCCATATTTCTACATCAGTACAGAGTAATTTTTCACAAGACAGATCATGATACAAATTGGGTGATAAGAAGATAGTGAACCCAGACCCTCTTATCTGATGCTCTGAGAACGCCCTCATCGATCTTCATCACATCCACAAAGGTTCTCTACACTTAGTTACACAACCAGCTTACTGAGGGACAGTATTTCAAGACAGTCAATTCACCCTTCAAAACTCCTCACTGAAGGGCTGATCATGCTAAGCATATGCTTCTCACACCTAACACCTGCGAGTCTAACATGTAGCAACTGTTTACCAGCCTTGTAAGTGGCAAAATAATGTTGAGTTCTGCCTTCAACACACCCGCCATACATGAGAAAAATCACTCAAAAGAGTGTTTTGGTTGGTTTTTTTTTTTTCTAACATAGGACAGGGGTAATTAGAAATTCAAGAGCTCCTCAGAGTACTCTGAGCGACCATCTCATACACATCACTTGATGTCCCCATCAAAACCTCACTGACAACAATGAATAAACACAAGTGTCAAATTATTCGCTGCAAATCCTCAAGGATCCTCAAGGCTGCATGGAAGCAAGTTGCTGAATTTAGCAGAAAAAAAAAAATTTCTTTTTCCAGACAGCATGGAAATTCTGGGTTACTGATGAGTGGTGGTTACCCATAATAGCACTCAAATGTCAAACAGGCCCCTCAGCTACCCAAACAACAACACACGAGGGGATTCCAGTCCACAGCAACAAACCCGTTTGAGTTCCCCTATGCTTCCTTTTTTGAGGCTGCAGGAGTATTCCATACAGTAAAACGACTTAAATTACCTTCTGAGGTAAGTCACCATAAAAATGCTAATTTTAAAAACCAATTCTCCCACTGTTTACCCTGAGATTATCTGAAGAGGAACACTGATCTACCTAAGTCAGTGGTCTCCCAGATACTTTCAAAACAGAATCTGTAGTAAAATCTCCCCTCTCTTAACACCACGAGCCTCACCAAAAGTTTTGTTCAAGACCCTTGCAGAGACTTGTCCTCAGCTAACACTTTTAAACCACGGAAGCTCTGTGCCCCACACTTAGAAACTCTCCTTCAATCAAGGATCTTGTAAATGCCCATCATTCAGTACCTCCCTCATTTCTGGCATTAATAAGGGCTGAGCTAAACAGCCTCAAACTAAAAACCAGACACCCACAGTCATGAGCAACATAACTCTTCAGGTGTCTCCTGACTCCCAGGATGGTTTGCCATGTACAGAGCTGGTAAACCAGACATTTCAGAGGCCCTGCCCTGGGCTTTACTGCCCATGTTGGCTATTAGAGTCCATCGACAGGGTGAGAGGACATAGTTTTAAGCTGTGCCAGGGAGGTTTAGGCTGGACATTAGGAGGAATTTCTTCGGAGAAAGAGTGATGGGACATTGGAATGGGTTGTCCAGGGAGGTGGTGGAGTCATTATCCCTAAAGGTGTTTAAGGAGAGAGTGGTCACAGTGTTGGACTTCATGATCTCAGAGGTTTTTTCCTACCTTATTGGTACTGTGATTTTGTAATTCTATAACTTTTAACAATCTATGATAAATGGACTATCACAGAGAAAGTACTGACCATTACAGTGCTCCTGAATACAGCCTGTTCCTCTGGATAGCACTTCAAGTGCTGGATAGCAAGTAGGCACTCTCGAATCTATCAAATCCTGTTTCCAGGTGCCTTTGCAGAAAAGAAAATAGATATGCAACTGCTTCTTTGAAAAAACAAGTAATTTATTGACTCTTGTTTGGTCCAGCAGTAATAAAAAATAACCCTCACTAGTCTGCAAGGCTGCACTGACATTTAGATCACTTCCCTAATGTGATACAATTTTAAGATCTTGCTTCTGAACAAGACCTTGAACTAAAACAAAGTTCCATAATACTGCCATGTAGATTATTATATTAACATCTGTGATACTGCAGTGGTGCTAACAGCAGTGGGAATGAGAGAGCTACCCACCCTGTTGACATTGTTTATAGGACCTTGCCTATTAGTCTCTTACACAGCATAAAAGCAACAACATTTCGCCTCCGAACAGCTGGCATTACTTGACTTGACCTTTATTTTAGCACTTACTCCTCACTCTGAAGTTTTGAGGGGATTACTTAGCTTTCCTGCTTCTGTTTTCCTGTTCATATGGAATACAATAATAGTTAATGTACATGATGATCTACACAAGGCTTCCATAATTTCTGGGTTTATAGCACTTTAGGATAAGCCTGTAAAAAATCCGTAATTATTTATCTCATTGTTGTCTCTTACACAAAAATGCAGCTAATACTCAACACAAAATGACCACCATTAATAAAATGCACAATTTTGCTTCAAAAACATCACAAAGTCTCAAAAAATGGAGTCCAACTTTGAGAAGACACTGAAACACTCACTTAGCTTTAAATCCCAGTGATTCAATTAGGCTCAACAGGATACTCTGCTGAATAGAACAGGCTTAAGACAATGCCTAAGTGTTCTCCTCAGCCAGATCCCTAGTGAGCCTGAAAACCATCCAAGCTGAACGAAGGCAAGGATTAATCATCCTTCTGGGGATACTGACTGTCCTCTAGGTGGAAAATCAACTTTGTTATAAATAATCCTTTTTAAATTACTTATGGATTGCCCCCAGAAACAAACAAGAAAAAAAATCCTGTTCCCACCCAAAGGGCACAGCACATTTTGATTAGTGGAACTTGGTCTTTTCCCCTGGTACACATTAATTTTTCCAGAAAAAGAATTGACATTTCTACCCTGTGGATAATCTGGCAGGCCAAATTATCATCCTAACCTGCAAATTCTTTCCCACCAAGATTCCTACTTCCCCTCTTCAAAAAATATTTCTTTAGCTTAATGTATTTTAAACAATTTCACTATGCCAGACACTACCTTTAAAAGTGGTGCCTTTTGAATTCTCATCCAAGGAAAGCAACCATATAATTTTCAGTCTAATCAATTGTATTCACCATAATCAGCAGGACTTCAGTAGGGAGGGTGCTGCAGTGGTGACTCGTGTAGGAGGTAGCCAGGTATGGGATTGTGCTGGTCACAGTAGGTGCAACCAGCTCAGCAATTGGCAAAATTGACCCAATGCACTTCAAAAAAGAACAGAGGAGCAACCAGCACCTCTGCAAAAGCCTATACATACAACCAGGTGGAAAACATGGAAAGGACAAACAGCAGGAGATGCAAGAGAGATACCAGGGATGCTGGAGAACAGAGATGTGTGTGTATAGATATCCAAACCTGAACATAAGGACAAACCTCTTTACCGTGCCGGTGAGTGTGCACTGGAACAGGCTGCCTGGAGACATCGTGGAGTCTCCCTCACTGGAGATATTCAAGACCTGTCTGGACACAATCCTGTGCCATGTGCTCTGAGATAACCCTGCCTGAGCAGGGAGGTTGGACCAGATGACCCACTGTCATCCCTTCCAACCTTCCCCATTCTGTGATTCTGTGAGACACAGGAGACAACACCAGGGCAGAGAAGACACCAAAGCACAGCTAAGAGAGAAACAAAAGTGATGTCAGGGCAGGAGGGTCAGTAGGGCTGGAGAAATGCTGAGGTAAACTAGTTGCCCCCAGCACAGACAGAGAAAAGACTCAAAAGGACATACAACTATTAAAGGACTGCAGCCAGCAGAGGAACTTACGGAGAAATAACTGAGTATGGAAAAATGAGCAACAATGGACTGATACCAGTCTCCTGCACCACTCTTGCCTCACCAAAGGCACTGAGTATAATGTGGGACAGGGACTGGAGACCAGCAAGGGGAAGGGAGAAGTGTCCAGAGAGAAGCTGAGGTGTGCTTCTCTGAGCATGTGTTTGCTTGCTTTTATCTTCAAAACCAGAATCAGTAAAATTAGAACTTTATAAATTGTGAAAAAATGAAATTGATTGAATCTCCCTCACCGAAAACTGGGGTTTCTGGCTCACAACACTCACTGTTTCAAGTGGAGGAACAGTTTAACTGCCTCTACTCCCACCTGAACCTGTGAACTCTGTGGTCTTAAATGCAATGATTAAAACCACTAAGCCCTCTCCTCCAGTGAGATCAACAGCAAAAGTTCTCCCATTTCTCAGTATAAAATAGCTGCCATCATATCTTCAGAAAGCTGGCTCCTACACACAGCTAGGATGCAAGGAATGTATGGAATTCCACTACTGGGAGGCGATCAGGCATGGCAGGGCTGCACATTGTGCTTGCC
The DNA here is from genome assembly GCF_003031625.1 of Empidonax traillii. Lineage (NCBI taxonomy): Eukaryota > Metazoa > Chordata > Aves > Passeriformes > Tyrannidae > Empidonax > Empidonax traillii. The sequence goes on from NW_020955349.1 coordinate 320,050, forward strand.
CAACACTCAGAGCATGAATATTTGTACACTCATGAACTAAGAGCTATTAAAAAAAATTAAAAAATAAAAAAATAAAAAAAAAAATAAAAATAATAAAATAAATAAAATAAATTTAAAAAAAAATTAAAATCTCCAGTAAACATGCAGTGCCTGAGCTGGCATCTCCTTGGTTATTTTTGTTTCTCTCAGTATCGATGCCGAACACCAGAACTGCAATTTGAAACCTAATATTAAAAATAAATTTAGAAAGAGAAAGTACAGGACAAGCAATACCATAATTTTGCTGATTGAAACATAATTTTTTAACAGTTGCTTTGTCTTTAAAAAGTAATAAGATGTTTATAAGATACTCACATAGCACTGGATTTTTGTTTTTAAAAGTAGAAGTAGTTAAATCCCAAGACTAAGATCTCCTTGTCACAGCTGTGAAACAAAGGAAAAGAAACTCTCTGCTCCAAAGACCTCTAATTCAAATAATCAAGGCAGACAAGAGGAATGTTCTTATCCTCGTTTTAGAGATTAACACAAGGAGAGATCAAATTACCTCCCCAAGGTCACCTTAAGAGCCTCTGAAGCCGAACTGTTCTACAGTTCAGTACTTTCACTACAAGAGAATTTTTTTAACATCTACTACTATGCATATTTATAAAATGTCCCGTGGCTTGTACAAGGTAGCACACTGACTCAAACAAAACAAAACCCCAAATGCCCAGCCCCAAAAGCAAACTGCCAAGCAGAACTAAATTTTAAACTAAGTAAACTGAAGCAAAAAGAAAATAAAACTCCCCAGCCCTTCCTTTGCTAATGTGTGATTGCATAATTTTGCCATGTGCTCCAAAAGCAACAAACTTGGAGCTTTTCCCAGGTCACCTGGGGTTAAAAGTTCCAAAGTCATGAGTTCAGACCAAGACTATGTTTCATTACCAGTCATGACACTGAGACAGTGTTAGGACTTGAATCCCATTATTCAACATTTTCTTGATTAACATGGGGAATAAATGTTAAGACTGCAAATACACAGAACACCAGAGAGATACTATTGTTCCAAATAGAGAAGACCTGTAAATAGCAGACAGGTAACATTTTGCACGCTCTTCAAGGAGAATCCCATTTAAAGCAGCTCCATTTACCACGAAAGGAAAATATTAAAAGCTCCTTTGGAGACTCACAGCTCTTGGGACGGGCAAATGGAAGAGAAGAAGGCTGGAGCTACTGCAAGGATAAAAACAGTCCCTTTGGTCATAACCTGAAGGAGTATTGGTATTATGATTTATCAAAAGTACGAATTAAAAAGAACAAAGAAATAAATCTCTCTGCAAAACTGAACTAGACCGTGGGCCAAATGATACAGGAAATGCAGTTATCATCTTGGTGAACTGCATCTTCTGCATCACTTACTGGGAAAGCCAGTACCAGCTGAACATCCACAGAGATAGTTGTGAGAACATGGAAACATGATCTAGCTCACTGCAACTTGGTACCCAGTAGGTGCCAGCACCTCCCCTTCAACTGAATCAGTACGTGAAGAATAGAAATCATAACGCCTCTGTATCTGCCTCCTTAATCCAAAAAAATCTTTAACCCTTCCTCTTTTCTCCTTTTATCCTTCCAAGCATGCAGAAGACTGGCATGAACAGCTACTAATCCACTTTCATAGGTTTGCCCATGGATGATCCAGCCCAAGACCTCATCAGGTACAAAGCTGATTACCAATATTCTTTCACAGACTAGCACTTGAATGCTGGGACAGTCTTCTTATCAAGAAATCAAGAATCAGGGTTAAATCCTCAACTTATGTCAACTAATGGGGGTAAAAATGAAGCTGCAACACTTGTATCACCCAGAAACCTGGCTAGCAGGCTTTCAACTCCCACATTGTCCTCAACATAGAAGCATTAAGAATGCAGATTATTCAATATGTGGTTTAAATTGCAGAAGAGAATTAATAACAAGATTCGCACATGCACATGTAAACTTTCTGTTTAAAGATACAAAGTCACCCTTGGATGCAACACAGTGATAATAATTTAGCTCAGTACCTAAATAATAAGGGCTCATAATTGGAAATAGATAAGTACACAGTCAGAGACATGAAAATGTGGTATCAGTCAGACATAATTTAGGAAGCGCCATTTGGTGTCAGCAGAAAACACCCTGGCCTCAGGATTTTTTTTGTGTATGAACTAACCAGGCAGACACTGAAATCATTCCACAATATGAGCATAATGAAGCATGCTAATTTGCTAAAAACTGTTACCAACCGTTTTGCAATTCACTGAGTTGGAGTTGCATTTTTCTGGTTGAGACCAGCCCCTCCAGTGCCTAGTGAACATGCTTATGAAAATGACACTGGACTGAATGCATTTTCAGCCTGTTCAAACAGCAGTTCAAGCAGTGGCTGGAAGGGAGGGTACCAGCTGTACTGCATTTTGCAAGAGTATCACTGCAGAGAGTGACATTTGTAGCAATAACTCCTGACCTGCTGACTAAAGGAGAGAGGGGGGAAAAAGAAAAACAAAACAACCCAAAACAAACCCAAACAAAACAAAACAAATAAGAGAGAAGAAAAAACAAACACAGGAAAAGAATGCAAGGGAGAAATGAAAGGATTTTAAAAAAAAATTGGGGGGGAAATTATTTGGAAGTAATAAGGTATAAAATCAAACTATTTAACAGGTACTATCCTTTCTCACTCTGCAGCCATGAGATATGAAATATTAGTAATTGTATACCAAAATTAAAGATGGCATTTAGTTATTTTAGTCCATTATCTGTGTGAACAGGACAAAAAATATTTATATCCAACATCAATATTAATAGCCATTGTAAATAATTCATTAAACTTGGTGGAGAGGGGGAAAGGAAGCAATTTAAACACAAGTCTTTTGCAGATTTTCAACCATTTATTTCCCACTATTCTAGGATGCTTTGCCTTGCATTTTTTACAAAAATAACAGGCTTGTTTTAATTTTGCTACAGCTATATGACAGCTTTCATGGTGTAAGATTCTAACGCTGTATTTACAGAACATTCCTAAGTACAACCTCCTTGTAACACAGGGAACCCAACCAACTGAGCATCAGCTGGGGGAGGGGACAAAAACATATATAAGGATCAAACCTGAACACTACACAAATTTTATGTACACTGCAAGAAAATCAGCATCCTTATTTTCAAATGCATCTTAGGAAACCAGCAACAGTTATGATCAGCTGAATGATAATACACTTACTTTTCTGAAAAGATGACTGACATAGTTCATTCAAATGACTGTGAAACCTGCACTTTCAAGAATTTGGGGTGAAACTGCTACTTAAACCATCCTGGTATGGCTTACTGATATTGGTGGCAGGTCAACAGGTCATGGCTGACATTACAAAAACGATCCTGTAAATCTGAAGCAGTGGATCCCAAACCTACCAAGTAGTCAAAAATATTTATGCTGCTTTTCATCACCAAAAATTATCAATAGACTGTATAATGTTTATGACATACTATGGCAGGCTATTGAGGCGTTTGTCCTGGTCTCTTCAATCTAATACTCTATTAAGCCAATTTTACTCTTTTTTTTTCATTTAAATTTTAAAAAATCCTAATGTGGGTGTTCACTTTCACTCAGCACTGCTACTTCTTATTTTTGTTCCTTCCCTGGTTTGAATGTAGCCCACATTATTTTTTATAGAGCCCTCAAAAGCAAACAACACAGACACTCCTCTTCACAAAACAGCAACTAAGTCTGAATCTACCTGTGATAATGTAATGCCCCAAAACCACATCCAATCCACTACTCAAATACAACTCAGAATGTATTTCACATCTTCATAATATGATATAGACCACTATTACCACAAGGAAAGACCCCGTTTCTAAATTCTTTAACTACCAAATTCTTATGTAGGAAGCTTAAAATGTTGTCTAATGGTAAGTGAAAGTGGTATCTAATTTACTGTTGCAAAATTCAAACATTATGCAAAATCTCATATAATCCATTTACTCATTAAAATTTAAAAGATACCCTCTCAAGACCAGAACTGAATATATCAATGTTTATCTTTAAAATTTTAAACTAGATGCTTCAGTGGTCAAAACTACTTGAACTGCAGCAAATACAGGTAAAAAACAGCAAACTTGGGTTAAATTGCATAAAAAAACCCGAACAAACATGTACATACAGAAGGAACCCAGCTGTGCAGACATGTTAAATAAGGTGTGTTTCAGATTCTACCCTTATTAAAGCAGGTACATCAATAATCAATGCAATCCACTGCAGGGTCTGGCACACCATTTTCACAGAAAGCAAACCAGCAACTGCCAATCACAGCAAGCTCATTTTAAATGTGCAGGTTTAAACCTCAGGTGGCTATGGCTGGCACATTAGGTTGCTTCAGCTCCAGTCTATCAATAAACATAATTACCTTTTTCTTTCACCATGGCAAACAATTTTTCTTCGTAGTGGAAGCAGCAAGAATTAGCTGAAGTAATTTAGACACAATCTCTTTTCCAGCAGTGTTTGGCTGAGGTGGATTCAAAGAAAAAAAAAATAAAAAATAAAAGAGGCAGCTTATTCCAGATAATTATCTCCCCCGGTCAGATTTCCCAGAAGGTCTGCTCAAGTTCGATTGCTCATCACTTGTCTCTTTCCTTCTTCTGGCTCTTATCTCCTTCCACTGTGATCTCTTCCTATGGCTGATGGCAGCTCATACCCTGCTCGTGGATTCTGCCCCTGGTGTTGAAGCGACCAGCTACAGCTGCCGCTGTGGAACAAATGCTGAATTCCACCGTCCCTAATTTCCAGCCACTGACACCACCTTGCATTCCTCTGCCCTCGCAGAGCGGCGCTGGCGATGTAATCTGCTCCGGAACGACCAGCAGAAGGCTGCAAGTGAGGAGTTGTGAGGGAGAACAGGAGAGCTGTTCCAACACACACAGAAAGCTAAAGTGGTATTTATGAGTTTCCCATGCTTTTATTTACTCAAACTGAGCCAGGATCAAGAGGGGAAATATAAGATGAACACAGGCTAGTGCTGAGGGAGGCAGTGGCATTTCTATGGTGAGCAGTTTATCCATTCCTGGCTTTACCTTTAAAACAATTACTAGACCACAAAACATGCTAAAAAATAGTCTTAATGCCTTCTGACCATAGTACAGAAGAGAGTAACTTGTAATCTGTGCAAGATGGGAAGACTGTCTCTATTCTCTATTTGAAATAACAATAAAAATAATAAAAATGAGAACTGTCACTGCTCAGTGGGTTCTGAAGCCCAGCCAGGGAGCGTCACAGACAAGTTTTTTGCTGTAGGTTAAGGTAAGTGTTGTATTCTGAAATACCAAATAATGGTAAAGTATAACACCCAAGCTATTCTTTGGAGATGATAGCTGTGGGTATTCATGGAACTGAGAAGAGAGGAGCATATTGAAACAGCAGCACTGACACAGGAATTTGGCCCCCCCAGCACATCCCCAGCAAGACAAAGCACCAGTGTCGAATCTGGGCATCAAACTGTCCTTCCAATTTATGGTTTTCCAGGCACTAAACTCTACTGAGAAATGACTGGTCAATAAGCTGATGTTGAAAAACAAACATAACAACCCTTTACAATATTGTCAAGTCTCATCATCATCATATAGCAAGGTTCTCTTTTCTATTAAAAGATGCAGGTCAGAGTCAGATGAGAAACAAAGCTTGTCTTTTATAAGCATACTTTTACTCCCAGTTATGAAGAAAATACTGGAAATATGACTAATCAAAACCCTGAATGCCCATTAAAAACCACTTGTATTTACTACATACATACTGTCAGCATTAAGATTTTGGGCAACCTCTATCACTGCTACTATATGCCATTTTTACCTTATTTATAAATTACTTCATTCCTCATTTTAGTTGGCTACCAGTGACTTCACCAGCACAAACCTACACCATCACACCTTTGCCTAAACAATAAGCTTTAGTATTTGTGGTTTAAAGAGGAGAAAGTGACAACGGGAGATGAACTGACTTGCAAGAGGCAGAGAGGTGACCTCAGCAGCAGAGAACTGGGTCAAACATAAAGATATTCTGCACTAAATTATGGACACATTCATTGAGTGATAGCTTCAACTTGACCACAGCTCAGTGCAAAATGTTCTTTAGATTGCATGATGGAAGTGAAGTTACATTCATACTGCACCCTACAATTACAATGCTCACACCTCCACAAGGGAATTCCTTCTCTGTGCTACTCTATGCAGGGAGAGAGAAATTAATGTAAAGAAACAAGCTGTAGGCATCAGCCAGACAGAGCAGCAGATGGCTGATACCTGCTGGAAAAAAATCAGACCACGCACACAGCGTTAAAAATATTTGCAGTAAATAAATTCTAAATGTTTTGTATAAATGCCACGCAGAACAACGGAAATAAATTAAACACGCCAGTCTGCCTCACCCAGAAGATCTCTCTTATTCAGTGACATCCTTTAATAAATAAACCACAAAGAGGGAGAAAAAGAGAGCCAGAGATACAGGCACATGCTTGGAAAAAAATAGTTATTCTATTCTAACAAATCTAGGCTGGCCTTCTATTGTTAGCAGTCTAACGTGTAAGAGCAGCACAGCCCAGGCAGTCTGACATTCTTGCTTCTATGACTCAGTGTGTTACTATTAATAGCATTTGAGGCTCAAGTGGGGAGCTGGGCTGAACCCCACGGATGCTGAGGCGCAATCCATTATGTCACATTTCTGACACACCAGAGATGTCGGGCTGTAACTCAACCTGGCCGTGTTCTTTCTCAAGCAGTATTTTGTAAACAGTTAGGGGACAGCCCCCTGAAAGGGGCACATCTGACCTTCATTCATAAATATTTGATTTGATGTGCAGAGCACAGCCTGTGGACGCACCCACGGATACTGTTAACCCCTTCCAGTGTCGTCAGACACCCTCAAAAGGCTTGCAACGATCATCGTTTATTTTTTTGTTCCAGCAGCTGCTGACACAGAAGCTGCCTGTTGGTATCTGGACTTTCTGTTCTCTGAGTCCATTCCTCCATTTTTCACATGTGCTAGAGATTAGCACTGCTGTATCTCATCTCACCCATAGCCTTTCCTCCCATCATTCAGCCAGGAAAGCTGCAACGTTAGACTAGAGCAGCATGCAGTTAAAAATAAATTTAAAAACACAGACTGCAGTAAATTATGCTGGAGATTTAGGAGTCAAATGTAATCTGCTCCTGAGTAAAGGGATACAAAGAGCACACATTAGTATTGCAAACAAAACCTCTTTAGACCAGGATGGTTTTTGGGTTTAATCTCATTGTTTTAAACCCGAAGACTAAAATTTACCCTGTTGTACAACTCAGAATCTACTCAGGTATCCTAAACTAGAGATGAAAGAGGAATAGACAGCAATTCTAGAAACAATCCCGTGGTACTTATTGTTACTTAGAAGTGTATACTTTAAAGGAAAGCAAAATAACTCATTTTCTTGAAATACCTCTTGCACTGTACAAACTACATGGAGTCTCCCTTAAACACGGCATAGGTGGAAGAGTCACAAAGAATACACTACAGCTAAACAACATGCTTATGTTGCTGTTATTCTGTGGTGAAAAATACTCTGTGCATTCAGCAAGAGGCATGAGAGCTGAGATCACAAAGGGAAAGAGTTAAACCAGTTTGTTTTGCTTTTTCTTGTACCTTGATAACGTTGCAAAAGTATGTGTAAGTTTAGCTATGATTTAAGGTTTGTTATTCTCATTTTAAAAGCTGGCTTTCATATTTTTATCTTGCACTCATTCTTCACAGATGAGATCATGGCTCAGAAGTATCAGCACACAGTTTTTATACAATTTCTTCAAAATGGACTGGTATCTCCTATTCATCAACCAGTGAAGGAAAAAGTCAGGTAGAAAACAGAAAGGGGAAGAGGAGAAGTTGTTCTACTAAATAATATCCAGGAAAATACCCTCTGTTTAATATCCTTGCTTCCAGCAAAAAGCCTGGAACAAAGTTTTGACAAGAAAGCTGCCCCAGGCTTCCACAGCTTAACCACTGCACAACCTAGGTCAACTGAGAACCATCACTTCTGTGAGGTTTTGATTATGGCATTTTACAAAATGCTCCCTTCTCCAGGAAGGAAATTCCACTCTCTCCTGAGTGCTCTAATTGTTATCCTGATTTAACTGTGCCTACTTAGATGAAAACCAATAATGTCAACGTGGGATTTCTTGCAAAAGCCCTGTGACCCAGCAGTGGTCCCAGTGCCCTGGTGGGGAAGCATTCTCAAAAACTATATGGTCAAGTGTTTCCTGGCTTCTGTTTCTCCTGAGAATACCCTCCTCCAGCAGTCCTCTGGTGTCTCTCCCTCAGCCACTTGGACAGCTGACACGTTTTCCATCTTTTGGAAGCAGCTGGAGCAGCAGTGCTCCTTAAAGACTGCAGCAAAGAAGACGAGAGACAACTGACTCAGGAAAGCTGATGGTGTCATGGGAGTTTTCCAGATTTACCAGAATCCAGTGAGCAGAATTCAGCCTGTACCTGTAATGTTCCCCATTACAGGTGTGAATAGCTGTGCTTGTTCCTGAAGAAAGACATAAGGTGCTTAGTAAGGCACATGTTGACCTGTTGTCTCTCCAGGTTCTTGCCTACCCCCTGAGCAACCCAAGCCTTCCCAAGCCTGCAGCTGAAGTTTTTCTGTGCCACTCATCCTACAGCCTTTCCATACCCTCCACAGTTTTTGCTCTGTAACAGCTTCATCCTGCAGCTTGTGAAACAGTCAGGCTGCCAAGTCCTGCTCAACCCCACCCTCCCCACCTCACTGCCCTGGGTGGAACCAGCAGAATGTTAAGGAGGCCCCAAAGACTGACCTTCCCACTGCAGACGCTCTGTGTTACCCTATCACCAGTCTGGAGGAGCATACACAGACCCACCAGAGCGGAATATGGTTCTTTCTCAGGACATACTATGGCCCTGCAATCCTAATTCTTAGGATAATCACTTACTGATTACAGTTATCCTTACCAATAAGACTGATCCTTAAGCAAATAATGCTTGATGGCCTGGGTACTACCCACACCTTTTCTTTGTAGCTGTATCATTTCATATTCTTTCAAATCAAACTCCTCAAGAATAAAACATTTGAGAGGTCTGGATTCCTTAAAGCAAAATCTGATATTCTGAGGTTCTTGAGAGCGGGATTTTCTTAGTAGGCTGCTATTCTGTGTACCAGTAATAGTCTGCAAAATCCAGATAAAACAGTAAGACTGATGTCTAATTCGTCGCAAAACAAAATAAGGAAACCAATACACTTGGCTTTGCTCTAAATATCAAGCAGCCTATAAGACACACGCTCACGTAAAAAAGCATCCGAAACCATCAGATAATTTTTAAATACAGATGAGAAAGATGTTTACCTTACACTGTTTTGCAGTAGCCCCAGACATATGGGTAATCTTCTGACTGCAGGTATGTATAAACATTGACCTCTGAACATACATTTATATTATTGATACAACAACTGTCTTCCAAATGGCTTATGTTATAGCTAATCCATAGAAAGGAGATCATGCTTTCTTCACACCCGTGTGAACTTTTACACTGTGCACACACACTTGGCACTGGACTGAGCTGTAGTACAGAAACATGATCTAGTGACAGTGGTTTAAACTTCATACTGTTTTTAAAAACTGCCATATAAAATCATCACTATTCACCTGTATAAATTGAATTTATCTAGCCAAATCATGACCCCAACCAATACTGTTGCTGATAAAAACATGATAACCATCACTGGCAGTAACCACAATTACTGCTGAAAACCACAAATAACTTTCAGGAAGGCAGGAATCCCCAAGAGGAAAGCATATGTGCAAGTGTCATGCTTTACTGTGCATGCCTAAGGTTAAGGAGATTTGATACTGAAAATCCACTTCAGAATTGGATTAACTGTGTAGAATAACCCTCACAGCCTGTCTTGGGAGGTTTTGGCTCAGTGAAATCAGCAGGAATGCAGTAAAGACTCACTACTCTAAAGAACCTCTCCCTGAGAGGTCCATGAAACACCAGATCGAAGCAGCTTCCTGCCAATCAGTTAATTTGCAGAGTAAAGAAACAAGTTCTTTGTTTTGCAGTGTCAAGAGACATGACAGAGTCTCTCACTAAACATTAACCTTTAGCGTGTGTCTCAACAATACAGAGAACAGCAAAGCGAGTCCATCATCCCTGAAGGTGAGGCAATCCACTATGTGAACACTGGATACATAACATCCTTACATTTAAACTGGAAAAAGCAATAGTCACTATGCCAAATGAAAAATTCCTTCTCTCCTGATTCCATATTGAACTATAAATAGGACTCTCAAAAAAGGCACCTAAATCTGTCCCGCAAATGTAGCTCACTCCCAACATGTATTTCCCAGTCCAGTGTCCTACCAAATGAACCACAGAGGACCTCAAAGAAAAGATAAAAAAGATGCTCTCCAAGTAGGTACAGCTTGGCTGCACAGTGTAATATTAATATAGTCCAACAAGCTTTTACAACAAATAAATTTTTTATCACCTCACTCCAGCTTCTGGAACTTTTCTATTTGTGGCTCTGATTTTATCTGCTAGGTAGGGAGGTCACTTTTTTGAATATGAAAATACCTTATTTAAGGCTTTCTTTTAAATTATTTGCTGCCGTTTCAACAGTAGGATCACCACAACAAAATAATATTAAGTGGACATACAACAAATTGATATTCAAAACCAAGTAACTCCACTTTTACACCAACTGGAATTTTTTGAACAATAGCTACAATAGCTATTTTGCTGCTGTTCACAGTCAGCTGATGCCAGTCTGCAGGGCTTATTGCTGGTGCTCCAAGGGAAGGAGTCACATGTTTTAAAAGAGAGTTCCACTACTTCAGAAATAAACAACACGGAATCATCCAAGTACTGACATATACTAATAAGATAATTTGGTTTGTGCTTTTTGCATTTTACAGCTTAATGGTTCTATGTTTTACATTGAAAACTCCACAGACAGCTGTGCTGCCTAATTCACATGGTAACAAATCAGTGATGAACAACCCCTGGCACCACACGGTTCTGCATCCCACCATAAAGACCCACTCTTTAAAGGGAAATAACTGAAAAATCAAAAGCAGGATAATGCAAAACCTGTAATCACAATCACCCATTCTAATTCTAACATCGTCTTCTTTCCCTCTCAGCTGCACCTGGTCTGCATGACCTGGGTGAAGAACATTCCAGCTTCCCTTTCTTCCCTCCTCCTCCCAATAACTCTTTGCCCACAGAGATCTACCACCCATCCATCATTCTCCCAAACTAAGCGCCCCTTTTAAGGTCCCTGCAATACAAAAGTCTACTTAGTGATACCCCCACCTCTCAGGCATAAAGAAGGAGAAGGAGCCAACAGCAATTAGTATTCATCTTCTCCTCAACCAGTATATAGTGGACATATGGGAGTGGATGAAGCAAGAGAAGCCAGACACCAAGCCTCTCACTCCTGTTCTACTCCTTCCATGCCCCAAAATCAAAGCTGCAGTGAGTGATGACAGCCCTTTCTTAAGCCCATCTCTCTGCCCTGAAGTTTTCCCAGTATTTCACCTTCTGGATCCAGGAACAGCTTTTAGAGCAGATGAAATAGCAATTTCTACTTCTCCTTTTCCCATCCCGGCGCCACCAGTATTTTCTCCGCTGTCAGAAAGACCAGAACTTCTTGAGCTCGAGACCAGCCTCCGGTTCAGATTTACCTGTGTCTGTCCTGCCTGCAGAGGCTGTGTTGGCTCTGGACACCCCCAGACCGCGGGAAGAGGGACCCCCCGCTCTCCTGCCCCTTCCAGCACTGGAGGGGAGCCACACCTGCTGTTCTGCTGCAACCCTGCCCAGGAAGGGGGTGGCCTTGCTCTCCGGGCTGTTTGATTAAAACACCAAGGTTACGCAACTGCAAATGACGGACGCGGGGAGGAAGTTTCCATCAGATACAGAACAAAAGCAGGACTCCCTGTAAACACCAGCGGGAGCGTGCAGCCACAATGTGCTCTTTCCAGCCAGAGCTGCCTGCACTCGTTGGCATCGCGGAGTTTCAGAGCAAGGGAGATCTTTGCCTCAATTCCTCTTAACAATCTTCACCCTGCTGCTATTGCCTATGCACACAGCACAGAGGAAACCGCAACATTTTCGCTATTTCTTTCACCTTACAGCTGATTGAGCTCATCTTTCTTGCTAGCACCTAGAAACTGCAATTCTGTTCTTGTTTAGGGGATTACAGATAACAAAAAATTTGGGAGAGGGAGCAGCAGAGCCCTACAGAGGTGAATTCCATTGCTCTGAACGATGCTCCCTTAATGCAGATTAATGCTAAACCACTGATTTACTACTAAGCCAATTAGATTAGATTGATCCAAGCACTGACAACAACTTGCTAGAAATCTGAAACAGGAAGCCAAGGGTTAAGAAGCTATTAATTGCTCTAACATTTTAAGTAAAAATGTGGCAGTGATTAAATTGCAGTAGAGATATTGAAAATGGGCAGATGATGAAGAACTGATCTTAATTGATTACTTTTTTTTTCTACATTTCATTAAAATCAAAAAACCCAAGCTAACTGTACATATTTAGAGAACCAAAGATTATTAGGACCTAACAGAGATGGAGTTTCAGCTCTACATCCTACTCAACACAAAACGGCTACTCAGGAATTTTCACAAGGATACCTTGTGCTTCTCGGGACAATGCAGAACACATCTCCATTTGAGAATCCCTTACTCATCTGAAGATTGACTAAATCCCTCACTTATCACTAAGTGAGCAAACCTAATTCCATTAATCTTTTCTCATAAGTCTTTTTTCGCTAATACCATTCCCTCGGCGTTCTCCTAATTTCCCTCCAATTTATCAGTACCTTTTTCAAAATGCACTGTTCAAACCCAGAGACAGCGTCCAGCAGAGTCCTCTTCAGTGTCAGGAACTGAGAAAAATTATCTGGCTGCTGTATATAGCACAGCCCAGAATATATATGTAAGATGGCAGAAAAAGAATGGTAGCAGTATTATACAGTCAATCTATATTTACACTGTGCTAAGCATCATTATCCTCCACTTACTTTTCTGGATCAGTGTGTGTTAGTTTCCATTTCTTATCTGTGCTAGTCCACACTTAACACTTTTAGTCTCTGAAATTCAACTGGGTAATTTCAAACCATTCAGCTGACTTATCAGGACTATTTTGAATTCAGACATTGTTCTGCAGAAGGAGGAAATAATGTTCCCAAATCTGGATTGCCACAAATTTTAAGAGCATGCTCGCTGTTCAATCATACAAGTCAGCATTATTTAAAAAAATAAATTATAGGGACTGAGGCCAGGAGACATTGCTCATTTGAAGGAATCAATTTGAAAAGCTATCAAAAAGAAGAACCACCTTATCTGCAGTACAGGAGCAGTCTGTTCAGCCACCTCTCTGCATCTGAAAAGTACCACCTACTACCATGTCAGCAGAACCTGGATTTTCCTCTCCCATGTTAGGACTTGCCACATTTCAGATTGCTTAGCTTTGGACACCTGACAAGTTCACACAGCACCCCAAAAATCCTAAGTCTGTAGGTCACACCAAGTATCCATTCTGTGGGGAGCTACTATGAACACCATTAGCAGGTAAAACCAAAGATTAAAATAGGAATTGTTTTTTTTTTCATTTGTCACTTCCTTCTCTCTGTCCAAGTAACAACATGGACTGGTGTTAAAGAAACTGCATCCTTCATGGTGATCCTGGGCACTCCTTGGTGCTAAGAATGGAAAATGGCAATGGGCTACACAGAGAGTTCATTTCCCTGACTGGGGGCTCCAGCTCTCTTGCCACAGCCCAGCAAGAAAACCCTACTAATGCAAGAAAACTGATGTGTGGGAGCTTAGATGTAAAATACTATGTGAAGATTCCAATGTTTTATCCTTCACTAGTATTTTATAACTGGACATTTTATATCAAAGCTGTAAAGCCCATTCCTCTCAAGAACACTCTGCCTGTGTCTTCCCTCTGTATCTACCTTGTTGATTTCTTAGACCTCTCCTCTCTGCAAACATACACACAGAAAAATCAGACTTTCTTTCTCATAAATCAGACTACCATCAAAAAATCAGACTATTTTTTTTCACAGAATAAAAAAGAATAGACTATCTCAACTGGATTATCGACAATGATTATCTGCTCCAACTGCCTGACCAACTCAGGGCTGACCAAGTTAAAGCCTATTAAGGGCATTGTCCACATGTTTCAAACACTGAAAGGCTTCAGGCATTGACCACCTCTTTAGGAAGCCCATTTCAGTGTTTGGCCACTCTCTCAGCGAAGAAATTCTTCCTGGTGCAGCTCTGAACCATTTCCGTGCATTCTGTCACTAGACACCAGGAGGAGAGACCAGCACCCCCCTCTCTGCATCCCCTCCTTGGGAAGCTGTAAAGAGCAATACAATCATAGAATGATTTAGGTTGGAATGATCTTTAAGATTGAGTCCAACTCTTAACCCAGTGCTGCCAAGTCCACCACTAAACTATGTCCTTAAGTGCTTCATCTACACATCTTTCAAATACCTCCAGGATTGGCAGCCTATTCCAACGTCTTATAGGTGAAAAAATTTTCCTAATATCCAATCTAAACCTCCCTTAGTGCAACTTAAGGCCATTTCCTCTTTTCCCATGGCTTTTACTTGGGAGAGGACACCAACCCCCACCTCACTACAACCTCTGTACAGGTAGCTGATAAAGTTCTACCTGAGCCTCCCTTTCTCCAGGCTAAGCACCTCCAAGGCTCCCTCAGCCACTTCATATCAGACTTGTGCTCCAGACCTTTCCCCAGCTGGGTTGAATTCCTCAGAATGAGGTATGTGGTTATTGTGACCCAAGTGCAGGACTCAGCACTTCATCTTACTGATCCCCATACAATTGATGCAGCCAGTCCAGATCTCTTTGTAGACCCTTCCTGCCCTCGAGCAGATCTACATTCCTGCCCTACTTGGTGTTGTCAGTAAACTGACTGAGAGTGCACTCAACCCCCTCCTCCTGATCATCAGTAATTACATTAAACAGGACTGGCCCCCGTACTGAGCCCTGGGGAACACCACTCATCACTGGCCTCCAATTGGACTTAAATTCATTCTGCACCACTCCTTGGTCCCAGCTATCCAGCCAGATGTTTTACCCAGTGAAGAGTAATTAGGACTTTAGTACTTCACAGATTTCCTTCCACCAGTCCAGCTTGCTTCCTATCTCCCCAATTTCCCTCTCTCCAGATTCCCCACATGCCTTTCTCATCCTCTTAGTTCCTTTTGTCTTCCCTTACATGATCCAACAGAAGCGGCCATTCTCACAAGTGATGCTTTAAATAAAGACCATTACATAAAGAGTTACTAAACTCCTACAGGAGGTCAGTTAGGTAATATGGTGTATATCTCCTTTCCCTCAGGTGCACATCACTGTGGTAGCCAAAGAGTGATCACTTTGGAGCGTTGCATAAGGTGTCATTGGTACAAGGGACAGGTGACAGTATCTGGTACAAGAAGCAACATCACGCAGTTCCAAGCCAATTTTCTCTTTAGAATTCCACTGCTCCTTTGCAACCAGTTTTCAGCTTTTACTAGTCCTGACATTTTTCCACAGGGTCTTGCCTTCAGAAAATCAAAGCCAAGTGCTGAACCAGGCCTTCCAGGCTAAGACAGATTTCGTTGCAGCAAACCACATGACTGGCAACCTCTCTAATGAGAAGCATCCTTACCCCCTCCCCTATACACAGGAGGGAAGGTGGGTCATCATTCTTTGGCCAAATGAAATCAAGAGAAATGTAGAGTAAGGGTCCTTTCAGTTACTTGAAGCTCCTTTTGAACTCCTTTTTTTTTTAAGTTTTCTTCAATTTTTAGAGTATTTTTAACAGTCAGTATGATTTAACCTCATGAGACAAGTTTAACCTCCAACATTACTGTTATGAAGGGGATGAATTTCAGGATACAAGTCCTAAGTAAAAGCAAGTCATGGGTTAAAGGGGATGAGATTCCAAAGGCTCACCTCCTGAACACTAAATAGCTCTGCACCTGTTGATAATTCCTGACCTTCCCAAAACCCAACATATCGGCCCTTCCTCATGGTTATGATCCACATATAATCAGGAAGGAAAATAATAATTAGTGAGTCTCCAAATGCCTTGAACAGTGTAGTTTCTAATCTCTGTTTGCAGAGCCAAATAGAGACAGCAAACTGTCTTCCAGCAGGGTTTATAAGCTGCTAAATCTTGTAGTACTTGAGGGACTGTAATCCCCAAGCAGCACAAGCTGGCCTAGGAGACAGTCTTATGTGGTTTGCATCTTAAAGTCACATACAGCATTTACAACCAGGCTGTCTTCAAAAAGCATTCCACTGGTTTTGTTCTAAGTAGGCGAGATTCTGATTCCAATTGCTTCACAGATTGGAGAGAGCTGGGACACCACACACCTTGCAAGCTTTCAGCTAGCATTACACACAGCGCTGGACAGCAGGACCACCATATCCATCCTACTGAATAGCAGCACCCCATGCTGTAGGATGAAAGGAAAAAACCCCACAGTGGTTATTTGCATTATTTATTTCAGCCCAATGCTAAACAGGACCTGTCCCCCTATCTTTTTAATTGCTTACAAATGAGTGAAGAACCACAAAATTGCAGATTTCTAGATTGTTTAACCCCATATAAACTAGAAGAAAATCGCACACGTGCAAAATGTTCGCTCCCACCTTGCTACAACAGCAAAGAATTTCTCTGGAGCCCTTCCTGGATTGATCATACACTGATCACTGTTCATTCAAATAATTTTCAGCTCTAAATTGTGGTTTATAAAAATGCCTAATGTGTCTGTAGAAGTTTTCTCCAGAATACCAATGTGAAACACTGTGGGGGCTGGCAAGGGAGAATGGTAGTTGCTTTTTCTAGTTCACAGCTATATTATATATTTGCCTCATGTTTTAGCAACACTTAAATTAAAATTTTCATTTAAAAAGAAACTGATTACTCAGAAGCAGAAACTATCTGAAACAGCATGTGGGTTTTGGCCAGTTCTACTCTTACAGCATGAAGTTCATGGGATGCAGAGCTGACTAACAGAAAGCTTTTGCACATAAGAAAAAGTGACATATACCAAAGTAAATCATGCCTACCAAATACAACCAGTATTAACATTTTGAGGGGCTGCACAGAGTGACAAGTATGTGGCAGCTTTCTTGATCTAGCAAGTAAAGGCAAAATTCCAGCACATAAACTGTTTGGGTTATCAAAACTGAGGTCCATAAAGCAAGTCTTAGAAGAAAATAAATCTTTGAAATTTATCTGAAAGCTTCAGATTAACATTTATAGACAATTTTACATACTGGAGGTTTTTTAAAAAATTTGTAACAGACTGTAACAAATTGGTTAAGCTGATGAATTCCAGATATAAGTTCTCCCACCACTGATAGCTCTATTAAGTAATAAACCAGTGTTCAGTGTTAATTAAAACCAAATTTTAGCAACTACTGTGAGGAACAAAGAGCACTGTTAGGACTCTGTACATATACCCACGTTATGATACACACTGAACACAGTTCTATTCCCCAATTTTTCAAGGGTTATAATAGAATTAGCAAAATACATATAAAAGGATAATCAAAGGCATGGACTGACTTCTGCACAAATTGCATCTAAGTAAATTATGATTTCTTATGCTGAAAAAGGAGGTACTTGCATAAAAGGTAGAACAGAAGTCTAATAAATTTACAAGTGACAAGAAGGTGAACACAGGAAGACTTTTAATCACTTCCAATTCAAGAATGAGGCAGCTTCAAATGATAGTCCTTGGCAATAAGTTTAAAACAAACAAAAGGGAATAGAGGTTCTCAGACCACCTAGGAAAGCTCAGAACACACCACTGCAGCATGCTATGCTCTCAAAAGGTTCTTTTCTAGCTTAAATACTTCTGAAGTTTAAGGTCCCCTTTGTCCCAGGATAGGTCACACAGAAAGAGCTGCATCTATGTCCATCAACTACTTTTGACTATCCAGATTCTAATTTGGCTTTTTTTCTTCTTTCCCCCCTCTCTGTCAGTGATAAATATTTCTCCAAACCCAAACACACTTACTGTCATAAAGTATCTTGCTGCTATGCTACAAATAAGGTAACTGTAACAAGCAATTTAGTCTATTCACCAATCAAAAACCAAGATCCAGTGCCAGTCTTCACTTACCCAGGTCCTCAGGAGTGTCAAATAACTGCTCGCACAAGTAGTAGTCATCTGGATTCAAGTAGGGCAGTTGCTTCAGCAAGCTCTGCTTCGGAATGAGATACAAGACCTCTGCAATATTCCCATCCTCAATTACTGACATCTTTCTGACTGAATTTCGATATTTCACTTTTTCCAGCACCAGTTCATCACCTGATCCACACAGCTTCCCAAAGCTGTTTAAGATGGGGAAAGAAGGCATTTCTATTTGGAAGAAAGTAGGGAAAGCAACCTGTAGTGCTTGCAGTCAGTCCACTACCCACGGCACACTGCCCTTTCCAATCCTTCTCTTTTTCTCTTAGCCAGCAAAGGAGATTAAGGAAGATATATTTTTAGTGATTATCTTCAAGAGATCACAACAGTATGCTTGATCAGGTGGTTGCCATCCTAAACTATTGTAATCAGTTGAATCTCATCCCCGGGAATGCAAAAAATCAGAGACAAAACCATAAAGAGTATCTGAAAATCAGATTAATATTCAGGACAAGAGAAAGAACGTAACTGAGTTACATAAGAGGATTAGTTTAAAATCAAAAAACCTTGCTGTGTCAAAAATCTTATTATGGAAGAATCATCATCATCATCATAAGCTACAAAGGCACATCTGTGCATTTAATCTGCCGTGGCCCTGCTCCACGCCAGGTCTGTCTGTGTGCTACAGTGAAAAGGTTGTAGCAAAGGTAGAGCATGTCAGTCCTCCTTTTTGAGGAATGCACCAGCACTGGCTAGCACTGCTTCATGAGCAGATTTCTTTGGAGAAATCCTTTCTGCAGCTTTCACTGCCTACTGCAAACAAAAGCACTTATGCTCTCCCCTATCTACTAAGGATTGGTTCAATTCTGCTCTTCCTCTCCACCTTCCTGCAGAGCTGAGAGCAGAAGCTTTGCAGATACCGTGCCAACCCTTCCTGCTTCACTTACAAGAAGTATTTACATTAATCCAATTCCAGTGACTTGCTAATCTAATCATCTAATGAATATTTCTCCCTGGGGAAAGGCAGAGTTAATCATCAACAGGGCACTGGAAAGTCACAGGAAATTCCAAAGCAAAAGATATTAAAAAAAAAACAACCAAACCAACAACATTCATCACCTGTAAGAGAAAATTACAGGTGGACGCCAGACATGGATCTGCTCAGAAACAATTTCAGATTTTTTACTGAGTGAAATTCCCTGAGACAAATGCACAGGCTTTCAGGGAGTTGAAAGCCTGGGCCACTTAACACACAGAAGTTAACTGTAGCTGCAAAATGACCTGGTGTAATCGCCACACTGCTTCCAGTAGGGCTTTTACTAAATTAGCAGGTGAAAAAAACTACCAATAGGCTTCCTGAGCACAGTGAGAAACTGTCACTTAATTCTTCCCTCAAAACTCAGAGCTCAAGTACTAACTCCAAATGGGGACAGGCTTTGAAGAGAAGACTGCTTTATTTACTGTTTTAAAGAGAAAATATCATCTCATAAATCCAGACCTTGATCATCTATTATTACACAGCTCCTGTGAGTTGAATCACTTTTTATTTCTCAAGCAGTATGACTATTATCTTGAAAACAAGCCTGAAATCACAGTTCCCTTAAACAGCCATGTTCCTGAGTTTTCTAATCAATCACAGATACAGTAGGGCAAAGCCAGAATAAATCTGCACACTGTAATAATTTTAATGGGGTGATGCTAGTGTACGTTTGAGGAAGAGCTGGTTCAGTAAGGAACTAAGAGGATGAGAAAGGCATACGGGGAATCTGGAGAGGAGGAAAATAGGGGAGATAGGAAGCAAGCTGGACTGTTGGAAGAAAATCTGTCAATAGCAATTCCAGTTCTGCCTTAGAGTATCTTGTATCACACCAGACATCTCAGCAAATGCTGTGTTTTAATCATTTCTCCTAGGAAATGAAGCTTTGCAGCAATTTTTCAATCTCTCCTAGATTTCTCAGCCTACTGACCTGTACACTGCAGCCCCTCAAGGGAAAAGACAGCTCCGAAAATCCAAAAGCTTCTACTTCTACTTCAGCTGGAGGTGGATCACCAGTGCTTAACGCACATAGATGACTCATAGGAGATGGCTGGGTGCACGTTGGCACATGTATCTCTCAGTGTAAGAGCGTCATTTGTTGCTGGATAATCGGTGAAGGATGTTGACATCTGACAACAGCAGTGCCAGCTCTCCTCACCGACACGTCATGGTGGACTTTGCCCTTTGAGATAGGTGAGGCAAAAGCACACATTGCCCAGACATGAACTCTGCTGCAGAAGTTAATCCTCATGAAAGCAGAAAGGTGAGCTCTGCAGAAACTGTTCAAACTATGGCAACGTTTGCTCGGCTGCCTAAATGCCGGAAGAAAAGCTCGTCCTTCACTGGAGTTTGAACAAACTGGTTTAAGACTGACTCCCCAGTTTTTGCTGTATCCACGCTGATTCCAACCTTCAGCTCCACTCACCAAGGCAGTCACTACACCAGCTATTGCAGTAAGAACTAAACCAGTATGACCTGTATATCCGCTCTAGAAACAGTCAGCCTGTGACCACTGGAGAAGAGTTTGATGTTGTGCCAGTGGTGCACAATCCAGCGTCCTTCCACCACCAAGACACATGGGATTGGTGGGGAACCACAGACCAGAATGTAGTGACCCTAACATGTCACTGTGGAAGTATCCTGCTTAATTAAAAATAAGGTTCTCCTTCCTCTGAGAGAGACTTCTCTTATCCTGCCCCTTTCCAGCTCTGGCTGTTGCTGTCACTGTCTGAGAACCACCCTTCCAAAGGCCACATACCACCTGCTCCTTATAACACAAAGCAATATAATTTTTGGTATTTTTTTTTGTTTAAGTAGAGTGTTTGTGTTCAAGAGCCTTCATCCTGTCAGTATGCAATATAAGGGGACAAACAGTAGAAATGAGCAAAATAAGGGCAGGAAGCATCGCTGTGGCTTCCCAAATCAGATGAAGGACTGTTTGAAAAAGTAGGCTCTGAGGGACAGATCCCTGTGTCCAAGGCACAGGACAAGGCCTGCAAAACACTGTTAGCAAGCTCTGGGATTCAGCCTTAGTCTGAATCAAAAAGTCAGTGATCTCCTACCACTTAAATAAAGCACTCAATTAAGTGGAAAAAAATGATTTCTAATATTCTTGCCGAAGAGAAAAGGAAGAGGCAGGAAACACAAGAGCACAACCCTGTCCTAACGTTTCTTGAGGGCCAGCCTCAGGAATCCAGGGCACTCAACTCAGAACTAGTGTTGAGGAAATGTTCTCAGTATCTGCCAAGCAGCAAATCATGTTTAAATCACTGCCAATTCAAAGCTGTGTCTAATCCAAGCAGTCGGTGCTGGGATCTCGAGCCTTCACAGAGCACAGTGTGAGGTATGGGCACTTTCCAGACTGGCAGTTTTCACAGGGGGCTGGCTGGATATGAGACAGGATTAAGCAGAATAGCTACTTTAAATATTTTATCTCATGACCAACTTTATAAATATTTTATTTATAAATATTTCCAGCTGTCTCAAGACCATTTCCTATTCAATCCCCTCTGAATTCACCAAACCAATTGGCTGCCTGGATGATATAAATACATGCATGTTTCATATGCAAGCAGGAATAGAAGCTTCTGTACTAATTCTACTAGAACAGAAGTTACAAAAAAATACGACTGCAATCCCCCAAAAAATTGCAAAACAGAACAGCAAGCAGTGAATAAGAGTGAAAATCAGACAAGGGCTAAACAAATCGTAGAAGAAATATCTCTCCATGCTCCAGAGCAACACTGAGGATTAGACTTGCCCTTCAGCTAAGTAAAAGGCAGAAATGTGTAGTGCACTAATGCTGTCTTTAATTGCTTCTGCCATCGGAGTTAAACTCCTTGCAAATGCATTTGAATGAGACTTTATTCTTATATTGAAAGCAACAAAAGCCCCCAACCAAAAACTCAAGAAACTGAAGTCAGACACGCTAGCTCTGCAAAACCTATCTGCAGAAAATAATCAAAATAAAAACACAGGAAGCAAGGTAAAACAAAATGAAATTTTCCTTTTCCCTCAAATTTATTGCACAGATAGGTAGCCCCAAATAGTGTTTCTTGCATCTATCCAAGGCCATAGGATTACCACGATTATCTTACTCTCCCATGTAAGAATTCTCAAAGATATAAGGAGTAAGGAGGGGAAAAAAAGGGTTTTCATATAAATGAAAAATAAGGAAGCACTATATCTATTTATACAATGAAATATAATTATCCAGGCAATAAAATAACTAAAACAGCAAGCGACAGCAAAAAAATTCCAATATTCAAGTTCACACACACACACAAAAGAAACAAAACTTTGTTACTTGTGGTAAAATTACTCCACACATGAAGGTTTTTCACTTTCTACACACACAATTTACTTACTCAAGACTTCAGGATGACGTACAAACCCTCAGCTATTTACTGTAACCTTGAGGAAACACTTCATCCCCATAATGAAGGCCAAAAAAATCCACATGCACATCTTAATTTCTTTACCTAAATGTCCAAAACAGGCAGTCATCTTCTGGGCATACTGACACAAGCCCTTCACACCGTAGGGTTCCTCACCAAGGACCTGCTCACTCATGGTTTCAGAAGGAGCTGCCTTTCTCTGCAAAGTCAACCAACTACTGCTCGCTTGAGACTGATAAGACAACAGAGCTTCCTCTTCCAATTTATCTCCATTAATAATTCAGGTCCTAGATAAAATTTGCTGAGCTTTAAAAAACGGTAGTGCAAAGCTCTTTTGTGGCTTTTGAAGTAATCATATTTTAGTCCTTAAAAAGTATCTCAGCTATCATATTCCGATAATTTACAGAAAGTATTTTCAATTTGAAACAAAATCCATTCCCTTGCCGCGCGAGGGGAAATATTGTTAGGATTATGCTCAGATCAGTGAGACATTAAAATATTCAGCCAGCTCAAATCCAGAAACAGACTGACCAGCACTACTAAAATGTGTCAGTACATACTGTTTAGTGTTTTCAGCAATGGCTTGGACAGTGGGATCAAGTGCACACAATGAGTGAGGTGAAATACTGGCACAGGTTGCCCAGAAAGGTTGTGGATGCTCCATCCCCAGAAACATTCAAGGCCCGGTTGGGTGGGGCTCTGAGCAACCTGATCTAGTGGAAGATGTCCCTGCTCATTGCAAGAGGGTTTGAATAGATGGCTTTCAAAATTTCATTTAAAACGAAACCACTCCATGATTCCATGATGATCCTGCAATCCCACATGTCCACTGCTATAAGAGCACCACTAGTTCAGAAAACCCCAAAACAGCCCAGGTACAAGCACCATGATGTTTTCTGGTACTTTCCAGCAGTGTATTTCAGGAGAACTAAGGCACCACAGCCAGGAGTAACAGCCCACTCACTGGAGCATGAGGCCCATCTAATCTTGTTGTCATCCTGGTTGAGAAGAAAATACACAAGAACTGACTCAGCAGTCCTGCTGCCAGCGAGCTGCAGTGGCCACACATACCTGTCTCTGTTCTCCTCACCTAAAAAATCCAGTGCAAATCACACCACCAATGAGATCTACTTAGCTAAACACCTGCAGAACAGTTTTGGCTTGACTCAGGTGATGATTACCAGTGAGGAATAGGTGTTCCTTACAAGCAAATATGCTCCTTGTTCGCTAGACTTGGTTTTTGTCCATTCACTTTACACTCGCTGCTTCCTGACTAAGACCATATCCACTCCTGAAAAAATACTTCATAGAGATCATTTATTGACTGCTGAAAGCCATATTAAGCACTGTTACTACTAAGCAGACACTTTAAAGAGAGATCTGTGCAAGTACATCTAGATGCAAGTTTTATGTAGAACAGATTGAAAAGCCTAGTTATTAGTATTTAATACTACTTCAACAATTTATTGCCTATAAAAGCATAGGAGGTAGGAATTCTACAGTCTGCAGGTCTCTACCAAGTTAGTTTGCTGGTTTAAACCCACGTAAGGTTCTACAAAGTAAGCCATACTACTGCTTATGGCAGGAGAAACAGAAAGACCAACCACAAGGCAGCTCTGTGCTGAAAAAAAAGAAACAGAGTGGCTTACTGAGGAGAGCTAACTCAGGTTAAAGTGATATCAAAGGTAGAACGGTTTGTGTTATAACTCAGCTGAGCAACACAATTAAGCAGGAGTCTCCCATACAGGCTCGTCATCAAGCTGCCACAGCAGATTTTTTTCTTCATTGCTATTATAACTGATGTTTGAGTAATCATTAGCCAAATTCCATCCAAAACACCTCTTTCTGCAGCACACGCATGCCAAGCGCAGCAGTGAAGAACTGTTACAAAGTCTGTCAAGTCGATGAAGTCCCTGAAAGTCTTAAGTGAAAGGGCAAGTTCAAGTCTGAATAGGGTGAAGCTACATTTGTATCATTGTACAAAATCAAACTTCAACTCTTTGAAAAAAACATCTGGGGATCTCCTGAGGTGGCCCACTGCAAAGTGAACCCCAGGTTTACACATCAACAGCAAGATTTGCATGCACAAACTACTTTGTTTAACTAATTCAGAAATAAGAAAAAAAATGTTATTTTATGTATTGGTTTCTTGGTATTCATTCCAAAACATACATGAAACATCGCTTTGCCCTTTATTCTCCTGTTACAATTTGTAACCAAGAAAAAATGCAAGAGAAAACACAACTCTATTTCTCAGACTTAACTAAGACCATGCAGTGACAATTTCCTTTCCCAACTGATGACATTTGCAAAATCTCTCAGCTGAATTAAAGCATTGTGCTCAGCTTCCTGTTATCAACCATGTATGATAACTTCCATGGCACATGAGCCTTTGATAACAAAAGCCCAGCTTTGCAGTGCATTGTAACACTGGACAGGCAGCATAGCAAGCTCTTGGGAATGCTTTTCCCTTTGCAGTACGCTCAGAAACTGCATCTGACTCACTTCCCTGAATCCCAACAACCACCAAGTTTATCCTCCGGTGAAACAGTGAGCAGAAAGATTAAACAAACAAAGATATGTAAACAATATGCTTGAGATTACATCTAATCATCTTTTTTCTTGGATGAAAGAGAGAGCAATATCAGCCATTTACCTTCACGTGAAATTATGAGCTGGGTTGAAATAGTACACAGAAAAATAGTACAAAGAAAATCAATCACCAAATGAAATATTCAAATTATGTCAGGGGGGGGAAAAAAAACAAAACAATAATGCCAGTTAGCAAAGTACTGTCTACTACCTCTCCAAGCCTTAACATGGGATTTGAGAAACATGCTGTCTCTGCTCTCCCACAGACTTGCTGTTCATCCCTGAGCCATTCCCTTAATCTCTTTCATTGTGTTTCCCCCTATCAGTTTCCCTCCCTCACAAGGGATTTGTAACAATAGGTACATTAAAGACTGAAGTTTTCAGATTCTGTGATAATGGAAACTATAGAAGTACCACAGATAATAACAGTAGGAACTCGCTGGTCAGCATTAAAAAAGAGGTCATGTAAAGCATAGCTGAGTGCTCCTCCTTGATCTCTATTACCTTACAACTTCATTACCATATTTCTCAACGATTTTCCAATAGATTGCAGCCCTTATTTAACACTAAAAGTGCTCACTTTCCATGGAAAATCAGGTTATCGAATACAGCAGAGTTAATTCTGTACATATTCTCTGATCTGAAAATTCCATTTTTAGTTATTCTTCCCCAAACAAGCAAAATCACTTCTGCTGTGGCTGCTGTGACTTAGAAGAGTTTTCAGGTTATGACAAAAGGCATAATTCAACCAAAAGCTATTTACCTTACTTTATCAATTCCAATGTTTATTTCAGAGTAGTCATGGAAAAAAAAAAAAATCTCTGTTCACATCTATTTTCAGACATAAAATAAGAGTGTGTGCATTAATGGATCTGTCTATTGCATTATTACAAGATGAGGTGGCTCAGCATTTTATTTCCTGGCAGCACAAGGCTAATCTATTGATCTACAATGTCAAGAACACTGCACTGTGTATTCTTACAGCAAAACCAATCCTTTTTACTTATACATGGGAAAAAAACCAACTGCAGTTGCTGACAACTGAAGCAATTTTGTAGGCAGGATATAGTGAAAGCTATATGAAATATAAATAGAAAAACTGCTGCACCCCCAAGATTGTGTGATTGAACAACTGACTCCACAACACAGTTCAAGTGCTTGCCTATCCTAAAGCTTATAAATAATCCCACGACTTCCGTGGGGCTGAGCTCTATGCTTGAAGTCAAAGAGATGCCTAAGCCACTCTGGGGAGCAATTAGCCAAAAGGATCCTGGCAGAAGCTGGCAGTCCTTCAGATCTTCAGTAGGAAGCTTTTTTTCTATTCCTCAGCAATGCTTAGGTGTCTTTTATTTAAACGGAGCAAAGACTTTCAAGATAAATGTAATTCCTTTAATCATATTTTTTTTCTTTACTTTTCCTATCTTGAACTTCGACATTTTTCCTTCCAGCTAAAAGGAGAAACTCCTTGTAAAATTCTCTTCACAACGTAGACTTCATAGGAACTGAGACAGAAATAATTTGGGAAGCAAAGAGATCAAAGCTGAAAGCTCAGTGTTCTTTCAATCCTCATATTTATTTCCTGTACCCTTGTAAAGAGTGATGTGTTACAAGCATGGCATCAAAGAAAGCACCACTCCACTTGTCATGTATTGAAATAAACTGGATATTATTATACTCCCTTCTGACAGGTCACATAATTACAAAAATATGCACAGTAACTTTACTGAAATGCTGAACAAAGAATTATACAAGAAGAAAGTCTTCTTCACATCACTGCAGGGCTACCTGAACATCTTAGTGTAACATCACCCCTTCTCTCCTAACAGTAGATTTTCTGCTGTAGATGTAGCCCCAGCACATATGATCATAAGAACTATTTCTCCTGCTGCGTCCAACTCATGATGTCCCCCACAACACAACCATTCTTGGAGCATGGCACAACTCTAAAGGGATCACTTCTGCAGTCACACTGCCCTCTCCAAGCTTCAGCGAAGCTTTAAAACAGATTCTTTCTTTGCACTGTAAGGACTAATTTAAGCCCCTACCCGAAGTTAGTACAAACTTTTTGTTAATGTCCATCACAACTAAGAATAGGAGGTTACCTTTCTATATAGTGGAAAGCATGGCACTACTACAGGATGCCAAAAATGACATCAGATCACTTCATTCACTGCCAGCATTCCTAATAAAAGCAGCTTTAAATATGCTGTGTTGGCTAACCTTTGTCTTCTAATTAAATAAATCCTACAGCACTGCTGAACCCTTCCTCTTGTGGTCAGCACTATCTGCTGGTTAAATCAGCTGCACACACACACACACACAAGTGCTCAAAAGAGCTGTGTTAAAAACTGAGAAACTGTCCGTTAAGCAAAATCATGAGCAGCTCACTTCTCACACAGGGATCACACTCTGCACAGGCAAAAATGAGGTACAGTCACATCTGAAAATACATTGGTGGGGCAGAAGAAACACTTGGAATTTGTTTCAATCTATGAATGGCAGGAAATGACATATAACGTACCATGTACCAACTAGTATTTGATAAAGAGAGGTTTTGGTCCCCCGGGATATTCTGTGGTCATACAAACAGTTTGCTTGGTTTTGTATTGATAGTTTACTGGAATCCACTCAAATAAGTGCTGTGATTTGGAACTATCAGGAAAAGCAACGGCCAGAGAAACACAGCCAACTTCCAAATCTGACAGGACATTGAAGAGGAGACACATGTTCTCGATCTGACAACAGGTACAGCTGGGTTTGTTCTTCACCAGTGCCACTCAACACAGGACAAGCCTTATCTTACGATATTTCCCTGACATGTACCATGTTGTGAAGCTGTGCCTATCAAAACCCATCAGAGTTATTCAAACACAGCACTAAATCTTGATCCTGCAGAGGAAGTGGGGGGCAATCACGATCAAGCCCTCTACAATTTTGGAAGAGAAGGTAGGAGATAAGGTCTTACAACAGTGGGAAAAATCATTCCAGTGGTATCACAAACTATGGGAATGGTGAATGAAATGGAGTAGCTACAAAGAATCTAAGAGCACTGTGATGACTATGGGACTGACACTTACCCTACTGCATTTGCAGCAATGATTTACAGAAGCATTTCTTCAGCAAGAATTTCTTGCTTTCATCCTGCCATTACTTGACCAAACACCATCTACTGAGGTTAATTTTTTTTTAAAGGTTATGTGTGTCGTGGGCTACTAAGAAAAGTAGTTTTTCCAGCTGGTGAACTTTAAACACAAGTGTGGGATTTTAATTAATTTTGAATTAACTGTAACTAGAACATAGTTTAAAGTCAAGATGGCCCTGGCCATCTTTGAGGAAGGATCTTCTGCTGCATTCTTAGTCATCATCATGGAGTCTCTGTACTTCCTGTTACTCAAAATATATTAAATGTTGCATCTAGACAGTTGCTTCACAATGAGAGGCCTGATTCTTCAGTTTATGTAGAATGCAAACAACTATTAATAGTACATACTAGGAGGTTAGTTTGTTTGGGGTTTTCAAGTGTAAACACTCCCTCAGTCTGGAGCAAAACTTTGTTTCCTTTTATTTGTGTTGATGTTACCACTGTGGGACTTGTTTAATACACAGATTTACCACTGACACAAATCAACAACCAAGAAAAAAAATCCCTTTTCCATGAGCTCAGCTTCACAATTCCTTCTGGTATTAACACCCTCTAGTCATCTTCAATTTTTTGTGGTCAGACTTTTGCTCTAGTTTGATTTAGGAATAGTTCTGAAGTGAAGAATAGCAAAACAGCAACTAAAG
Source organism: Empidonax traillii (assembly GCF_003031625.1). Classification (NCBI taxonomy): domain Eukaryota; kingdom Metazoa; phylum Chordata; class Aves; order Passeriformes; family Tyrannidae; genus Empidonax; species Empidonax traillii. The sequence goes on from NW_020955349.1 coordinate 349,086, forward strand.
AAAGTAGGCAAGCCAGCCAACCTGTCAGGCTGTGTGAACAGAAACTGATTGATGAACTTCTTCTAGCAGCACTGTGCAAAATTTTCAGATGAATCACTTAAAACAGGTGCTGACCACCACAGCATTTATCTGTAGAAAACCTTATGTTCGAAACATATGTTGTGAATATTTTCAGACTGAAATTAGCTGGCAGCAGCTTCCAGTTACTTCCTTTTAAACTAGGAATAAATTATAAGATAATGCATTATTTTGTAGCGGTTTTCCAATTGTTTTGTTATTGAGGTCCCTCCCACACACACACATTCATGCTTTCTTTGAAATCCAGATCCTCCCAGTACTTTTCCCTAAATCAATTAATTCATTATGAGCAAGTGAAGAATTTCAGTTCTCCAGCTGCTTACTGGGTTATCACCAGAATGAGGTCAGGCCTTCCACCTCAAAATAGACAGCTGAAAAAATACATTAGTGGATCATTTTTCTAGAATGAGAAAGCCAGCACGTGAAATGGATTAAAAATGAAAGTAAAACAAAACAATCTGTTTTCATTAGCCACTGTAATGAAATGACAAACAGTTATCTCTACATATATATGTGTTATATTTCAAGATGGTTTGATTCTCAACCTCCTCCTAACATTAGGAAGAAAAAGTGCAAAAACCTACAGAATAGCAGGGAGAAGTACTCAGTCATTTCTCCTGTGCTTTCTCAGTGTGGCAGCCAGGAGTTTGTCTACCAGGACCCAACAGCGAGAACAGATTTCCACACCCACCCAAGAAGTCACCAGGATTAACCAAAGCAGGCAGAGACCCAAGCAAGACTTCCCCAGTTCTCAGTGGATCTGGTCAGGAATGGAGAAACAGATATTCAGCCCAATCACATTATAATGAATCCCCCCAGGACACATCACAAGAATATCATAGAATTAGAGGAACACAGAATCATTTAGGTTGGAAAATACTCCTAAAATCACTGAGTCCAACCATTAAACCCAGCATGGCCAAGTTCAGCACTAACCATGTCCCCAAGTGCCACGTCTCTGAATATACAGAAACAGCTGATTTTTAACCAAATGCCATTCTGTTGTGGAGAATAATTTATATTCATGTAATAAATAAAATATAGCATTTAAAATAAGATAAAGAAATGAGGAAAGAAAATTAAGTAATTTTGATCACCTAATTCAGCACACATTGGGAGAAAGAAAAGAAATAGGACTTTTACACCTAGTTTAACTTAATGTAAAGTGTTTGGCCTACAAAGACTAACTAGCAATGGAAAAATTGTTATAAGCAGTTGGTAGAATGTTTGGGTTATGTTTTTTGGGTTTTTTTTTTAAGGTAAGGGGATACTTTTCATAAAGATGTGCACACAGTTCTTTAATATGTCTACTTGTACATTTTTTAATCTCCAGGCCCATAAAGATAGATGAAATCTGTAAGACATTATTTTTAAGAGACAAATATTTGGTTAGACAATGCAAAGAAAAATATAGGACTTTACTTCTTCCACCTCTAACCCCTGAAATCAGATGGGTACCCCAAGGGCTTATTTATCTGTCCAGGCATAACAGAAAAAGCAACTACCCACACTTGAGTTACCAAGAAAGATAAATATATCTTTTTATGCTTCTTCCCCCGCCTTTATCTAAGACTGTGGTATAAAAAAAAAGAGAAATGTTTACTAAGCAAACTAAGATTTGCATGTCTCTTGGCTGCAAAGAGTATTCACTTTTGTATCACTTTGTTGTAACTCGCCACCAAAACTGTGCTGAATGTGCTTTTGGTGTGTAGAAGCAAAGTGCTTCGAGTCTGCCCTCCAGGTAGCTCCTGCAGCCTCCTGCTCACAGGCATCCTGTGCTGCAGAGTCATTCCTGCAGCACCTCTGAGCCCGGGGAAAAGGCAAAGCCACAGCCGCTGAACAGCCCTCCCTGCTGCCTGCCTGCGACAGGCGGCTGCAGGACAGCCAGGAACCCGTAGGTGTGCTCAGACAGTAAGTCACAGATTGCACAACGAGGCTTCTCCAGGTTAAACACCAAAGAAATCTGTCCTCAGAAGCACCCTAACGCGGATCTGTTATCAGCTTTTCACTCGAAGCGTTAATTAGCAAGACTCAGAACTCTTATGTCACCTTCCACTACATGACTCTAAAACCTCTTCTTTAACGGAACCCACCCCACAGCAAAAGCGTGTTGTCGTCATCTTTACCTAAAAGACAGAAAACTGCAAAACAGAGCAGTGAATTATCTCTTACAAAAATACACGTGGAGAACAAGCACGTTTAATTCCACTGGGTTATGCACTGCTCCCTGTATTAAGAAATCCAGTCCAGGGGAGTAACACATGGGTGCATGCACACGCTGTCCCGCCAGGAACAAAGTCCACTGTTCATAAAACACACCAGGCTGGGGAGGTGTTTTGACTGTTAAACCAGTAAAGAAAAACAAACCGAAATAAAGAAATCGCTTTATCAGAAAAACCCCAATTTCAGTCCAACAGAAGTTCCTCAGCCTGATTTCCTTCTGTAAATCCAAGAACCAATGTCCTGTGGAAGGCTTAACCTATGTTATTTACCAATAGAGATTTACACAGCAGAGCTACAGTCCAGGACAAACCTTTGCCGTTTGCAGAGCTCTGATGTATTTCTAGTTCCATTTGTGCTCTCAAGCAGTACTGCTTCTGGACCTCAAAAGCTACAGCCTCCCAGAGTACGGACGACAAGCTGGAGGAAAAAGTGAGAGCCTTCAGAGGTGCTCACTCTGTGGCTCCACTCCTCGCATTTCCTGGGTTGAACAGTATTAAAGGGAGTGGCCCAAGCAGAATAGGTGTGTCTGTGTTCCCAAACGGTTTAAAGGAAGAGTGAATGTTTTCCTCTAGATATTCCACGAGTGATCAAGATCTTGGTATGCTGTCTTTCAAACAGTGACACGTTTCATTGTATTGGCCATCTCAAAGCAGCTGGTACTATTGATAACTTTCTTTTTCATACAAAAGAATCCTAGACAGCCTCAAAGGTTGCCTGCAAACAGACTTCATTTTTTTCCTGAGGCTGTTTTCTTTCTGTTTTACTCTGCGTCTCATCTCCACTCCACTGCTTTTCTTTTTGGCTATATTGCACCTAAACAAAAGAGGAAGGACCTGTGGAAGAAACATTGTTACCCCTTTCCACACACACTTGGAGCAGGGAAAGCTGAAGGGCCAAGCATCTTCCCTCTGTTCCCACAGCACCCCTCCCGGACAGAAGCAATTAGGCTGCTGTAAGTGCAGACTTCCAGGCATTTCCTTCTACGCAGTTGCACATACCCAGAGACAAACTGTTCCATGAGCAGATGAACTAATGAATCTTTCTATTCTGACTGATTTGCGTCCAACATCCTCAACACCCATCAGGTTTGCCCTACCCTCCTTGTAACATCCTCTTGGCAATACCATTCCCAGAATGACTTCCAGTTCCTTTCCATTTGCCTACTTTCCCAGTTCCTCTCCATGTCCTTTAAATCATCCACAGAACCCTTAAGCCGTCTTCTTTAACTGCTTCAGATTCTCCAATTTCCACCCATACCTTCTGAACCTCACGTTTTCTTCTTTCCACTCTCTCATTTTTCCCCTGTACCCACACTACTGGTTAGTATCTTTAAGTTCTGTTTCCCTGAAAGAAGCAGAGAGGAAAGACTGATAGAGAAGTTGCATAACTCTTGTCCTAGGAAATGTGACTGAAAAGCAGCCAAACACAAGGTGCAGAAGCTGACAACTTGCAACCCAAAGGCCTCTCTGGAACACACTTACTGTCCTCTGTTCATGAATATGGACTGAGAGTTGCTGCTGAAACAAGAATCCAACTTTATCCTCAAGATTTCACTTTAGATGACAAAAAAAAAGTCATTTCTCCTCTAATCATAAATGATAAGATGCCAGAAACACATAAAAACTTTTGGGTTCCTTTTAGTGAGAACTGCTAAATCCAACCAAATTTTGGCCAAGTACTTTTAATTCCCCTCTTCAAACACTAAATCCTGAATTTCCTGGACTCTTGCCTTAATTTTTCCCACAACGAATTGTCATCTTCGCAGCTAGTTTATTAAAAATACAGTCATGAAGGCGCACAGACAAATGTAAACACAGGCACAGAATCTGGTCTCTCTACCTTTATTCTCAGCTGGTATTGTTCTCCTCTGGCTTTACAAATTTTATTTGCTGCCAAATTAAGTGGAGTGCAGGACAGGGCGTTCACTCCATTTGGAGTTTAACGTGCCTCACTGAAAATGAATAGCTCATCAGAAACACTGCTTTATTTTCACCCCATTCTCCTTTTAATACTCAAAGCACTCCACACTTTAATTATCACTACTAACACTCTGATGTGGTAAGCAGATACAATTATTCCTGTTCTACGGACAAAAAATTAAAGCACTATATTCCCAGGAAGTGTTGACCACTAGAAGTTATTTATTCTATTTACTCTGCTCTTATGTACCACTGCATATTGTGTACCTGTCCCAGGTAAAATGGTGAAAAGGAGCTCTGTGGGTCCAGAAATAAGTTATTCTGTCCTCATTAAGAGACAAGTTCCTCAAGTACACCACGTGACTGCAGTTTTATATCTTTTCTGTTCAGGTGAAGAGATAAAGGAGAAGGAAGATGAGAGTGATTCAATATAAATCTACAAGGCACACACTCACACCAGCTATGTATTATTAGTACCTGCAGCATTAGACATGTATAAATTTAAGTCATCTATATGGCTGTCTATGTACATACACATCACCTCTTTAATAAAATTGACTCTATATTTATTTTCCCTTATGTTAATTTAACTGAACATACCTGGTAGCTTTGTACACTGTGATCACTTCTCACATGCTGTACTAGTCCCAAGTCCCATTTCAGGACTTCTGTTGTCTAATGCTGAAGGCCTAGTCTCCAGAAACTCCAGAGTGTTCAAAAATCTGCCAGTGCGCTGTCATAAACATTGTATGTTGCTCTCATGAAAAAAAAAAACACTAAAAAAACCCACAAAACAAAAAACAAACCCCAAAAAAACCATGTAAATCTTGCCAAGAGACAAGACTTGGAAACACTGCAGTGTATTATGCTCAGCAGAGAGATGTTTTTGTTGGCTATTAAAGCTCAGCAGAGACTTTCTGGCTGTTAGTTCTCCAGCAATTTTATCGGATTTAGATTATTCCGTCCTACACAGTTCTCAGGCTTATTGTAATTCCTACAAAGTGATTGAGAATAATCAATCCCTGCGCTGCAAGGGATACACAAAGCTACACTGGTGCCAGAAAAACAGAAAGACAACAGTATTCTCCATGACTCCATCATAGTGACCAACAATCTGACATTTCTTAAATACAAAATTTGTAATCACTTGTACGATTTTCATTTTCTTTTACCACCTCTTTTTTTCTTTCCAGACTTCATGTAACCCAGACAGAAGCACCCACAAACCACCCAGTATCAGAAAACCTACTAATCAAGAATGTTATCAGCCACTTCAGAAAGCCAGAGGTCCATGAGTCAGCACATCCCCACTGCATCTAGTGGGACACACAGAGAGCACCACCATTTCTCCTTCAAGTTTCAAAAGCAGTTCTTCCTAGAGAACATTAGGCCATATTAGCTCAACCTGCTCCCTGGGAGATTTTATCCCTGTTAAGATATTCTTTTCATACTACAGATGGGGAAAACACCAGGCAAACTGAGTGATCTCTCTGGGACCACAAAACTCTATGGCCAGCTTCGAAACTGAATCTAGATGTCATGAATCCCAACCCAGTGGTCCAGCCATTACACCTCCTGTTTAAAGAGAAATATTTATTTAAAACAAAACAAAACCACAGAAGAAAAAAAAAAAACAAATAAACAAAACACACACAAAAAAAAAACCCCAAAACCAAAAACAAACAACCAACCAAACCCAGAGACTTTAAAGGATACCAGTAAGTTCTTACCAAAGGAAATTAACTTACCCTTTTCCCTCATAGCTTATCTCCTTATGTCACTCCAAGTCCCATACAATGGAAAATGCCCCTGATACAGTTCCTGTGGATGCCACGGCCTTTCCACCAGAGCTGATTCGTAAGTGACAGCAGATGAACCACCAGATCACAGGAGTGAAATTACAAGCAGACTCTTCCTCACTACTTCAGCAAACAATTTCCCCCACCTCCCAGTCTAGGCTGACACTCCTGATTGCTGGTAATTCTTCTCATTTACAGTTTCCAGTGGTGATTCCTCCAGAATTTTTTCCCTATGAAATTATTGCATCGGTGTCATTGTCTCTTGTCTCGCAGCAGACACAAATTTACAGCAACTTCTTCAGAGCTTGTGCACAGCAATTATTTTCAAGTGCTTAGAACAAGTATTATGCCACGTCTTCTGTGCTCCAGAAAAGTGAAACTTTATAGACACATAAAGTGTAGCCAAGCAAACATTCC